>NC_069658.1:262405898-262708928 GCF_027244095.1 Hemicordylus capensis
GGGAGCTTAAGAGTCATTGTGGTTTGCACTACTGAGTTGCCGAAGCCACTCATCCAGGAGATGGCAGCCATTTTGAAACATAAGAATTGGCTCATAATGGTAGTGTAGTGCAGTGGCTGGTAAACTGCAGCATAGCGGTCATAGGCCATGGCAGCCAGTAGAATACACTCTGTAGAGCCCAGTGCTAGGGAGATATACAGCTCAGCTGCACAAGCAGCATAGGAGATGGCCTTGCTTTTGCTCCAGAAGTTCACCAGCATCTGAGGACCAAGACTGGTGGTGTAACAGAGGTCCAGGAAAGAGAGATTGCTGAGGAAAAAATACATGGGGGTGTGGAGGTGGGGGTCCAGCCATGAGACCACAATGATGGTTGTGTTTCCTAGTAAAGTCATTGTGTAGCAGATCAGGATGATGGCAAAGAGCAACATCTCCAAATTTGGACGGTCAGCCACACCCAATAAGATGAATTCTCCTTGGTAGCTTTGGTTGCCTCCTTCCCATGATGCTTCACTGTACATAATCTATTAAAAAAACAGGAAGAAAATGAATAGACGACAAGCAATATGAAGTGGAAACCGATGTGAACAGCTTCCACAAAAGAAATATGGCTATGATTTGTCCAAGACTACCTCATGAATCCTATTCCTGAGTCCTGGTCTCCAAAATCTAGGTCTAAGCTCTAGTTAGTGAGCAGTGCTCTCTATTAATAGGGAACCAGGAACACTTTGTATGAGAGGAGAATATGTTGCCTGGTATAGAACCCTACATCTTGCAACAAGAACTGTGGGGCAGAAAACCCCACAATCTTATTTTTATTTATTTAATTCATTTATATACAGCCTATTACAAAAAATGTGTGTGTGTGTGTGTGTGTGTATGTGTGTGTGTGTGTGTGTGTGTATATATATATATATATATACACACACACACACACACATACACACAAACCAAACACACACATATAACATAGAAATTAAAACAACAAATCAGTAATTCAACCAAAAGCCTGGCTAAAGAGATGTGTCTTCAGTTGTTTCCAAAAGCCATCAGGGATGGAGCAGTTTTAATCTCAACAGGGAGAGCATTCCACAACACCCTCCTTCTGTGGAACTTCTTCTGAGAAGGCTTATCTTTGAATTGTCACCAGGTGAACTGGCAGCACCCTCAGACGAACCTCCTTTGATTATCTTAATAGGTGACTGGTTTTATAATAAGAAGCTATTCTCTTAAATACCCTGGACCCAAGCCTTTTTTTATAGGTAAAAACCAGCACTTTGTATTTTGCCAGGACACCTATTGGCAGCCAGTGTATTTCTTTGAGGACAGGAGTCTCTTTATCAAGTTCCAGAGACCAACCTAGCAGCAGCATTCTGCACCAATTGCAGTTTTCAGACTACATACCAAGGGAGCCTAGTGTAGAGTGCATTGCGATAGTCAAGCCTGGAGGTAACCAGCATGTGCACAACTGTTTTAAGGTCACTTTATTCTAGGAAGAGGCACATTTGGTGTATCAGCCAAAGCTGATAAAAAGCACTCCTGTCCACTGCCTCCACCTGAGGCATCAGAGAGAGGTTTGGATCCAGAAGTACTCCCAGACTGTATACCTGATCCTTCTGGGGTAGGGAGAACAGGCAGGTCTATCCCACATCTCCTGAATTATGGTTCCCTACAATGAGCACCTCCATCTTATTTGGATTCAACTTCAGTTTGTTATCTCTCATCCAGCCCATTACTGCCTATAGGCAGGCATTTCGGGAAGTTATGTCATTTTCTGATGAAGTTGTCATGGAGAAATAGATTTTGGTGTCAGAGTACTTGATAGCACCCTGCACCAAATCCCCTGATGTCTCTCAGCAGTTTCATGTAGATATTAAAAAGTATTGGAGACATAATGGAGCCCTGAGGGTCACCATATAAAAGCTCTCACCTTGAAGAACAAAGTCTCCAAGTGACACCATCTGAAATCTACCCGAGAGGTAGATCTACATCAGAAGCTGCCATATACTGAGTCAGACCATTGGTCTATCTAGCTCAGTATTGTCTTCACAGACTGGCAGCGGCTTCTCCAAGGTTGCAGGCAGGAATCTCTCTCAGCCCTATCTTGGAGAAGCCAGGGAGGGAACTTGAAACCTTCTACTCTTCCCAGAGCGGCTCCATCCCCTGAGGGGAATACCTTACAGTGCTCACACTTCTAGTCTCCCATTCATATGCAACCAGGGTGGACCATGCTAAGGGGACAAGTCATGCCTGCTACCACAAGACCAGCTCTCCTCTCCTCTCTACCAAGAGGTATATGTGGAACCACTGTAAAACTGCCTCCTGCACCCAAATCCCTCAGGTGATCCAGAAGGAAACCATGGTTGATGGTATCGAAAGCCACAGAGAGATCCAAAAGGATTAACAGAGTCACACTCCCTCTGTCCATATGTAATGGACATACCTAATGGACTTAGGGTCCTTGGTTGGCCTGATCATCCATCAGGCCAACCACCAAGGCAGACTCCACTCCATAGCCCACCCAAAAGCCAATTTGAAATGGGTCTAGGCTACGTAATCTGTTCCATCCAAGACTGTCTGGAGCTGAGAGGCCATCACTCCCTCAATCACTTTGGCCAACCACAAGAGGTTAGAGACGGGCCTATAATTGCCTAGCTCTGAGAGATCCAACATAGGCTTCTTACAAAGAAGTTTAATAATTGCTTGCTTGAGACAAGGAGGAATCTTGCCTTCCCTCAGATAAGCATTTATATTCTCAACCACTCTCTCCCAAAGTCTCCCTGCTACTGTAGATAGTGGGGTCATGTACATGACCCAAATCTGGGGGGGGGGGGGCGCGGAAGGCAGGAGTATACCTGGCTTCCCCCACATGAGCATTCAGTCTGTAGCATTCTGTCGTGTCACACGCCCACACGACTGGTGTGGCAGAGCTTACAGCATTGGGGATCTCAAGGAGGAAATCCTCTATTGTCCCACAATGCATTGGGTGGGCAGCGGAGTAGCTGCCTGTGGCAATGCTGTAGCTCCCAGCTTCCTGGCTGCTCTTTAAGTGGCACTCTGATTTCCAGGAAGCTGGGCTGCCAAGAGCTGCAGCATACAGCCCCGATTGCACACACAATTGGGGCTGCCATGGTGAGATGGGGCTTTGCCCTGTAAACCTAGGTTTAAGGTTAGACTTTATTTCAGGGTAGCCCTGCTCTGGACAACAGGGTGGGAGCAGGTACCAAGGCTCCACACAAGCCTAATTACTCAGGTTTTCCCATTCCTGCCCTGCTGCAGCTGGTTGTGAGAACAACCTCAGTATATGCCAAATTAGGCAAGAGTCAAGAGAACAGGTGATAGAATGCACTGCTCCAAGCAGTTTGTTCATGTCCTCAGGAGTCACAAACTGAAACGGATCCACTTTAACTGTACAAGAGGAGTTACTGGACACCATTACAAAATTCTCTGCACCAATCATGGTATTCAGGTTGGCTCGAATACAACAGATTATGTTCATGAAAAGATCATTAAGAGCATCACAACAGCTAGCTGAAGGCTCCAGATACAAATTTGAGGAAGGAGAAGCCTGTATGTATTAGCCCTCTCACCACCTTAGACAGTTCTGCTGGCTGTGAGCTTACAGATGTAATACATGCAGCAAAAAAATGTTTCTTTGCTGCATGTATTGCCAAAGCATAGGTCTTCCATTGTGCTCTATGTTGTAATCTGTTGGATTAGAGTTGAGTCCTTCTTCACTTTGGCAGAATATACCTTGTTGCTTCAGTCCCGTAGTTCTTCTGTGTACCATGGAGCTAATTTAGAAGAAGGTCTGATGGGACACTTAGGAGTCCTAGTGACATTCATGAGCCTCTACTGTGATTGCCAGGAGTCGACACAAACTTGATGGCACAACTTTACTTTACTGCCCTAGTGAGTTTGTGATTCCAAATCTCCTCTAGGGTATCAACAGAATCGCTGGCAGAGCCACCCTTAAAACCTTCCAAGGTTTCTGGGAATCCTAATGGATCCAATAGCTTTCTTGGGTAGACCATCCTAATAGGCCTTTCACCCCTGCAGAGATGGTTAGTGGCTGTGAATTGAACTTTAATGGTGGTCTGTCCATGACAAAGGGGAAGTGATAGGAATCCTCACCCATGGAACACCTCCCTGATCAGAGCAAAAAACTAAATCAAGAACATGACCAGCAACATGCATGGCTCCGAGACCACTTGGGAAAAATCCACCATTGTCATGGATACTATGAACTCCCAAGCTGCCCCTGATAACTCAGTCTTGAAGTTAACTTTGAAGTTGCCTGTTGCCCACCACCATTGGTCTGAGTGACTCCAATGCCAACTCTGCAACCAAATCCATCAGTTTGGTTAGGGAGTCTGTTTGGCAGCGCAGTGATCAGTACACCAACAGAAGTCCCAATGTATTCCGAGGCCCAAGACTTAAGTACACATACTTGATATAGGCAAGTGCTCCAAGGAATCCTGGTAAGGGATATATTGTTCTTACAGACTACAGTCCATGTCCTCTCACCTGCTGCACAACAGAGTACCCTGGAGGGTACTCTGGAAGCTGGGACCAGACCGGGTCACTACTAGCCTTGTCCAGCCAGGTCTCTGTATTGCATACCCAATCGCACCCTCATCCACAATCAAATCATGGATAATTTCTGATTTATTTTGGACTGACCTGGCACTACAGAGGAGCAAGGTGAGGTTCTGTGGGTGGCTGGCACTGTTCCTCAAGTTCAAAGAGCTGACAGGGCAGATGGGATGGGAAACAGCTATTAAGTTTCTGGTCTTCCCTGTAATGGCCTGCTGACCTGCCAATGCCTTTTCTTCTTCTGTTCCCCACCACCACTGGAATAGATGCCCCCAGCTGAGGACCCACATCCCCATCTAGGGAACATAGGAACATAGGAAGCTGCCGTATACTGAGTCAGACCATTGGTCTGTCTAGCTCAGTATTGTCTTCACAGACTGGCAGTGGCTTCTCCAAGGTTGCAGGCAGGAATCTCTCTCAGCCCTGTCTTGGAGAAGCCAGGGAAGGAACTTGTAGCTTAGATGCTCTTCCCAGAGCGGCTTCATCCCCTGAGGGGAATATCTTGCAGTGCTCACACATCAAGTCTCCCATTCATATGCAACCAGGGCAGACCCTGTTTAGCTATGGGGACAAGTCATGCTTGCTACCACAAGACCAGCTCTCCTCTCCAACCTCTCCTCTCTCTCTCCATCCTCAAATAAGCCTAGACACATCCCTCAGTCAATACATTTTTATGTCTTTTAAAAAGTTGTTGTACACTGCCCAGAGCCTCTGGATGGGGCGGTTTATAAATGTAATACATAAATAAATGTAATCAATCAATCAATCAATACCAGCCACATATAGTACTAAAACAAATGTTAACTGCCCCAGCACTCAGTCCCACCATCAAAGGTCTGGGTACTAAGGGCCCAAACTTCTTAGGCAGCTGCCTGCAGGCAGTCTGCCTGCCGGCAGGATGCCACCAGCTTCACTGCTGGCTGTGCCTTTAGCCACAGCTATATTAAACAGAGAAGAGAGGTCAGACATGGCAACTAGCCAACCAAACTCTTTGGGCAAAAACTCAACAGATGTAGGGAGTTGAGGGTAATCAGCTGCATTATAAATGGCACAATATACCATAAGGTATAAGTTTTCACATATAAAACATGCCATTTATATACATTGCATTAAATGACGACTGATTAGTTCAAAATTAAAGAAAAAAGAAAAAGGGAGAAAGTAAAAACAAATAGAACATAGATATTACATCTATTATTCCAACAATCTATCAGATTTCAGATAGTCTGGGTAAGAGATGAGACACAAGCCCCGCGGCAAGCAAACTCTGGGATCCTTGTTGAGCAGCTCTAGGCAAAAGGTTGCCCGTAGGCACAAGACTGCTAACTCTCTGTCCAGTAGCCTGCTTCTTTATAGTGTAATTTTTCTTTGATCTCTTTCTCTCATAGAGTCTATTCAAATCTCATCTTTTCCTGGGTCCTCAAAAGGTGACAACTTGCTGCTACCTTCTGGACAATGTCTTTTTAATTATTCAGGATATTGGCCAGCCCAGAGAGATCTCAATCTCATCTTCTGTAAACTGTGCGCTTAGGAAGGAAGGGGGGAACAATGCCCAAAGCAAATCTGCATCTCAGAGCTACAAATTGCATCTTCCCCCAATTGCCAGTTTGACCCCAAAAGGTGTTAAAAGTTAGGAGTTAGTGAGAGAATTAGTTCTATTTGTGTGAGACAGCAATTACATTATTTCTTGTGTACCTCTATCTAGTGTGTAATTATAACAAGAGAATATTTAAAGTAACATGGCTAGGGCAGAAGCATCAGTGAGGTAAGAATTAAAGTCTACAGGCGGATCTCTGTATGCATCTACCTATGTTGAATCTCTATAGAGAGCGATTGAGTTAATCTTTGGTAAGAATTAGCATGGATTTCTTGCAACAGGAGAGAGCAGCCTCTGGCCTCTCCACAGACATTATGAGTCACATTTTAGCATTTGGATATAGCAATCAGCATTCAAGCCTGGCTTTTGTATTCCTTTGAGCAGTCATTTCACAACACAATGCTGGATTGTCTCCTGCTTCACAGAGCAGTTTGAGATCTAGTATGCCAGTTCACCCCGAGTTCAGGTATTATTTCATTTCTTAATATAAAATGAAATCAGACACAGGCCTATATTTCACATACTTCTGAGTTGGTACCTCTGGTTCTGATATGTTGATGTGGACCGTCCTCAACAGTATGTGTATACAGATAGACACTTGTACGCACATAGAATGTAATGTCTGAATAAGACTACAAGCTTTGGGATAAGAAGGGTCCCAACTTGATTAACTACTTAAACAATGAGAACGTAAGAACAGTCCTGCTGGATCAGGCCGAAGGCCCATCCAGTCCAGCATCCTCTCACACAGTGGCTAACCAGATGCCCCTGAGAAGCCCACAGGCAAGAGGTGAGGGCATTCCCCCTCTTTTACTGTTGCTCCCTTGCAACTGGTATTTAGAGGCAACTTGCCTCTAAGGCTGGAGGAAGGCTATAGTCACCAGATTAGTAGCCACTGATAGATCTGTCCTCCATTAATTTGTCCAAGCCCCTTTTAAAGCCATCCAAGCTAGTGGCCATTACCATATTCCATGGCACAGAATTCCAGAGATTAATTATGCACTGTGTGAAAGAGTACCTTGTTGGTCTTAAATTTCCCAGCCTTTAGTTTCATGGGATGACCTGTGGTTCTAGTGTTGTGAGAGAGGGAGAACAATTTATCTTTGTATTCCATGCATACTCTATTATGTCTCCCCATAGTTGCCTCTTTTCCAAACTAAAAATTCCCAGATGCTGTAGTCTTGCATAAGGAAGGTGCCCCAGGTCCCTGATCATCTTGGTTGCCCTCTTTTGCACCTTTTCCAGTTCTGCAATGTCCTTCTTAAGATATGGTGACCAGAACTGTACACAGTATTCCAAATGCGGCCACACCATAGATTTGTATAAGGGCATTATAATATTAGCAGTTTTATTTTCAGTCCCCTTCATAATAATCTCCAGCATGGAATTGGCCTTTTTCACAACAGCCGTGCACGGAGTTGACACTTTCAATGAGCTGTCTACCATGACCCCAAGATCTCTCTCCTGGTCAGTCCCTGACAGCTCAGACCACATCAATGTATATGTAAAGCTGGATATTTTTGCTGCAATATATGTGAAAGGGGGGCCATTGCCCCCAATATGCATCACTTCATACTTGCTAACACTGAGCCACATTTGCAATTTTGTCACCCACTCACCCAGTTTAGAGAGATCCTTTCGGAGCTCCTCACAATCTGTTTTGGATTTCACTACCCTAAATAGTTTAGTGTCATATGCAGATTTGGCCACATTTCTGCTCACCCCAACCTCTAGATCATTTATGAATAAGTTAAAGAACACTGACTGGTCCCACTACAGATCTCTAGGGGGCCCCACTTCTTCCTTCCCTCCATTGTGAAAACTGTCCATTTATTCCTCCCATTGGACAAGGTGGAACCAATGTCCCTTGGTCCACAGGGTCTAAGGGCCCTCCAAGGCCAGTCCCCACTTGCCTTCACAAGTCACCCTCTTCTTGTTGGAAGTGAAGGACTATGTGCTGTCTCTTGTCTCAAAGACAGTAGAGGACAGACTAGTGAGTCAGAGGGCTAGAGGGTCAAGACATTGGTCATCCTTTCTCTACTGCTCTGACACTATCCCTTTGGAATGTAGATTGCTACTCTCAGGGGACTTCCTTCCTTCCAGCCACTTCCTTCCTCTCTTCTCTTCCTGTTCCTTCTACCTTGCAACATGCAAGCTCCTCTCCCCTGCACCATGTGTGCAGAGAGATGCAGAATCCATCTGCATCCAGCTAGCTAGATAGATTAGAGACCCTAACTCCTCACTTTCCTATCCAGAATGTTCTCTAATAAATACCATTTATATTGATTTGAAACTATGAACTGGCTCCAAGTTACTTTACTCTCAGCATACATGCATGCCTACTAAATTCCGCTGTGTTGTGCCTCTGTGCACTCTGCTATAATGAAAAGGGATTCTCTTACCAGAGAGAATTCCCAACACTTCTCCTGCTTGCTCAGGCGAGCTGCGTGCTAAGCAGCCTGCGGCAGCACTTCCTTCTGCCTGCCAAGCAGCTACTTCCAAGAGGGACGGGGCGGACAGCTGAGCCAAGCAGGGAAGAGAGATGGAGAGAGGCTGCCACAGCCATGCAGGAGCTGCTGGAGGAGGGCTGCCCAGCTCCGATCCACTGCCCCCGACGGACAGCGACCCCCATTGGCCCCACACCCGGTTCTGCTCCACGTCGTTGAGCCAGCACTGCTGGTCAATGGGGAAGCAGAGAGAGAAGACTTGGGTGGGTTAGGTTGTCCGCCTCCTTGCGTCTGATTCCAGATGCAGGGGGCATGGCTTGGGGCACCTGGGCACGTGCGATGGAGGTCCCCTGGCTTCACTTTGTTGCCCAGCCAGCTTGCTATGCCCCTGTGTGGCAGTCCTCAAATGCAGAGCAACGATTTCCACTGATCTTCTTTTCCCTCTGAATTACTCTGTGACACCCAGAAATATGTCCCTGAGAGTTGTGGAATACTCAGGGATATATTTCCCCCCATACACACACACACACACACACACACACACACACACACACACACACAAGCACTGCTGCAGCTTTAGTTTTGAAGGCAGCCAGCTGCATGCACACTTACTTTGCTGCACCCCTGCAGCATTAGTCAGGAGTTTGGCCGGTTAATAATAATTTTTAAAAACAGGAAAAGTCAGTGTTAGACATTGCTAGGATAGAGACTGAAAAGAAGAGAGAGTGTGTGATATGCTGTTATATTCATCCATGGTTACTCACTGTCCGTGTTTAGGGAGGAAGAATTCTCTAGCTAACTTTCCACTCTCTCGCCCTCGAATTATAGGCACGGGCATTTGCCTCAGAGTTGGGGGAGGAGGGACATATATTCAGTCCACTCAGGTGCGGTCCATGAATGTGCCCCGGGGGGGGGGAGCTTCTTTAAGTGTAAACGGAGCCAGTGCTCCGTGCCGCCCAGCAGCCCCCGCGGCGGAGAATCGCCTCTCCCACTCACCTGGCCGCTGGCGGGGGCTCACCTCTGTGGGAGCCAGGTGAGTGGCGGAGGCGATTCCCCACCGCGGGGGCTGCTGGGCGGCATGGAGCACCGGCTCCGTTTACACTTAAAGAAGCCCCCCCGGGGGGGGGGGACGTTCACAGACCATGCCTGAGTCCACTCCTTCCTCTATCAGTGGGAGCAAAAAGCCTGTGCTCCTCTCCGGGAGTCCGGAGACAAACCTCATCCCTGCTGATCCTCTCATCTTCGGCAGCCCCTGCCTTAAATAAAGCCCTACATTTAGGACACCCCCCCCCCCCGCTTGCTCCTTCTTCCATGGCCAGGCAAGTGAATTGGCACCCAATCCCAGGTTTCCAAAGGGGAGTTGTTCTCCAACTCCACCCGCTTCATGAGCCTTTCTGTACCCGTTTTCAGCTGTGGAGCTGATAGCCTTGCTATTCCCTCTTCACCATTCTGCTGCCTCTTGGGTTGCACCCGCCCATCTCCCAGCAGCTGTTGCACATCCCTCTGAGCCCTTCCTGACTCCTGAAAGGTTATTACTGGGGTTATCCTGACATCTGGAACCCTCAGTTTCTCCTGGCATCCTGCCTTTTGACTGGGTAAACAGCCCTGTCTCATGGAGGAGAGTAGGAAACCCCGACACATTTTGAATGCTGTGTTCCATTCTGGTTGCCAAACTGAAAAATAAATAAATAAATAAATAAATAATGAAGGACTTGATGTCTGGATAAAACAAACCAGTCAATTACACCTGTCTGACTGTGTAAACAAGAAATAATAATAATATAATATAGAGAGCTGGAAGCAAAAAAAAAAAAAGCTAAAATAAAATGACTGAAAGAGTGTGAGTGTGTGTGTGTGTGTGTGTGTGTGTGTGTGTGTGTGTTTAGACATTAGGAAAATGTCTGTGGAGCTTATCTATATGTTATATACAAACTAATATAGGACTGAGCACCAACAGCTGGGTAAAGGGCAAGCAGCATCAGGAGGGGGCTATATGCAGTGTAGAAGGAGCACTAAATCCTTAAGGGGGCATAAACTCTCTCTGCTTCTTCTATATTCCATGCTGCATTTCACAAATGCTCCAATGTTTCAAAAAGATGAGGACTTGAAACTTCAGAAAGAAAGAAAGCAAATGACTCACCTCTTTATGAAGGAAAGGTGCTACTTCTCATAGATTCTAAAGTATATATTATCATCCTCATTTCACATGACTGACTTGATGAGAAGCAGGCTCCAGATCTCTTTGTTGCCTCCAGATGTTCTGCTTCAGAGTATCTTTGAGGCATTTATCTCATCCCATCTTTACATTACTTTTGCTTTGTAAACCTCTCTGAGAACTTTTGTTTGTAACACAATATATAAACATTCTAAATCATCATACAGTAGCTCTCTACCTCTTATTCTGCTGCTTGCAGGAGACTAAAGTCTTTGTTCAAGGAGCAGGTGGCTTATGGTTGAGGTGGTTGTTTTGTGGATTTGCCCTGGATGGAACTCTGCTCCTGAGAATCTGGTGAGGAAATACCGAAAGCAAAAGGCTTGGGCTGAGGCGTGATGAGGCGAGAGAGACAGGAAGGCAGGCAGTCTCTAGAAAGAGGAGGAGTGGGAGACATACAGAGAGCAACCGCCAAGCAAAGAGAAGCAGAAAGATCTGAAATGATACCAGAGATATCATTCACCGAAGGAGACAGGCAGGTAAAGGGGTAAATGAGGAGGGAAAGGGGAGGCTGGCTAGATAGATTACCCTATGGAGAGGAAATGATCAGGTTGATGTGTAGACAGAGAAAAGAAATGCATGAGTCTAGCTGAGTTTCACAAAGGATATGAATGAAGAAACACCCTGGCTCTACATATATAGACTGTATAACAAAAAGAAAGATAAAATGGACACAAAGAAACCTAATACAGCCTTGGTAAGTTTCACAAAGAACATGAATGAATGAAATATATATATGAGAGTTGTAAAGAAGTTGCCTGAAAAACTGTCAGAATGCCCCAGGGAACCAACCAGCCCCTAGATGGAGTAATTAGGGGCATACTACACATTACATTGCATCCAGGTGTAACAAAGCCTCGACTTTTTCTCTTTCAAAATATCCTCAGGAGGAAGCAACTTTCATCAAAGAAGGGACAAGAGGTATAAATTTATGGTGGACATGCAATAAATCGAGAGGTTATTGAGACTCAATATATAACGAGCTTAAAAAAATATTCAAAATGACTTTTCCCAAGAGTCCATAATCAATACTATTAGGTATTGATAACAATGCTCTCCCGAGGAAATATTGGACCCTCTTAATGTACTTAACAGTGGCAGCAAGACTGACATTTGCGTGCAAATGGAAAGACAGTCAATGCCCGTCTAAAGAGGATTGGATTCTTAAAGTACTAGAATTGGCAGAAATGGCGAAATTAACATCACTACTAAGAAATAAATTTGAAGAATTTAAAAAAGAATGGGATCCTCTTCTTGTCTATTTAAAAATACATCACAAAATGGATTTTTGTCAGGCCTTTGAGGGCTAACAACAAATGTTTCAAAAACACCCCAAAGTTGTTTTCTATATGAACTACTGGGGAGAGAATGTTTAATCTATAGGCAAGATCCGGTTATTGTTAACAACACTTGTTCCAATGATGAGATGGAAGTCTTTATTCTGTATGTTTGTGAGTGTCTGTATCATTTGTGTTTGTCCTTCTGTGTTGTGAAAATTGAATAAAAAGTATATTAAAAAAAAGAAGGGACAAGAGGGAAGGTAATACTCAACAATTCAGAGGGGGAAGAAGGCAGCATCCATCTTCATCTCAACAACCAACTTCAAAAAGTGATAAGAAAAAATGTTTTTTTAATGTATTTGAGGATGCACTCCAAATTATTAGTATGCCTAATACACTTCAAGCACATCAGATTCTCATTACGGTATGTGTTTATCATAGGCGTAACGATGGGGGGGCAGGGGGGGCACATGCCCCAGGCGCCACCTTATTGGATCACGTGGGGGGGTGCCAAAAAGTGCCCCCACCTTGCCCCTGCCTTTTGCGAAAATTTTTTTTTTTCAAAAAAAAATTTTTGTGCACAGCAGTGTGGGACGCATTGAGCAGTCCCCCTCCCCCTCCCCGGGTCCCGGCGCCCCCCCATTGCTCCTGGGTGCCACGGTGCGGGCGCAGGCGCGGGCGCCTAAAGTTGCAGTACCTGCCTGCTTGCTGCTTCGTCAACGGACCTTTCTTCATCATTCATATCACTCCGCTGATGGACGCTCACTCCCCGCCCCGCGGCACCGCCCCCCCAGTCGCGCATGCCACAACCAAAAAGCTGGATTTCCTCCAAGCCAAAACCAAAGTGTTACCAAAAGCTGCTTCCCCACCCCTGTGCAAGACTGAACTGTAAAGCAGAGGATGGTGTTGAACCCCTCCCTGCTGTGTGTAGCTGCCATCGGCGTCCGTGCCTGTCCTTTCCTCCCCAATAATGGTGGCTTGCTGGTAATGTATGCAAGCCGCGGCGCTGCCGGATCCCCTAACTCCCTTGCTATTAGTTTCAGTAAATGGTTGCATTGCAAGCCGCACCGCCGCATTGCCGGCCGCTCCCTCCCTCGAACAGGAAGAACACCACCTGATACCGAGAGAGAGTCTGAGAGCCATCAATTGAAAGAAAAGTAGATATCGGTCTCTCTCAAAAGACTTCAAGGTAAACTGGGTAGAAAGTGGGAATTAAATTAGCCTGTGAATCATTTAAGAGTAATGGGGCAGCGGGGAGGAACTCTCTTAACTGAGACTTGGTCCCGGTGGCCCTTTCTTGCTGGACGGAAGAAGAGTCTCCCAGGCAGGGGCTGGCTTGGAGCCCGCGCTGTTGGGCTGTTGGGGTGGAGCCTCCGGTGATGTTCTCATTGTAAATAAAAGAATTGGCAGCTTCCAGTGAATAGGCTTCTCTTAAGTGCTTATCAAAAAAATGAAGGGGGAAGAAAGGGGTTGTAAAACGTAGTCATATTTAGTACACTCTCGGTTTCCCTTTGCTTGCACAACTAAATTCGCATTTAGTAAAATCTACAGTCAATCAAATTTACCTTTTGAGCCAAAGTTGTTTCTGTTCAGAACAAAGTAAAGAAAACCTGACATTTCTTAGAAATTCTCTAGTCTGTCTTATGCCAAATCCCATGGGGACAGGTCTATAAAGAAAGGGGGTTTATTTTCCATGTCCTTTGAACACAGTGCTTTCATATTTTCTAGGGCAAGATGTTTTCCCAGACAATCTCAATAATTGTATTTTTCTATTAATATGTTATTTGAAAATGTTGAGGATTTTGTGCACAGATAATACATACAGATTTGCTTACTTTTAATGATCTTATTTTAAATCTCTCCCTCTTTCTCTCTCTAACTGAATGTATTTGAATGCAAAAGCTATAACTGAAAATGTAGGTTCTGGCAGAGAGAGAGAGAGAACACTGTTTCTCTCTGTGTGTGTTTATCCTTATTTGCCACACTTTTGCGTGTGTATGTGTGTGTATACATAAAGATAAAATTATGGTTTGTTTGTACTATTCAATTTCTTAACACACATGTTTGCCCTTGTGAAGAAAGATTGTTTCATGAGGGACATGCAGTGACCATTTCTGTGATTATGACTCCACTTTTTGCAGCAAATACCGTCATGGATGTAGTTGGCATGAATCTCCAGGAAATGGCATGAATCTCCAGGATACTATTGAAAACTATCCTAGAGATGTGAATGGCTTGATATTGTGAAATACTGGAGGGGGGGGTTCCCCCCACATATCGCTTCAGTCAGAGTTGGCAGTCCTATATAGGTGTTTCCATTTGAACCCGCAACCTTTTGCTCCCTAGGCAAGTTACTTCCCTGCTGTGCCATTAGGTGTGGCTTGTATTCCTTGTAAATCTAGGAGTAGGCAGTTGTGGTGTGTGTGTGTGTGTGTAGGATCTTGATTATGGAAGTTGGCTGAGTGTCAGGATGGGACAGGTGTCTTGTGTGTGTGCTGCAGTAGTATTTAGGAACATAGGAAGCTGCCATATACTGAGTCAGACCATTGGTCTATCTAGCTCAGTATTGTCTACCCAGTCTGGCAGCGGCTTCTCCAAGGTTGCAGGCAGGAGTCTCTTGCAGCCCTATCTTGGAGATGCTGCCATGGAGGGAACTTGGGACCTAGATGCTCTTCCCAGAGTGGCTCCATCTCCTGAGGGGAATATCTTCCAGTGCTCACACTTCTAGTCTCCCATTCAAATGCAAACCAGGGTGGACCCTGCTTAGCTAAGGGGGCGGTGGGGGGGATGCGCACGGCGGGGGGGGGGGCGCAATTTCAGTGCTTGCCCTGGGCGCCATTTTCCCTAGTTACGCCTCTGGTGTTTATTAAAAGGAAAAGTTGTTTCTTGTGCAGGAGATAATAGCTCTGTGTGTGCCGAAAAATTTCAGATCGAATCCAGTCTGAATAGAGTGCATCACTTGGTCTATGCACTGAGGAGAATGGCATTGCATTGAATATGTCCAATATTGCAGTCTGTTTTCTTACCCAGAAGTCATCCCATAATGCTCTGGTGAAGAAAACAATGTCATGATGTTGCATCCCTCCCTGGGCATATATATGGGGGACAAGGGAAGTGGCTGCCTCCCTGTAGGTACAGAGTGTTGTCTATCCCCCCCCAGCCCCCCCCCCCCCGCAACTCACTGTGAAAACAATGCAATGTCATAAGGTTCCTTTCACATGTCATGGTCTGCCTGCTGAGGCTCTGCATATTGCTGCCCCTTATGGCAGCTTGTTGTACTGCAGCAGTTTTAAAGCCTTTTGTAACCTACAGACAGAACAAACCAGGAATGCATTCTCTCAGGCTACCAGAGGGGGAAATAGAGTGCACCCTACATGTGTGATGGAGGGCTGAATAAACAGATGGTTGTTGTTACACAAGGAAAGATGGTATCTGCTTATTTGTGAGAGACCAGAGACCTAACATGGTGTCAGAAGGAAAGCAAAAATAAAAGCTGAAACCCAGGGCTGTCCTTATGGCAAGCTGGGCGACTGCCCCAGGCCCCCATTAGAATTAACCGGAAGGAGGCCCCCGCACTGGCTGATTTGCCCCAGGCCCCACACCCTGCCAGGGTTCTCTAAGGACAGCACTGCTGAAACCAACACACTGCAGGACAGAGATGGCCTCCAGCACCGGCTGGTAAGGACCTGCTATGGACTTTGACAAAGGAAACACTACTGAAAACTGGGCCCAGTGGAGGGAGTGCATGGAACTATTTCTAGCAGACCCAGAAGCAGGCCAGTGGTCTGAAGAACGAAAGGCTGCACCGTTCCAAATCAGCATTGGCAGAAAAAAGCCCATGAAATATCAGAAGGGTTAAAGGATGTGGAGGTGATATTTATTGATGATCTATTAATGTATGGCTCCACCTAAGAGGAACATGACAGCAATCTGAAAGCACTTGTGGAAAGGTGAAGAAAGAAAATTCAAAATTTTAAAAAAGATGCAAATTGGAGTCAACCGTGTCAATGACCTTGGGCCATTTAATGTTTAATATTTACTGTTTAAGTATTAATGTTTAAATACTTAGTTAGATTATCTCCAGGATTAGCAGACACAACTGCACCACTGAACTGAGGGAACTACTCAGAAAGTACATGGTATGGATTTGGAGTGAATCCTATAACAAAACCTTCCAAGAGGTCAAAGAACTCATAAGAACTTGTGAATGCATCACAACAACCTGCTGTAGGAGCAGTATTACTACAAGAAGGGAGACCTGTCACAGAGATAGACTGAATGAGGACAATCCTTGCCTTTTGTCACTGAAGGGATAAAGCCATCAAGATTTAGTCTCAAACCAGACCCTTCTAGACGTGCAAGTTTATGCACATTAAGGAGGAGGAACCTCCAGTCTGGAGGGAAAATCTCAAACTTGGATTGGCCTAAAACCAGCACTGCATCAGAGATACACTGACTCATTCCATTGGATCCCAGAGCTGTCTGTCTCTGGAAGAGTATGAAAGCCTTCCCAATCTTTAATAACCATAAAATAAGGGCCAAGAACCCCACCATTTTGTCACCAGGACAGTCATGAGTTGCCAGTAACTAGGCATCATGCCACCATTTTCCAACTGCTTATGGCACTAGCAGAGGGAGGCCAGCGGTGGTCCATGTCCGGACACTGTGGTGGCCACCCTCGCCCCGCCCCCTATGTCTGACATCAGACGCAGGTGGTTAGCCATGCCCCCCGCCCCTGACGTCAGACTCAGGGGCATGATCTAGCTCCTGAACGGGGCTGTGCAGCCCCATTCAGGAGTTAGATCGGGGTCCTATTCAGCCCTGTTCAGGAGCTAAACCACACCCCCGCATCTGATGTCAGACATGGGGTGTATGTGGGGGCCACAAGGTGTGGCCCTTGAGGGGGTGACAGCCCGGGTGTCTTTGAACCCAGTCACCCAGTGGTGGCTACACCCCTGGCTAGTGGGTGTTCCAAGGAAGATGCTGTAGAGATTAATGCTCTCCCAGCCAAGGACCTGCTTACTGCTAGACTAAACTCAAACTCAGTGCTAGTTAGTTAATGTATTTGTGTTTTCTTTTGAATTCCTGTGTGCCCTTTTAAACTCCCAATTTCCCCAATTTTCCCCAATACCTTATTCTGTGTGCAACCCTTATTTCTTAATCAATTTCATATACTTAGAAGTGGCTTCAGTTGGGTTTAAAAGGTTCTGGAAGGTTATTTATTTATTTAACATGTCTGTATACTACCCACTACCAAAGTCTCTAGGCGGTTTACAGAAATAAAACAAATAAATTTTAACAATTAAAACATACAAATATCAAATTAAAATACTACCAAATAGCTAAAAAGCTTGGCTGAAGAGATGTGTCTTTAGGGTCTCTGCCAGTGGCTCAGCCCCCCCGAAGCCTGCAAGAGAGGAAGAACAACACCGGTTTCCCAGGCAGACTCCAGGGCGGGAGACTGGGTGCCTGCCTGTCTGCTTCTGCCCCCCACTGTTTTCTGTCTGCCCCTAGGACCGGCTGCTGAGCTGTGGGGAGTCTTTACAGGACTGGGGCCCAGGGGGTTGATTCAGCAGTTTCCTGAATGCCATCTGCTCTGGGATTTTTAGGGTTGTTGCCAGTGATGGCGGGCCCACCACTGATGGGTTTCACCCCTTTAGGGGGAGCCACTTCAAGGGAAAGTGAGGGCCAGACTTCCTGGCCCAAGAACTCACATATAAGACAGAGGTGCTTATTATGCATGCCACCTAATGGCACAGTGAGGAAATGACTTGACTAGCAAGCCCGAGGTTGCCGGTTTGAATCCCCGCTGGTATTCCTAGAATATAGGAAATGACTATATCAGGCAGCAGCAATAAAGGAAGATGCTGAAAAGCATAATCTCATACTGTGCAGGAGATGGCAATGGTAAACCCCTCCTTGTCATGAGTTCACTTGACGGAAGAAGATGCTGGCCAGAGATATATGATACAATAGCCAGTAGCTCAGGTTTCAGTTTTATTGCTAAATAGGCAGGTTTGACAGTCTCACCAGGGATACAGAAGTGAGGAGTGAGAAGCCCAGATTCCAAAGTCCCAATCTGTCTGACAGAGGCTCAAGCCAATTTGATGTGTTATTTCCAGCAGTTGTTCAAGGCACAGGCTGCCTGATTTATAGTCAGCAACCATGTGCACTTAATCAGCACTCCACTCCCGACAGCTGCCATAGATTCAATCCGGTTCCTGCTGCCTCCTCGCGAGCCGATGACTCCTCCATAATTAAGAACATAAGAACAGCCCTGCTGGATCAGGCCCAAGGATGCTGGCCATCAGGTCCAGCATCCTGTTTCCCACAGTGGCACACCAGATGCTGCTGGAAGCCACAGGCAGGAGTTGAGGGCATGCCCTCTCTCCTGCCATTACTCTCCTCCATGAAGTTATCCAAACCCCTCTTAAAGCCATCCAGGTTGTTGGCTGTCACCACGTCCTGTGGCAGAGAGTTCCACAAGTGGATCACGCGTTGTGTAAAAAAGTACTTCCGTTTGTTGGTCCTAGACCTCCTGGCAATCAATTTCATGGAGTGACCACTGGTTCTAGTGTTGTGTGAGAGGGAAAAGATTTTCTCTCTCTCCACTTTCTCCAAACCATGCATTATTTTATAGACCTCTATCATGTCTCCCCGCGGTCGTCTTTTTTCTAAACTAAAAAGCCCCAGGTGTTGTAGTCTTGCCTCATAAGAAAGGTGCTCTAGGCCCCTGATCATCTTAGTTGCCCTCTTCTGCACCTTTTCCAGTTCAACAATGTCCTTTTTAAGATGTGGTGACCAGAATTGTATGCAGTACTCCAAGTGTGGTCGCACCATAGTTTTGTATAAGGGCATTATAATATTAGCCGTTATATTTTCAATCCCTAATGATCTCTAGCATTGAATTTGCCTTTTTCACAGCTGCCGCACATTGAGTCGAAACTTTCAACGAGCTGTCCACCACGACCCGAAGATCCAATTCCTGGTCAGTCACCGACAGCTCAGATCCCATCAGTCTATACTTGAAGTTGGGGTTTTTTGTCCCAACAGGCATCACTTTACACTTGCTAACATTGAACGGCATTTGCCATTTTGTCACCCACTCCCCCAGTTTAGAGAGATCCTTTTGGAACTGCTCACAATCCATTTTGGATTTCACTACCCGGAAGAGTTTGGTATCATCTGCAAACTTGGCCACCTCGCTACTTACCCCTGATTCTAGATCATTGATGAATAAATTAAAAAGCACCGGTCCCAGTACAGATCCCTGGGGGACCCCACTTCTTACTTCCCTCCATTGTGAAAACTCTCAATTTATACCTACCCTCTGTTTCCTGTCATTCAACGTTAGCAATTCACACATGTACTTGTCCCCTTATCCCATGACTGCTAAGTTTCCTCAGGAGTCTTTGATGAGGAACTTTGTCAAAAGCTTTTGGAAGTCCAGTTGACTTATGTCAACTGGATCACCTTGATCCATATACTCGTTGACACCCTCAAAGAAGTCCAAAAGGTTGGTGAGGCAACATTTACCTTTGCGTAAGCCATGCTGGCTCACTCCCAGCAGGGCCTGTTCTTCTAGGTACTTTACAATTTTATCCTTGAAGATGCTTTCCATCAATTTGCCTGGAACGGACATTAGGCTAACCGGCCTGTGATTTCCCAGATCGCCCCTGGATCCCTACTTGAAAATTGGTGTTACATTTGCTACTCTCCAGTCCTCGTACAAAGCCCGATTTCAGGGATAAGTTAAATAATTTAGCAAGGAGGTCAGCAGTTTCACGTTTGAGTTCTTTGAGGACTCTTGGATGGATGCCATCTGGCCCTGGTGATTTGTTACCTTTCAGTTTTTCCAGACAGTTTAGTACATCATCTCTTGTCACTTCTATCTGACTCAGCTCTCTAGCCTCCATCCCTAAAAAGCCTGGTTCAGGAACAGGTATATGCTCAGTATCCTCTGCTGTGAAGACAGATGCAAAGAACTCATTCAGCTTCTCTGCAACCTCCATATCCTCCCTAATAATCCCTTTCACTCCCTCATTGTCTAATGGTCCAACTGCCTCCCTGGCAGGTTTCCTGCTTCTGATGTACTTAAAAAAGTTTTTGTTATTCCCCTTGATACTTTTGGCTAAATGTTCCTCAAACTCTCTTTTTCCTCCCTTATTGTCACCTTGCATTTCTTTTGCCAGAGTTTGTGTTCCTTTCTGTTCTCTTCATTTGGACAGGCCTTCCAATTTCGGAAGGAAGTCTTCTTCCCTCCTGGACTTAGTGGTATCTTTCCTCCTTTTGGGTATACAATCTAACTGGGCTTCTAGTATTGTGGTTTTGAGTAAACTCCATGCACTCTGGAGCGAAGTGACTCTCCTGGTTTTCCCTTTCAGCTTTCTTTTCATCAGTTGCTGACGTTTCCCCCGTCTGCGTCCTCTAGGAGATAGTGGCCGTTCAAACTCTGGCTCAGATCCTGACCCTCCTCTCCAAGGGTCACCCGGCCCTGCTGGCCCCTCCTGCGCCAAACACTCGCCCTGGCCTGTCTCAGTTACCTCCCCATTCACATCACCAGCCTGCTCCTCCTCAGGTGCCTCCCCACTTTCTAGTAAGTCGCCTGCCCCCCACTCCTCTCCAGTGTCCTCGAGTGGGGGCATGACACTCCTGAATTCTACCAAAGACAACTACAGGGCTTTGTGGTCGCCAGGAGTTGACACCGACTTGACAGCACACTTTACCTTTACTTATTGTGCGGGGTCAGAACTCCAGAGGCGACTTTGATCTGCCTGTTCTAGATGGGGTCAGACTTCCCCAGAAGGAACAAGTACACAGTCTGGGGGTGCTTCTGGATCCCAGCCTCTCTCTGGTGCCCAAGGTTGAGGTGGCAGCCAGAGGTGCCTTCTATCAGCTTTAGCGGATATGCCGGCTGCATCCATTTCTTGAGATAAATTACCTCAAAACAGTGGTAAATATGCTGGTAGCCTCCAGACTTGACTACTGCAATGCACTCTGTGTGGGGCTGCCTTTGTACATAGTCCAGAAACTGCAGTTGGTACAGAATGCAGCAGCCAGGTTGGTCTCTGGATCATTTCGGAGAGACCATATTACCCCTGTACTGAAAGAACTACACTGGCTACCAAAAGGTTTCCAGGGAAAACACAAGGTGCTTGTTATCCTATCTAATAAAAGGCTTGGTGTCCGTCCGTGGACGGACACCAAGCGTGTGTCCGTGCCTCCCTGGCCTCTTCTGGGCATGCGTGAAGCGCATGGCCAGAAGGAGCCAGGGAGGCAGGACCGCCAGCACCCGGCGGCCATCTTGGGCGGCCAGAAGCGGCCGCCCCGAAGAAGCCGGGTAAGCGGCGGCGGGGGACACTGGCCGAGGCGGCGGCGCAGCCGAGGAGGCGGCAGAGCCATGGCCGAGGCCTGGCCGTGCCGCCGCTTACCAGGCTTCTTTGAGGCGGCCGCTTCTGGCCGCCCAGGATGGCCGCCGGACGAGGCGGCAAACAAAACAATGCGGCGGTGGGCCCGGGTAGCGGTGGGCCAGGCCGGAGCCGCTGTGGGTGGCGGGCCCAGCCGGAGCCGCGGGCGGCGGTAGGTGGCGGGCCCAGCCGGAGCCGCGGGCAGCGGTGAGTGGCGGGCCCGGCCGGAGCCCCGGGCGCCGGGGGGTGGCGGGAGAGGGAATGGCGGCGAACGTCTGGAGCGCAGAGCTCCACTAGCGCCCGTTAACCAATGGGCTACAAAACCACTAGTAACCTATAAAGCCCTAAATGACTTAGGCCCTGCGTGTTTAAGAGAATGTCTTCTTCACTATGATTCCCCTTGCCCATTAAGATAATCTGGAGAGGTTTGTCTACTGCCATTGGCTCGCCTGGTGGCTACTCATCATGAGCAAAATCTGGGAAGGGCAGTTTCCTATCGGAACACCCTGCAACTGCCAAGCTGCTATAAATCAGTCACCATCCAGAAAAGTCCCAGTTAAAAGTGGGCATCCCACAGTGCATCTGCCCATTCATGCAATCAATTCAGATTGGATCTAATTCCAGTTTTTTCAGCACTGCATAACACTATCGCTCAAGGAAATTTCCATTTGAGACCTGGAGCGAGATCTGGTCATGGTGCACAGCTCATTGAAAGTGTTGATTCAGTATGTGGCAGCTGTGGAAAAGGCAAATTCTTCATTAAAGTTGTAGCATCTGGGACTTCTTAGTTTGGAAAAGCAGCAACTATGGGGAGACATGGTAGGGTTTTATAAAGTTATGCATGGAGTAGAGAGAGTGGACAGAGAGAAATTTTTCTCCCTCTCTCACATCACTAGAACCAAGGGTCATCCCATGAAACTGATTGCCAGGAAATTTAGGACCAACACAAGAAGTACTTTTTCATATAGCATATAATGAAGCTATGGAATTCTCTGCCATGGGATGTGGTGATGGCCACTAGCTTGGATGGCTTTAAAAGGGGCTTAGACAAATTCATGGAGGACAGGTCTATCAATGGCTACTAGTCTGGTGGCTATACACGACTTCCAGCCACAGGGACCTCTGCATACCAGTTGCCCAGAAGCAACAGCAGGAGAGAGGACATGCCCTCACCTCTTCCTGTGGACTTTTCAGTAGCACCACTGTGGGGAACAGGATGCTGGATTAGATATAGGCCTTGGACCTGATCCACAAGTGCTGTCTGTTAGCACTTCTGCAAATAACATAACATAACATAACATAACATAACATAACATAACCAATTTTCCCTATTACTTTTTAAAGTTATTTGTTAAGATGAAAATGGATGCTGCCTTCCACTTTTTGTTCTTGAAGGATTGAGTATTCCCTCCCCTCTTGTCCCATCTTTCTCTGCTCCCTCCCAAGGATTCTTTGCAAAAGCAAAGGGGCCTTTGCGTCTTCATTACACTGGCTGCAATGTGATGTGCAGTTTATCCCTAATTACAAAGTTTAGGATCTGATTCCCTGGGGCTGTGTGACAGTTCTCCAGGCAACTTCTTTGCAACTTTCAACAGCTGCTGGAGACACTAAGGGGTTAAGGCTCTTCTTTTCCAGTATATTGATAATAAAAACAGCTCCCATCCGCACCTGACAAAGCCATTTGGCATTGGCTATGCTGTGGAAAGATCTCAGTAGAAGCTTGCAACTACTATGGGACACACTGCTGAACTGAAATAGCCAAGATACTAGACTGAAGTAGATAGGGTAGAAGTCAGGGGGTGAGGAGTGCCTAGTCCTTTTCCTTCATCTTTAATGTTGACCACTATGTGGCTCTCTCCAGTTCTGCCATTCTCTGCCATCCCTTTTTCACTTATTATTACTCTCTCCCAATCACACATTCCAGTTGCTCTCCTTTCTTAACCCTTCTTCTAACCATAAGGCTGCATTAGACTTCTTTGTGTATACCTCTATCGTTTTCTTGTTTTACCATATATAAATGCAGAGGCAAAATGTTTCATTCATTCATGTTCTTTGTCAAACTTGCAAAGGCTGCATTCGGTTTCTTTGTGTGTCTGCTTTATCTTTCTTTTTTAAAATACAGTCTATATATGTAGAGCCAAGGTTTTTCTTCATTCACATCCTTTGTGAAGTTCAGCAAGAATCATCAATCTGATGATTTTCTCTCCCATCATGGTGTAATCTGGACAGCCTTCCCTTTATCCCTGTTACATTCCTCTTTATCCCTCTACCTGCCTGTCTCCTTCCATTCTTTCTATTTCTATCTGTCTCTTCTGTTTTCCTTTCCTTGGCTGTTACTCTTTGTGTGTCTCTGGGTCTCTCACTTTTCCTCTCTCTGCTGGCCACCTTCTGTCACTCCAGCCACTCTTCAACCCAAGCCAGTATCCCACACACCAGATTTTCGGGATGAGAGAGGTCTCTCCAGACCTAATCCAACAAGAGGTACAGCAATGACAATGACTATTTATATATTGCTTTAAAAACAAGAATTCTCAAAGAGGTTTACATAGCAAATGAAATGTAAAGATGGACCTCTCCCTGGGATAGATGCTTCAGAGATGCTCTTAGCCAGCACATGTGACAGATCTGGAGGAAGTGGAGCTGCCTACCTTTTACCAAGCCAGAGGTAAGTTTGAGAAGTGAGTGTCTTGAGAAGGTCTAGGGGCTACAAACTGCACAACCAAGACATACGAAATAAGGAGATTCGTAAGGAGGGACAATGAGTTTATTCAGAGTCCAGCCCAGGCTTTACACAGCCTGTGAGAATGCCTGTAGTTAAGTAAGGTGGGAGCTTGAAAATATATGGGATAAACCACTGTGTAGAAAAGCTCTCAAGGTCATGTATAGAGCTGCTTCTTTGGACGAATAGCCCCCATCCTGACCCCTGGCAATAAAAGGATATGCCAGGAGGGCATCAGGATGTCCACAAAAGATGCCACACCTAGCGTGTTTAGGGTGCATCTACCTTCTGATTACATGATCTGGAAAAATATTATCCAAACCAGTACATACTTAATCAAGTGCATACAGGGGTCTCATATTTTTAGAACTGGAGATGGGGGAGGCTTTCCTTGCAGCATTGTATAGTGGTGGCTTTTTAAATCTTTTATAACATTTACCATTTTTAAAGTTAAAAAACAGTGGCAGACCTCCTTTTATCAGCCAGATCCAGGGACAGCTATTTCGCCCCTTACAGGCCCTGGACGTTGTGTTGGTCTGGGGCACTGTGGACTTTAAAATAGCTACAGACTGTGGCCAGAGGCATTACTAGGTACTTAAAAGATCTGGGGCACAAGCTTACAGGTCCTGACTCACACCCATAACCTTCCCTCATTTTAATAATTAAATCTTTTCATGCTGTCTAAAGGAATCCAACACTCTCTTCCCATTTTGGAAGTCATTAATCATAAAAGGAAAAAGGAAAGATTGTACCGTTGAGTCAGTGTTGACTCCTGGGAGTTATTGACACATTTTATTATTTTTATATTATTTATTTATTTATTACACTTATGAACCGACCCATCCAAAGGCTCTGGGGTGGTGTACAACAAATTTTAAAAGACTTAAAACACACATTATTTTAAACACAGTGCTAAAAACAATAGAAAAACAATTCAAAGACAATTAAAAGCCATTTAAAACTAATTAACATACTTAAAAAATTTTTACACACTCTCTTCTGAAGGAGATTTAGAGTAGAAGCCCTGTCTGTAAAGCCTCCTAGCAACCACAAAGCCATGTGGTTTTCTTAGTAGAATACAGGAGGAGTTTACCATTGCCTCCTCCCGCGCATTATGAGATGATGCCTTTCAGTACCTTCCTATATCGCTGCTGTCCGCTATAGGTGTTTCCCATAGTCTGGGAAACATATCAGTGGGGATTCGAACTGACAGCCTCTTGCTCCCTAGGCAAATTGCTTCCCCACTGTGCCATTAGGTGGCATATTAATCAAAAGTACACCTTTATTATATCTGGTGTGCTTTGCCCAGGTCGTTGCTAGGTTCCACTTCCAGTTAGGACTGGATCTTTGGCCCACATCACTTGCTTTATTTTCAAAATTCCTTCACTTTGTAATTACTTCTTGTGGCATCTTTGCCACCCTGTGAAATTTGGAAGGTGGGGTTTAACTGTGCATTAGTACTTCACCTCTCAACTTTTCTTTTCTTTGCATCAACTGACCCCTGCTAACTGGGCAAAGAGGCACCTTTTTAATGTGGTGATTCTCTCTTTATTCAGCAGGGGGAGAGTAACTGGTTCTATCCACCCCCAGCACAGTACTTCTAGTGACTGTTGCTGGTGTCTGTCTTACATTTCTTTTTAGATTGTGAGCGCTTTGGGGACAGGGAGCCATCTTATTTATTTATAATTTTCTGTGTAAACCGCTTTGGAAACTTTTGTGGAAAAGTGGTCTATAAATATTTGTTGTTGTTGTTTGCTGCCATGCATTTTTTTTTAAAGTTGTGTGGGGGAGGTTAACCTGCCTCCTTTGAGGGGGGGCAGGAGCATAACTATAATAGGGCAAGGGGAGACAGTTGACTGGGGGCCCACTGCCTTAGGGGCCTCCCAGAGGCAAGTCACATGACTGACTCCCCCAGCCGTGCACCCTCTCGGGCTTCCTTCAGTTGCATTCATCCTCCAAAATTGATGTGAGTGTTAAGACCTGGAGCTACCAGAACAGCATGTCTTTCTCTAGTACCATTAAATGACTTGCATTGTCCACAATTTACAAAACCTTTAATTTAGGATGATATTCTATTGTGGCACATAGGGGTGTGTGTGTGTGTGTGTGTGTGTGTGTGTGTGTGTGTGTGTGTGCATATAACTATGCTTTTTGTTGCCACTATTCAGCCTCATTTAAGATTTCTTTACTTCATGAGCAGAGTTTCAGTGAGGGAGGGGCCCATTTTAAAACCTTGTCTCTAGGCCCACTCCAATCTTGTTACGCCCTGGGGGGGGGCGCTAACCCTTTTTTGTGGTGGGCGAATGTTAGCCATCTCGTTCTCCTGGGTTGTTACCACTGTCCTCTCCAGTGAGCCTGTCAGCTGGATTGCTACCGGTCTTGAGGATCACCCATTGCCCCCTCCACTCAGCCTGCCAGCTGGTTTGCTGTTGAGCATTTGGGCCACTTATAGCCCACCCACCCCCTTCACTGAGGTGGGCAGTGCTGCTGGGCATGAAGCCGAGTGCCCCAAGCACAAGAAGAGCCAGCTACCAGAGCAACCACCTTGCCTTCCTCTTTGCATGGAGATAGGAAGGGAAGGGAGAGGCACAGATGGTGGAAGAGGAGATGAAGAGAAGGTGTTCAGCTCCATCCCTCCTGCCTTCCAATACAAGCACATGGAGTGGGGAGATGTTAGATGGAAATTCACACAGAATCAAGGTTTCCCTATGCTAGAGAGGAGAAGAGTATATTAAAAGAATTAAAAGTATATTAAAAGAAACAGAAGGACTTGGACAATATATGTGGGCCCTTTATAAGGGTCAACTATAGTACATAGTCAAACATTTTAGGAGTTATGTTGTTCCACAAGGGAAACATAACCGTATGGTAATAACTAGGACCAACAAAATGGTCTTAGATAAATTAGGAAGTTTGGGGGTTTATCAAATGCTTTTTCCAGACAGGGAGACTTAATATCCAACCCGGTGAAGAGTATTGATGAACCTGAAAATGTCTTGCCTTTTAAATGATGGTTTGGTTGGTCCTGAGAAAGGTATCATCCTATGCACTGTTAGTTTTCAGTGAGGCGCTTCACACAATTGGTGTGAAGCACCAGGTGGGGTTAGGTGGAGAGAGTGGACTTAGCCCGCTCTCTCCGCAGATGATCAACAGGCAGCCCTGGGTCCTAAGTTGCCCAAACGACTGCCAGCTCCATCATGGAGCCAGCGGGGGCTGCGGGGATCAGGGGCTGTGTGGCCCCCGGAAGATCCAGGATGCCCCACGCAAGCATGCATGGGATCCTGGAGAGACCCCCGAATGGTTGCATGCAGCCTCCCGGCAGGGGTCTCCTCATGTGTCTTCATGGCATGGAGCCACACCGTGGCAGCACATGATTGGAAAACCCGGGTTAGCGGAGCACTCACTCCACTAACCTAGGCTAAGGGGAGGGCTACTTTGGCGGGCTAGCCACCAGAGAACCACTGAGCTCGCCCGCAGGTTCTCACAATAGGGAGAAACCGGGCTTCTTTATTTTCTAATTTTCAATTTTCTAATGGTGTAACAGACTAGTAGTAATTCTGTCATATGAGTTAAAGTGTGCAATATCAAATACTATGGACTTGACTTGTGCTATTCTTGTGGAACAACTTGACCACCAATAAATGAGAATTATCGCTGCCTTAACTCCGCTTAACCCCCTAGTTACAGATGGAGTAAACACCCTGTCAGAAAAGAATAAGAATCTCCTCAGGACTGTGCATACACGTCAGCCATGACCCATAGGATTTTTCCATTCACAGTCCTTGTAGGGTTTTATGCCAGACAGCATTAGGCTTGTGCATTTTGATTCAGGTACAAAACATTTTGTGCCCGGAAATGGCAATTTTGGAGGTTTTGTAACCAAAATAAAATCAAGAATTAAAAAACAGAGATATTTGTTTCCAAATCGAAATGACTGTGTTTCGGACAGAATGCTTCGGAAAATCATTGAAATTGAAATTGACTTCTCTGACTCTCTCCACTCCAGCTGAGGCACTGAGTGATTAGCAGAAGATAAGACATGCAAAAAGCTTTTGAGATTGAATGATTTAGTTAAGTATGTGTTGCATTCAGTGTGATTGAAATGCAAACTGGCCTTGCAAAGGGATTTGGAAGACAGCATTTTGAGACAGAAATACCCAAATATCTTTGGGAGCTCAATGCAATTCCAAAGCTCTTGCTAAAAGCCATGGTTAGGAAAGTTATGAAATTACACAGGTTTTTCTTTACAAAGGTTAAGAAAGAATCTCTTGACTTGTTCAGGGGTCTTTTGAAGAGTTATTTTGTTTTTCTTCTGATTTTTATGAGTTATAGTTGTAGATAAGTTTTGTTGCCCAAGTTGAGCAGTCTAATGTAATTTAGGCCACAATGTTATTTGGTGAGACATGATGTCTAAACCAGTGTTTCACAACTTTTGCCATTGCAGGGACAGGTCATCCACATGGGACTACAGGAGACAAAAGGAGGGGGGTGAGGAATACTCCTGTCAATCTATTGACATCCCCAGGAATCTTAATTGCGTGTCTCTTTCCTGTAACAATGATCCATGGTTTTGCACTTCCTTAAATGCAGTGATGATAAATCTCAATAATTCTGAACAGTAGGCTGATTTGTTTGGGCTACGGCTCACTCCACTTCTGTTAAATGAACATTTGAAGCTGCTCCAAAGTACCAAGGCAGTTCATTGGTCTATCTTACTCTTTCAAATGACATTTGGTCACTGTTCCATGGGGAGGGAGTGTTTTTATTGAAAGATTGCTTGAATCTCCAAATGGGTTGTGCTGCTGTGCTAGTGCTACAGGGGCAGGCTCACACCCACTGCAAAATTCTCAAATAATTGTGCCAACAAATTAAGTGTCGTTGTTGTTCATCATTCTCTTCACTCTTTCAACTTGTTTATGTGGGGCTTCAGGGACAAAACAGTGGGTTGGGTGGCAGTGCCCCAAGGGTGGTGCACCCAGATTCCAAATAGGGCAAAGGGCTGATTTCTTAGAAATTTTTGAGGTTTATGCATCTTTAAGATTTTCCCCCATAGGGAATAATGGAGGTTTCAGCAGCCCCATAACTCCACTTTGGGGGCACTGGGATGGCCCAAAGTGAGTGGTGGTGTAGTGCACAGAGGGTTCCAACCACCCCCCTAGATTGCTAACCTATTGGGGTACTGGGCTTTGTTGTTTCTGAGGTGTTGTTTAGATTCTCTGGTAGCAAATGAGATTTTTAATGAAAAACCATGAATCCACTCTCATATGCTACTAGAGAATCTACTCTCAGAACACCTCTAGAACAACAACACCCCATACTTCATGGGTTGGCAACCCATGTGGGTGGTTGGCACCCTATGTGCATTACACCGCCACTTGTTCTGGGCCACCCCAGTGCCCCTCAAGTGGAGTTATGGGACTGCAGGAACCTCCATTATACCCTACGAGGAAAATCTGAAAGTCGCATAACTTCATTAATTCTTAAAAAATCAGCCCTTTGCCAAATTCCTCTGAGAAAATAGTAGTAGCTTCCTTGTACCAACTGGGCACTACCACCAACCACACTCCACTCTGGGCCATGCCCCCCCCCCCCCCGCATGAAGCTATACTTTTCCTGAAACCTCCATCATACCCTATGGGGAAAATTTGAAAGATAAGCAAGCTTCAAAAATTCACCAAAAATCAGCAGTTTGCCCAATTCCTTTGAACCTCTTGTGGTAGCTTCCACTCATTGGGCACTATAACCCACACCCACTCTTTTGACCATGTGACCCATTTTTAAATCTGAATTAATTCATATACAAAACAAAACTGGGGTGATTCGGCAGGCTTAATTTTGGACAAAATACAAAATGGGGTTGATTCAGATTGGTACAAATTAAAACAGAAAAAATACAAAATGCGCAACCCTAGACAGCATACTCTCATACAGAATATTCCTGGTTCACAGTTACACAGATCCACCAGCACTTTTGATAGCAAGCACGACCCACTAACTAGGGCTTAGACCTATATTTTTTTTAGACCTGAGGAATTAAGTAGACTTTGACAAATCACAGGCTCTCAGACAAGCCAGTACTTCTTCTATGTCAGCTGTTCACATCAGATTCTATTTCCTATTGCTTGTCTGCTATTTGTTTTCTCTCCTGGTTTTTATAAATTACGTACAGTGAAGCATCATGGGAGGAAGGCAACCAAAGCTACCAAGGAGAATTCATTTTTCTGGGTGTGGCTGACCATACAAATTGGAAGATGTTGCTCTTTGCCATCATCCTGATCTGCTATTTATGTTTGTGTATTTATTTATTGAACTTATATACTGCCTAGTATAAAAATCTCTAGATGGTGTACAGAATTACAACATAAAACATAATGCATTTAAAATTCATAAAAAGATTAAATCATTATAGATAAAAACACATTATTCTACCCGGAAACACAACCATCATTGTGATGTCATGTCTGTATATAAATGAATTAAATAAATAAAAATAAGATTGTGGGGTGTTCTGCCCCACAGTTTTTGTTGCAAGATGTAGGGTTCTATACCAGGCAACATATTCTCCTCTCATACAAAGCGTTCCTGGTTCCCTATTAATAGAGAGCACTGCTCACTATAGAGCTTAGACCTAGATTTTGGAGACCAGGACTCAGGAATGGGATTCATGAGGTAGTCTTGGACAAATCATAGCCATATTTCTTTTGTGGAAGCTGTTCACACCGGTTTCCACTTCATATTGCTTGTCATCTATTCATTTTCTTCCTGTTTTTTATAGATTATGTACAGTGAAGCATCATGGGAAGGAGGCAACCAAAGCTACCAAGGAGAATTCATCTTATTGGGTGTGGCTGACCGTCCAAATTTGGAGATGTTGCTCTTTTCCATCATCCTGATCTGCTACACAATGACTTTACTAGGAAACACAACCATCATTGTGGTCTCACGGCTGGACCCCCACCTCCACACCCCCATGTATTTTTTCCTCAGCAATCTCTCTTTCCTGGACCTCTGTTACACCACCAGTCTTGATCCTCAGATGCTGGTGAACTTCTGGAGCAAAAGCAAGGCCATCTCCTATGCTGGCTGTGCTGCCGAACTGTTCATATCACTTGCTCTGGGTTCTGTAGAGTGTATTCTATTGGCTGCCATGGCCTGTGACCGCTATGCTGCAGTCTGTCACCCATTACGCTACACTTCTATTATGAGTCCCTCTTTATGTTTCAAAATGGCTGCCATCTCCTGGGTGAGTGGCTTCGGCAATTCAGTAGCCCAGACCATTATGACTCTTAGGCTGCCACGGTGTGGACGTAACCGAGTGGATCATTTTTTTTGTGAGGTGCCCATCTTAATCAAATTGGCCTGTGTTGATACCACACTTAACGAGGCTGGGCTCTTTGTTGCCACTGTGTTGTTCCTTCTAGTACCTCTGGGCCTCATCATAATCTCTTACGGCTACATTGTGGCTGCTGTGCTGAGGATTCGGTCAGCGGAGGGCAGGCGCAAGGCCTTCAACACCTGTGCCTCTCACTTGGTTGTAGTATTGCTCTTCTATGGTCCAGCCATCTGCAGTTATATTCAGCCCCCATCCAATTCCAGCACCCGTGATCGAGGCAAGATGATGTCCCTGTTCTATACGTCTGTCACTACCATGCTTAATCCCCTCATCTATACCCTAAGGAACAAAGAAGTACACAGAGCTCTAAGAAGACTGATCAACAGGAACTCAACAGCTTAGTCCAATGACTTCCAAATTCACTCACAGAATTAGCAACTCAGAATTAAGCACTTCGATGACAGTTTTTAGGGTAGAGTGTGTTTTAATACTGCCATTCCTTTTACATCATCATCACAATAATCCATTGAGTTAGGCTTGTTGCCAAGTAGCTGGGATTCATTCCATGGCTGGTTATTGCTTCCTTTTTGGCCAGAGATACCTGGACCTTCACAGAAGGGCTGGAGATCAAGTGATGTTAATTTTGGCTCCCACATTAGTAATGGAATGCTTGACTTCAGGAGCCTGTGGCCAGCCACTAAAAGAGAAGGAATGGGCTCTATGGAAGAGGAAACAGGAATAACTGAGAGGCAGGGAACCCCATCTTCTAAACTTATGCTATGTTCTGGGAAGCCCCAGAAGCCAGCACCAATAATCTCTTCCCCTTTGTATTTCCGATTGTGATCCCCTTGGGGGGCAGAGAAGCCACTTTATTCATTGTTTGTTTTACTGTGTAAGCCACTGTGGTAACTTCTGTTGAGAAGACAACTATAAACATTCATAGTTGTAGTCTTCCAGATGGGACTGCGCAGAAATCCTGGCATGCAGGCATGTCTATGTGCATAGAACAGAGTTGTTTTAGGATAAAATAGGACAGGGGCCTTGTGCCACTCTGAGCATCTCAGAAGGGTGGGATAGAAATCTAACTCTTACATAAAATAAATTGCATAGAAGAGTTGCACATAAGAATTGATGAACATGTCCAAGTCAGGGATGGAGCCTGCTGCCACGCCCTACACACCCCACTGACGGAGGAAGCCACTGGCCTACACGACGCATAGTGTTACACAGCCACAACTGTTGTGCCCTGGGGAAGCCGTTTCTGAGGATTCAGAAAGCAGCCCTGACACTGCTAAAAAGCAGCAGTTGTGCAGAGCAGTCCAGAGGGGGAAACCGGCAGTAGTGCTGCTCTCCCACCCAACAGTTCTTCGCCATGCCAGGGCTGCCTTCTGGGTCTGCAGCTGCCCCAGGGCACAGTGTTGTAGCTCCATAATGCTGCAACAGTCCTGTTGGCAACTGGCCAAACATCAAACTTATGGCCGAGGAAGGGAGCTAAACCCAGGTCTTTCCAAATCCAAACAGTTGTTTGGAAAGCTGCTGTGGTGTAGTGGTTGACCACTACACCACATTAGCTTTCCAAACTGTTTTAAGTGCTTTGGGGAGTAAATAAATCAATACACTTACCAAACATCTTTGGGGGATGCCACATGGTCACTTTGAAGGTTGACACTGGGTCATCCTCCATTCCCCTCTGCCCACACCACTTTTAATGGTTACACATTTTAATGGATAAACAAGTTACAGGGAAAATACTTCCCAAATTTATTTTTTATTCTTGACTTTACATTATGCATCTTACAAAATAAAATAAAAGATCAGTACAATTCAACTATGTTTACATAAGTTCATTAACCTTGTGTTAAGGGTGATACCTTGTGTTAAGGGTGAATGCATACAATAGGGGAAGGAAGTCTTGCTGTGCCTAATATGAATAATGATTGCAGTGTTATGATCTTAATTACATTTGGCCCATGGTTTGATAATGCAGAAGCTGGACACTCTTCCAAAGTAGAATAGTTGTGGACTGAGGTTATCCTGTCCTCATGGATATGGAGGGAGAAAATGTAATTAGAACTATTATCCTCAAAGTCTAGGTCAAATAAGCCATCTAAAATGCTGCAGCAATGGAGATTATTTATTAAATGCTAGACTCAAATTTAAAAATCACACACACACACACACACGGACAAAGATGAGAAAGTATGGAAATAGTATACAAATATAATTCAAGATGTGTTTTCTCATATTCTGGGCTGGATACTCTGAGATGTGTACCTGTGTGAGGCTGGATGCTGGACTAGCTGGACCCTTTGTCCAATCCAGCAGGACATTTCTTATGCTCTTATGAAATGTTTTGGATTTTTTGCTATCATAATATACTGTGTATTGTTACAGAGCACATTTTCCTGCACACGCAGGGACCTTTTGACAAATAGTTAACTTAGTCTGAGGGGGTGCATGAGTTGCTAATTTTAATAAATCAAGTAGCTTTATTTGGCATATAAAGGATATGAGATCAGTTTCATCAAGAAAACAAACTAAAAACAACTCATTAAATTCTAGGCAATGGTCTAGGCATAAAATAAAATAAAATAAAAAGACATGTAATTGACTAGGCTTCAGCCAGGCTTTTAATTAATGTTGTTTTAATTGGTTTTAATGCTGTTTTAAAATTTTATTTTAAAATATTTAAATTGTTGTAATGTGTGTGTGTCCCCCCGCCCCATTTTTGTCTTAATGAATGTTTTATTTTGTTTTTATGTTGTTGTAAACTGCCCAGAGATGTAAGTTTTGGGTGGTATAAAAATGGTTTAATAAATAAATAAACAAATAAATAAATAAATAACAGAGATGAGAGAGAAAGAGAAAGATGATGAGAGAGAAAGATAAAGTAAAATGATGTAATGGTTAGGGATGCGCTATCTGATTAGTCATCGAATCAATTTGATTTGAATTGGGGGTGATTCACAAATTCAACCCTGAACTCAAATTGCCCTCAAACTAGAGGGCCTGATTCGAGGTCGAGGAGAATAACCCTGATACGACCCGAATCGATTCGGTTGATTCATGTGCCATTTTGAGACCCATTTTTCTTGGAAACTGGACCTCAAAATGGTGCTTTTCACCCAGGGAAAGCTGGTCTACCAATTGAGACTGGGAGGTAAACCAGCCCTCCACTCTGGAATTAGTACACCAGCCTGCCTCGGAGGACAGGTCTATCTGAAGAGGCGTATCTAGGGAAAATAGCACCTAGGGCAAGCACTGAAATTGCGCCCCCTGTCTAAACATCTGACACCCATCTTTCAGATAACTTTACCATAATATCAGCTGAAAAATACAAGTCAAGCTTGTTAATCTTTTAATATTTCAAAAACTATTTAGCAGTGGACATAGCCAGACCAAAAAATGCTGGGAAACTACAAATTTCAGTATGCTGGGGCTCATGAAATACCCAAATACTATGTGGAGGTGTACTTGGAAAACTAAACAGAAGTGCCTGTCTAATTCTCTACTATGCATTGTAGCATCACCATTACTTAAGTTTTAAAAATAAATGGAGACTTTGACTTTTCCCAGATACTCTGAAAATAATTAAAGGATATGCAGAGTAAACTGTGTCACTGCTTGGAATATATTCTAGTATTTCAGAAAGACAGTTAAAATGAGAGAAAGAGAGCAAGAAACTCCCAGTGGGCCTTAATACCAAGGATTTCACACTGATTCAAAGACAAACTCACCATTAATAGCCATATTATGAAGACATCACATTTAACTCACTGATCACAAGAAGCAAAGTAAGAGCAAATGAATACAATCCTAGCTCATAAGCTTCAGCTCAGTATTCACAAGCCCTGATTCTCTGTACACAGCACCAAACTGAATATGTGTACAGTGACTTATAGTATATTATTTTTAAAAAAATTACCTGTAGCCCCTTCGGGGGGCTTCCTAAAGGCCGTGGGCGGTCTGCAAAGGTTTCCCCTCCTCCCACTGGCCTCTAGGGACTCACAGGGACCATTTGAGCATGTGTGATGGCCTTTAAAAAAAATTTTTTAATGGCCGCTGAAAACAAAATGGCCACCACGCATGCTCAAATGGCCTCTGCAAGGCCTGGCATGGCCTAGGGCCTCACAGAGGCCATTTGAGCAAGCGTGATGGCCATTTTGTGTTTGGTGGCCATTTTTATTTTATTTTTTATTTTTAAAAAATTGTGCCCCCCTTCAAGTGGTGCCCAGGGCACGTGCCCTGCCTGCCCTACCCGAGATACACCCCTGTCTATCTGGGTAGATCTGTCCTCTGTGGCAGGCTGACATGCTAAATCTGGCATCAATGGCTGTTCTACCTGTCAATCCCAATTGGTAGATCAGCTCTCCTGTTTTTCTGGGGTGGGGGATTCTCCTAAAGATAAGGAGTGGGTGGGCAGTGGCAGCAAGAGAGGTCATATGCTCCTTACCCAGCCAGTGCGGCTGCTGGTGCTACCGCTCACCCTCCTGGTGTGGCCCCAAGCACACTCCTCTCACTATTACCAAACCACCAGCTCAGCAGAAGCTTGATTCTAGTCTCCGCACATGCACGGAGGCCATTTGTGTGGTGTCCTCACATGTCATGCAAAATGGTCCTTCCCAGCCACCCCTTACCATTGCAAGCCAGTTCATCCAAACTGGGACTGGCTCAGTTCGGTCATGGACCGAACTGCCTCTGGTCCACTCTGCGATCAAACTTCTGAACCAGCCCTGGTTTGAGGTGAACTGGTTTGCAACAAATAGTTTGTGCACAACCCTATAGCATTGGCTTGACCAGCTGCTTTCGGTGAATCAGTCTGAGGAGTCTGCAATTTGATTCGACCTCAAATCAAAATGAAAATTTTGATTAATATCAGCTCCTGAGAGTGTAACTAGTTAGCACAACAGCTTTGTCCTAGTGGGACATGTTTGTGTAAGCATAGTGTTAGTCAGGATATCAGGCAGCATTCATCATCATCATCATAATAAAAAGAAGTATCCTAACACCATTGGAGGTTTGCTGGAGAGAAGAGCTGGGCTTGAGGAAGCAAGCGTGAATTGTTCCCTTTGCTCAGAAGGGCCTGCCCTGGTTTGCATTTGGATGGGTGACTACATGTGAGTGCTGTAAGACATTCCCCTTAGGGGGTGGCAGCATAACTCAGTGAAAGAGTATCCACTTGTTTGCATGCAGAAGATCCCAGGTTCACCCCCTGGCATCTCAGGTAGGGCTGGGAGAGACTCCTGCCTGAAATCTTGGAGAGCCACTCACTGCCAATCAGGGTAGACAATACTGAGCTAGATGAACCAATGTTCTGACTCAGTATATGGCAGCTTCCTATGTTCCTCATTGTTCCTTGGTTTGGTGCTATCCTCTTTTTTCCTGTATGAGTTAAGTATTCTCTTCCCTCTTTTCTGCAATGCAAGTCATCCTATCTTGAGGGTGCTTTTTCCAAGGGAAATGGACTTTCAGGACTTTGTGTAATGTGTCGTTTGCCCTAGGGCTCCATGACAGCTCTCCAGGTAATTTCCTTGAAACTGTCAGCAGCTGCTGATGTAACAGCATCATCAGCTGCCTACTATTCCTCCTCAGATGATGCTCATAAAAACAGTTATCTTGCTCACTGGAAAGCCCTTTAGAGTTGGCTAAGCTATCTGGGGATCTCTGTAGTCAGAGGCAGAGTCAAGTTGCTGGGTTGCAGTAGACCTGGTAGGAATCAGTAGGGGAGGGTCACCTTCCCCCTTTTCTCTCTTATTTATATTGACCATAATGTAACCAACTTTGACTGATCTATTTTCACCTTTCCCCTGCCCCTGTTCCCTATTTTCCATACTACTCACTTTCACATGCACACTCTGGTTCCTCTCCTTCTAAAACACACTGTTTCTAACTGCATGAGGCTTCTTTGCGTCTGCTTCATGTTTCGTCTTCTTATTCAATATAGGTGTATGTAGAGTCAAGGTGTTTCATTCATTCATGTTCTTTGTGAAAGAAAGCCAGATTCACTCCTGTCTCCCTTCTCTGTCTACATGTCAGCCTGATCATTTTCTCTCCAATAGCTTACTCTAGTCAGCCTCCCCCACCCACTCTACACCTCTTTATCCCTCTACCTCCCTCCCTCCTTCATCTGTATACATTATTTCATTTCCATTCCCTTCATCTGTATATTTCTGCTGATCTGTGCTTGGTTCTTTCTCTCTGTGTGTCTCCTACTCTGCCTCTTTCTAGGGACTCTCTTTGCCTGCCAGCCTCTCTCACTCACTCCAGCCACTCCTGAGCCCAAGCCTCTCACTTCCAGGATCTCCCTCACCAGATTCTCTGGCTGAGAGGTCCATCGAGAGCTAATCCACTAAGAACTACCTTGACCATTCCTCGAACAAGACCTTGATCTCCTGCAAGTAGCAGAACAAGAAGTATGGTTGTGGGGCTGGGCATCTCCTTGGGATAGATGCCTCAAAGTTATTCTGAGCCAGCACATGAGATCGGACCTGAAGAAAGCACACCTGCCTGTTTCTTACCAAGCCAGAGGTGAGGTTGGGGAGTGGAGATTTTGGAAAATGTCAAGGAGCTACAAACTGTATAATCAATATATGTTAAAGGAGAGGTATTGTAGAGATCAAAATCAAATATGCATTTTTTCAGTACATGAGAAGTAGCATTTTTCTTGATAGAAAGGTAACCATTTACTTGTTTGTATTTTTCTGAAGTTTCTAATTCTCACAGTTTTGGAACATGCATTTGCCACCTGGTAGTCAAAAACACAACTGGGTGTGTAGATTTGGAGTGGAGGGGCTACAGAAGAGAGTATCTTACCCCTCACCCCGATCTGCCACTTTTCTACTCCAAACTGCCCCCATTTGAAGCAGCTTCTGGTCCTTAACTCAGCATTAAACTTCTGTTAAATGAGTTTGTATGCAATATATTTAATGCTATTCTTAATCAGATGTAAGTCCTACAGTCTAGCAATAGCACTTAGCACTTACATTTATATACCGCTTTATAGCCAGAGCTCTCTAAGCGGTTTACAATGATTTAGCATATTGCCCCCAACATTCTGGGTACTCATTTTACCGACCTCAGAAGGATGGAAGGCTGAGTCAACCTTGAGCCCCTGGTCAGGATCGAACTTGTAACCTTCTGGTTACAGGGCGGCAGTTTTACCTCTGCGCCACCAGGGGCTGCACCACCAGTCTAGTATACCTATTCTAAAACACACACACACACACCAACCAACCAATCTCTTTATACTTGTACGTGAGATGCTCCAACCCCTTCATAATTTGATTTGTATTCTCTTTTTAGTATCTTTTTCAGCACATGATATTCACAGTTTTAATTTCAGTCCCATCCATAATAATTTCTAACACTGAAATTTGCCCATGATAGTGATGATGATTGTTATTACTGCTGCCATTTTTTATTTTTATTTTATTTTATTTACTTTCTGGTGCATGACCACACACATCAGCAAATACATGAAATTAAGATGTGAAGTTAAGCCCTGATGTCCATCACTTTGGCCTTATGCTGAATCTCTGTGCACATGCCTTGCTATGCATCCTGGATTTTTAAATTGCTAAATAACTGGGAAGGATCAGGATCACAGCATGAGAGATGCGGCTTTAGTCAATTGGCCCACCTCAGCCACAATCCAGATTGAGACCCGCTGCAGCTGCTATTTCCCAGGAAGGAAGGCCCCCGTTTGTACCAATGGGAGCTTACTGCCCATGGCATATAGCAGGTGCAGAGGAGGGGGGACCTAGACCATGGACATACCATGAGGACCCCCTCCTCCCATGTCATGATCTCAAGCTGGATCACACTCCATTGCAATTGCTCTAGCATTAAAATAACACACATACTATTATTTAATTTATTATTATTATTATTATTATTATTATTATTAGCCAACACAATGTGCAGTGTGCATCAGCATAGGAAGGACTGTGGGTCTGCAAGGAGCCTCTAGCACCCCTGAAGCAAAGGCATGTTGCACAGCCAAGCAGACATGGAGGGGGGTGGGAGAGCGATTTTTTTGCTTCTCTCCAAAGGCCCATTCCACATGCAGGAATGCATTTCTGAGGGCCATGCTACCCTCAGTAACATTTTCCTGCAAGTGGGAAGGACATTTGGAGAGAGGGGAGAGAAGCAAAAAATTTTCCCTTGTCCATGCTCACTTGACTGTGCACGGTATGCCATTGCTGCAGTGTAGGGATGCTGGAGGCTCCCTGAAGACCCACAGCCCTTCTTAGGCTGACCTACTGATGTGCATCATGTTAGTTGGCATTAATTTGATTGATTGATTTAAGTGCCGTCAAGTCAGTGTTGACTCTTAGTGACCACATAGAGAGATTCTCTCCAGGATGCTCTGTCTTCAACTTGGCCTTTAAGGTCTCTCAGTGGTGCATTCCTTGCTGTTGTAATCGAGTCCATCCACCTTGCCGCTGGTCGTCCTCTTCTTGTAAAGCATATAGAAGAACAGGCCCTGCTGGGAGAGAACCAGCATGGCTTCTGCAAAGGTAAATCTTGCCTTATGAGCCTTTTGGTGTCAACAAGTGTGTGGATAAAGGTGATTCAGTTGACATAGTATAACCAGATTTCCAAAAAGCTTTTGACAAAGTTCCTCATCAAAGACCTGTGAGAGAACTTAGCAGTCATGGGATAAGGAGACAAGTACATGTATGGATTGCTAACTAGTTGAAGGACAGGAAACAGAGTGTAGATATAAATGGAGAGTTTTCACAATGGAGGGAAGTAAGAAGTGGGGTCCCCCAGGGATCTGTACTGGGACCGGTGCTTTTTAATTTATTCATAAATGATCTAGAAGTAGGGGTAGGCAGCGAGGTGGCCAAATTTGCAGATGATACCAAACTCTTTCGGGTAGTAAAATCCAAAACAGATTGTGAGGAGTGCCAAAAGGCTCTCTCCAAACTGGGTGAATGGGCAACAAAATGACAAATGTAGTTCAATGTTGAACAGAGTAAAGTGATGCCCATTGGGACAAAAAAACCCAAATTCAAGTATATGCTGATGGGATCTGAGCTGTCGGGGACTGACCAGGAGAGGGATCTTGCGGTCATAAGAACATAAGAGCAGCCCTGCTGGATCAGGCCCAAGGTCCATCTAGTCCAGTATCCTGTTTCGCACAGTGGCCCACCAGATGCCACTGGAAGCCACAAGCAGGAGTTGAGGGTGTGCCCTCTCTCCTGCCATTACTCCCCTGCAACTGGTACTCAGAGGCATCCTGCCTTTGAGGCTGGAGGTGGCCCACAGCCCTCCAGCTGGTAGCCATTGATAGACCTCTCCTCCATGAAGTTATTCAAACCCCTCTTAAAGCCATCCAGGTTGTTGGCTGTCACCACATCCTGTGGCAGAGAGTTCCACAAGTGGATCACGCGTTGTGTGAAAAAGTACTTCCATTTGTTGGACCTAAACCTCCTGGCAATCAATTTCATGGAGTGACCCCTGGTTCTAGTGTTGTGTGAGAGGGAAAAGAATTTCTCTCTCTCCACTTTCTCTACACCATGCATGATTTTATAGACCTCTATCATGTCTCCCCACAGTTGTCTTTTTTCTAAACTAAAAAGCCCCAGGTGTTGTAGTCTTGCCTCATAAGAAAGGTACTCTAGGCCCCTGATCATCTTGGTTGCCATCTTCTGTACCTTTTCCAGTTCTACAATGTCCTTTTTAAGATGTGGTGACCAGGGTCGTGGTGGACAGTCCGTTGAAAGTGTCGGCTCAATATGCAGCATCTGTTAAAAAGGCCAGTTCCGTGCTAGGGATCATTAGGAAGGGGATGGAAAATAAAACTGCTAATATTATAATGCACTCATACAAAATGATGGTGCGGTCACACCTGGAGTACTGCATACAATTCTGGTCACCACATCTAAAAAAGGACATTGTAGAACTGGAGAAGGTGCAGAAGAGTGCGACCAAGATGATCAGGGGTATAGAGCACCTTCCTTATGAGGCAAGACTACAACACCTGGGGCTATTTAGTTTAGAAAAAAGACGACTGTGGGGAGACATGATAGAGGTCTATAAAATCATGCATAGTGTGGAGAAAGTGGATAGAGAGAAAATCTTCTCCCTCTCACATAACACTAGAACCAGGGGTCATCCCTGAAATGGATTGCCAGGAAATTTAGGAACAGCAAACGGTAGTACTTTTTCACACAACGCATAATCAACATATGGAATTCTCTGCCAAAAGATGTGGTGACAGCCAACAACCTGGATGGCTTTTAAGAGGGGTTTGAATAACTTCATGGAGGAGAGGTCTATCAATAGCTACTAGTTGGAGGACTAAAGGCCAGCTTCAGCATTAAAGGAAGGATGCCTCTGAGTACCAGTTGCAGGGGAGTAACAGCAGGAGGGAGGGCATGCCCTCAACTCCTGCCTGTAGGCTTCCAGTGGCATCTGGTGGGCCACTGTGTGAAACAGGATGCTGGACTAGATGGGCCTTGCGCCTGATCCAGCAGGGCTGTTCTCATGTTCTCTTTCCTTCAACTTTTTCCAGCATTATGGACTTCTCAAGGGAGCTGGGTCTTCGCATAATGTGTCCAAAGTATGATAGTTTGAGCCTGGTCATTTGTGCCTCAGTTCTGGATTGATCTGTTCTATGATCCATTTATTTGTTTCCCTGGCTGTCCATGATATCCTCAAAAGTCTTTTCCAGCACCAAAGTTCAAAAGCATCAATACTTTTTCTATCTTGCTTCTTCAAAGTTCAGCATTAATAGAGTACTCCTTTTCAATGAACAAGTTCAGAAAGCAGTTCACAAAGCAGAGAAATGAAAAAAGAAATGGTTCCCTGTCCCAAAAGGGCTCATAGTCAAAGGAAAGGAGAGGAAAGGGCAGAGATGCTAGCAACAGCTGCTGGAAAAGATACTAAGCTAAGAATGAAGAGGGACATTCATTCTCCTCCTAAAAACAAGAGAACCACCACTTAGAATGTGCCTCTTTGCCCATTTGCAGAGGTTATTTAGGAGTAAATTTCATTGCTTACAATAACACCAGGTTTGAGAAATCTATATGGAGCTTTTCAGAGTCTTACTGTGTTTTTACAATCCTACTTCGTTTACTGTCATCATCAGCAAACTTGACAACTTCACTGGCAAGACCATTGAGCAGATTTGAGTACCCTTTGATAGCGGTCCTCCAAAAGCAGTAATTTATAATTTTTCCATTTATCAATTACTTCTAAAACTCCATGCACTATTCCTGGAGCAAAGTGTGGAGCTTTATGCCGTATGCATGCCGTTAGTACGTTCTCTTCTCATCATGCCATTGGTTCCTGATTTATACAAATACCTAAAAGATTCAGCGGCAATTTTCAATGAGTTTTAGGCACTAACTAAGCCATTTTTTTGAAGGGCAGTATATAAATCAAACAAACAAACAAACAAAGTTTGATCCAGACTTGGTGAGCTGAACTAGAGGCCCAGTTCAAGTAGAGGAGGCACCGGATGTCTGGAACAAATCATAACCTGTCAGCCAGGTTATTTATTTATTCCAGGTTATTTATTTATTCCGTGCTTCTAGCTGTTCACATCAGCTGCCATTTTCTGTGAATTCTCTGCTTCTTATTAGCTTTCCTTGCTTTTATAGATGATCTTCTACAGTGAAGCATCATGGAAAGAAAGTAACCAAAGCTACCAAGGATTCATTCTACTGGGAGTGGCAGACCGCCCTCATTTGGAGATGATACTTTTTGCAATCATCTTGCTCTGCTATACAGTGACCCTCGTGGGGAACACAACTATCATTGTGGTGTCATGGCTAGACCCCCATCTCCACACCCCCATGTATTTCTTCCTCAGCAACCTCTCCTTCCTTGACCTCTGCTTCACTACCAGTCTTGGCCCTCAGATGCTGGTGAACTTCTGGAGAAAAAGCAAGTCTATCACATATGCTGCCTGTGTGGCTGAGCTGTACATCTCCCTAGCTCTGGGCTCTACAGAGTGTATTCTGTTGGCTGTCATGGCGTATGACCGCTATGCTGCAGTCTGCCAGCCCCTGCACTACACTATCATTATGAGCCACTCCTTATGTTTCAAAATGGCGGCCATCTCCTGGGTGAGTGGCTTCAGCAACTCGCTGGTACAAACAGTGCTGACTCTTCAACTTCCACTATGTGGCCAGAACCGGGTGGACCACTTTTTCTGTGAGGTGCCAGCTTTTCTCAAATTGGCTTGTGTTGACACTTCACTCAATGAGGCTGTGCTCTTCTCTGCCAGTGTGGTGTTTCTTCTAGTGCCACTGGGCCTCATCATAGTCTCTTATGGCTACATTGTGGCAGCTGTGTTGAGGATCCGCTCAGCTGAGGGCAGGCGGAAGGCCTTCAACACCTGTGCCTCTCACCTGACTGTGGTATCACTCTTCTATGGGACAGCCATTTTCAGTTATCTCCAGCCCCCGTCCAACTACTCCCGTGCCTGAGGCAAGATGATCTCCCTTTTCTACACGTATGTCACCACCATGCTTAATCCCCTCATTTATACACTGAGAAACAAAGAGGTGCATAGAGCTGTAAGAAGGTTGATGAACAGGCACTCAACAACTTAGCCCAATGGTCTCCCAATTTATTAACAGAATAAGCAAAATCTTATTATATTACTTTTACTTATTACTTGCTTTTATCATATCTTTAGCATTTTCCAGTGATCAGTGTGTCTTTAAACTAAATCTGTTAATTTATTTAATTATATATTTATTGCAAATACAACCACAATAAATGCACAACAATACACCTATGGAAAAAATGTTTAATAGAGAATACTTGTTTAGATTAATGTCCAAATTACGGTTATGAAATCAACTAAGTGAGACCATGCTTTTTGAAATGTCTGTCTTTTCCTGCCATTTCTAAACAGTCATTATGTTGTACATATGTATTAATTTTTGTACACCTGTACATGTGTGAATCACTGCACTTGCATTCACCTTAAAAATGAACCTGGGTACAGGCCTGCTTAAATGCAGACAAGAAATGTACTATTGGACATGTGTTAAACATCATTTCTGAAAAATGTACATACATTCAGATCTGTTCATGTGTATGCAGTGCACAGATTGTACATGTGTTGGACACAATAGCCCTCTTCGGGCATTAGGCACCAAAGTGGTATTCACAGTTACAGAACCAAAGCAGGTAGGAAGTCCCACCCTGGAGCTGTCACTCATACCCTGGATCTTGCCTCTCACAGTTACAGAGTTATTGTTATAGAGTGTGAAAAGGGACACACTATAACCATGATGGCTGCTAATAACGGAAATGGCAGCCATCACAGTTACATCATGTGCTTTTTCACACAAACACTGCTGTAACCATGAGCAGTGAGGTCCCAGGGATAAATGACAGTGCTGGGACTTTCTACCTGCTTCCAACTGGCACTTTTGGCACTGTAACTGTGAGCACTGCTTCAGTGAACAACATCTTCCCTATTCACATGTTATGTTCAATGCACATACAATCTGTGGACAATATGCACATGCACAAACCAGGGGCGTACCAAGGTTGGAGTGGGCCTGGAGATGAGATTTTAAAATGGGCCCCTCGCTGTCTTCCACTCCTTCTCCTGGCCCCATGCCTCTGCTCACTATCCCAACTACCGTTACAAGGTGTAAATAGCAACAGAACCAACTAATACAACAGTATAAATGAAGAACTTTAATAATTGCACGTATCCCAGCTCATGTCCTTGAGCTCCATAGCTTGCAAGTTCCAGCTATCTGAAGGCACCAACTGTATTATAGTTATACTTTAAGGTTATTGTTTGCATGGCAAGCATGCCCCTAAAGCAGCCCTGCACAACGTAAGGCCTGGAGACCAGATCTGGCCTATGGGGACATTTTTGATGGCCCAAGTAGCCAGCAACAGCAGGAGCCCCAAAATTTGGCATTTGGGTGGGGCTAGAATAGTGGGTGCCCGCTGACTGAGCAAGGACAGGGCTTATTTTCTGGTCACTATCCTTGGTCAAAATTGTGGGCCAGTGTGGGGAGGGAAGGACCCACAACTATGGGGTGGAGACTGCCTTGGTCGGCCTGATGGATGATCTCCAATTGGCAATTGACAGAAGAAGTGTGACTCTGTTGGTCTTTTTGGATCTCTTGGCGGCTTTTGATACTATTGACCATAGTATCCTTCTGGAACATCTGAGGATGTTGGGGGTGGGAGGCACTGTTTTACAGTGGTTCCGCTCCTACCTCTCGGACAGATTCCAGATGGTGTCAATTGGAGAGTGTTGCTCTTTGAAATCTGAGCTTAAGTATAGTGTCCCTCAAGGCTCCATACTCTCTCCAATGCTCTTTAACATCTAAATGAAACTGCTGGGAGAGATCATCAGGGGATTTGAAGCTGAGTGTTTCCAGTATGCTGATGACATGCAGATCTACTTCTCCATGTCAGCTTCTTCAGGAGCTGGCATATCCTCCCTAAATGCCTGCCTGGAAGCAATAATGGGCTGGAATAGGGAGAATAAACTAAAGCTGAATTCAGATAAGACGGCGGTACTTATTGTGCGGGGTCAGAACTCCAGAGACGATTTTGATCTACCTGTTCTAGATGGGGTCACACTTCCCCAAAAGGAACAGGTTCGCAGTCTGGGAGTACTTCTGGATTCACACCTCTCCCTGGTTTCTCAGGTTGAGGCGGTGGCCAGTGTTGCTTTCTATCAGCTCCGGCTGATACGCCAGCTGCATCCGTTTCTCGAGATCAATGACCTCAAAAGAGTGGTACATGTGTTGGTGATCTCCAGACTTGACTTTTGTAATGCGCTCTACGTGGGGCTGCCTTTGTACGTAGTCCGGAAACTTCAGTTGGTTCAGAACGCGGCAGCCAGGTTGGTCTCTGGGTCATCTCGGAGAGACCATATTACTCCTTTGCTGATGGAGTTACACTGGCTGCCAATAGGTTTCTGGACAAAATACAAAGTGCTAGTTATCCTCTCTAATAAAACGCTTGGTGTCTGTCCGTGGACGGACACCAAGCGTGTGTCCGTGCCTCCCTGCCCTGTTCTGCGCCTGCGCGAAGCGCAGGCGCAGAACAGGGCAAGGGAGACACGCTCGCTGGCACCCGGCAGCCATCTTGGGCGGCCAGAAGCGGCTGCCCCGAAGAACCGACGCCTCGGCCAAAATAGATGGAGGCCGGGGGCGGAGCGGAGGCCATGTAACCTTAAAAAAAAATTTACTCCCGCGGCCGCCGCTGCCGACCACCCACCCTCCCTCCCAGCTGCCGAGTCCCCCTTACCCTGGCTGACTGCTGTCGGCCGAAGACAGCCCTTAATTTAAGAGGCAGAGAGGAGCTCGCAAGCAGAGCTCCTCTCTGTGCAAAGCCTCTTGCCGAACTGCCGCTTTGGGCTCTTGCACACTATGATATGGAATTATTTAATTGGAATTGTTTAATCCAGGCCTACAAATAAGTGTATAAGAGTTTGATTCAAAGTTTGGGCTACTGAACAGCACAAAGAGCCACTAGGCCCGAAACAAAGAAAACACTTTTCCTTGATAAAGTCAGGGAAAGTGTTGAAGCCAGGAATGTGGGGCCCTTCTCAAGAATATGAGATAGGAGGCTCATCGGCCAGAAGATAACCAATACCAGAACCTGTCAGGAGATAGATAACATAGGTATGCAACCAGTCCATTAGCCAAATCCCCCACTCAGCAAAAAGGAACATCCCTGGCACTAGATACTGATAGAGAGTAAGGTTATCAGAAAGGCCAAGTAGTAAACTCATCTTCCAAGGCTCTAAGTGGCACCTCTGGAATGTATATGTTTAATTACCAATGGCATGTATTAATTGCTTTACTGATATGCTTGCTTGCTTCTACTCTATATAAATTGGCCAACTGTGCTCCTTCTCTGCACAGTACCAGCCAGACATTCTTACTTGTACTTTGCCTTTCATGATCACAAAATAAAAGCTTATTTGAGCACTGCACCCTTGTTGCATTGAACTTCATTCAGTCAGGCAACAAGTCAATTGTGGGAACTTGGTCTAATTTTTGGTTCGGCAAGACACCCCATTCTCTGTCAAACTTGATGGAAGGATGAACGCAAGGGGATGAATCAGACAAGAGGGCCTGGTTCCAGAGGATTTTTCCCGCAACAACTAAGCATTTCCTACTCCCCCACCAAAAGTCTTATTTATATACACTTGCTCCATCACAGGAAACTCCATTTTAAAAGCCCTTTAAACGTTGACTTGTTTTTAAATGCTAAAAAATTGGGGTAGCTCCATATATGAAATTCTACTGTCCTGTTTAAAATAAAATTGAATAAAATTGAATAAAATTAAAATTGGCTTTTCCTTCTGTAGTGGATAGACATACACTTAAATGTAGTTCATAGAAGAAATCTAGGAAAATAAGAAAAAGAAAGAACAATCCCTGCCCTTTGGGGACAAGGATCCATCTTTCTTTCTTTATTATTTTTCTGTGTAAATCGCTTTGGAAACTTTTGTTGAAAAGTGATATATACATATTTTTAGTAGTAGTAGAAGATCAAATTGGGCTGCTTTTTCTGCTGTGAGAGGTGTAAAAAGGGCTATTTGTATCTGCCTCTGAGTTTATTCATTATTATTATTAATATTATTACTACTACTACTACTACATGCTTAGAATTGGTTTGCATGTGGCTTAAAGTCAACAGAAATATGTGTATGTTACAGACATATATACATATATTTTGACACATAGCCTGTTCTTCCTCCAAACCTTTATCCTCACAGCAAGGCAGGTTTGGAGGAGAGAGAGAGAGAGAGAGAGAGAGAGAGAGAGAGAGAGAGAGAGACATTATAAAGTATATTAAAGATTGCCTTTTGAGTAATTAAAAATTTGTGAAAACACAGATAGCAGAATAGTCTGTTATTCATTAGTAATGGTGAAGTCCTAAAGAAGAATACCCTAATTCTGCTGCTAAATGTATCAACGCCTGCCTGACAATCTGCTTTGATGAGCAAAAGAGAGACACTAAACATCTGCTCCTGGAAAGAAGGATTAGTTCCCTCAAGACCTTTCCTACAATTTGGAAATATTCTGGTTATTTCTCATTTTATTCTTTTGCCTGCTTTTTATTCTTTTTATTCTTTTGCTAGGGAGCAACAGGTTCACAGGATCTGTTGGACATGGGGCCAGGAGAAGGAGAGGAAGGCAGTGAGAGGCCCATTTTGAAATCTCGTCCCTGGGCCCACTCCCACCTTGCTACACCCTTGGTCGAGTGCACTGTTTTCAGTAGAAAAATAGAACGTAGCTGGGCCATCACTATATGTAGTTCTCCAGGCTGGAGTACAATATTATCCAAATCCATTCAAGCCATTTGGAGCTGCTTCGCTGGCTTGTAGAGACCCATGTCTAGTGTGATGACCATTTTAAGGTCAGGACCTACGACTTTTGCATTGATACACTGTCCCTGCATGAGTATAGCATCAGTAATGTCTTCCACTCATGTGCAGGTGCTGCAATTAATGGTGGTGTACCAACTTGTGTTTTGGGGAATCCATGTTGTAACAGTGACCTTTCCAGACCATGTGGGAATGTTGCATTTGCTAGTGTCCATTACTTCATCTTCATCACTATCTTCATCACTTACGCCACTGTTTTCCCCTGCACAAGGAGTGCTGCTTACATCCACTTTATAAGATCTAACCACTGATCAAACTCGAATGAAGGACCTGGAGGAGACAAGGAGGAGAAGCTCCAGAGCAAGCAGGGTAGGGTCTGCTGCTGTGGCACGCCATTACATCCTAGTCTCCACACTTCACTGCTTGAGCCACTCTTCCTTTCCTGCATCGTTAGTAGCTATTAGCAAACTCTGAAGTTGCAAGAGAAAACTCTCCAGAAATCCTTATCGCATTTAAGATTGGCAGCAGCAAACAGGACTCTTGGAGGAAGTAAATATGGGGCAGTGGGGTAAGAGAAGGGGGGCATCACAGGAGTCAAATTATTTTAATTGCAATCACTGTAATTTGAGTCAAGAGTAATCTTAATTGAGCTAAGAGTACCGTGGTCACTTCCTCCTCTGCAAGTGTTGCTTTCGTTTTCCTGCATTGGAGACTGGGGCGGCAGCAGGGGAGGGGTCCATGTTAAGCCCTGGAGAACAACAATCCCATGGACTTGTCCTTGTGATATGTAAAGAAAAGATTACATCTGATCCATGGATGTGCAAAGTTCTTTCCGTCCCTCACCGTGGCTATCCCTCCACCCCCGGGTCTGGAATTAACAGGGAGCACACCCACATTAGAAGGGTGTGATGCAGGCAAAACTCTAGCTCCAGACTTTAAAAAAAAAAATCATAACAAGGAAACTGTTGGCACAGATGAACAGTCCTTGTGACCCAACACTCAGTTTCCTACAGTGCTAGCTGGTTGCTTCTGTGGAACTTAAAAACTGGGCACAAAAGGAGGGCCCAGCCCTCCCTGGTGTTTGTTCCTAGCTTCTGACTTTCCAAGGTATACTACCTCTATACAAGGAGGTTTATTTAGCTTTCAACGCTGATATTAAATTAGGTAGAGGTCTCTCCCAGCCCTACTACATAATTATTAGTATTTTAACTGGACAGGGTGTTGGGCCAAAAAAGCAAAGGATATGTTGTAACATCCCTCCAGTCTTGGTTATTTTAAGAGTAGGAAGAGAGAAGTGGACCATTGCAGAAGGAGCAAAGGAGGGAGGAATTTGGTATGAAGGGTGCCAGGGATTGGTGAGAAAGGATGTTGGTTTGAGGAAGTTGCTCGACAGAAGAAGAGAAAGATAGAAGACAAGAAGAGAAAAAGACAGAAGAAGAGAAAGACAGAAGACAAGAAGAGAAAAATAGCAGGCGAGCAGAGCAAGGATTGAGTCTAGAGAATAGAGGGATGTTAGGAAGGGTACCAGGGCTAGGCAGATAAGTGTAGTAACAGTAGGGATAAATATTCAAATTTCATGTAGTTAAAGCTGCAGTGTGTAGGAGCCAGCAGTCATGTGGGCGGCTGATTTGGCCACCCAGGGCTGCTGTTTGATCATCTGCAGGGAGAGAGGGCTAAGCCTGCTCTCCCCGCAGAACCCCCCCAGTGCTTCACACCAATTGTGTGAAGCACCTCAATATTTATTATGAGGAAAATACTGTGAAATAACCATTTTCTCATATATTTTGCTATTTAAGCCCTGTTGCTATAAAAGCAGCACACAGTATAAATATTCTTAATATAACACCAACAGCACATGCTAAACCAAAAGGCAGGAGCAAAAACAGATCTGTTTTATTAAAGCGTTTTTTCTTCCCTCTTATTCTTTTAAAAACTTTAAAAACCTTTACTGACTAATTTCCTCACAAGAAAGTATATTGTTGGGCTGTGAGGAGGATTTTTATTACAAGTTTGTAATGGAGAGAGAGGGAGAAATTCAAACCAGGGAAGGAAGTGGGGGAGAGAAAACACAAGCAGACTGCCTTTTCAAATGCAGGCACATACACGCTTTTTCAAATTGGGAGAGAAGAAACACATACATGTACACACACACACACACACACACACACACACACACAGTGGCTTAATCAAGGGGAACAAATAAAACATCCCGATATGGGATGGGGAATGGGGTTTGTGTTTTACTGTCCTTGAGCGATGAAGTTCACAGTCCCTGCACTTCCCATCCCATCTGACTGGCCTCCCTCCTTGCCTCCTGCAATTAATATTCCAAGAGCAACCAGGAAGCAACTCAAATATGCAGCCGAGGCTGCTGGGGAGAGGGGCGGGACTCCCAGGGTTAACCCTTTGGAAGTTGGAAGGCTTCTCTGGGAAGAGCAGACACAGCTGAGAAGCTGAGCAAGCCTTTCTAAATATCTAGCCTTTCCCCCTTCAAACAAACTAACAGGAAGAGGGGAGTTTTGCAGGGGCTGTTTCTCTTTAAGGGGTAGGTCTTAGTCTCTCTATCTCTCTGTGTGTTACTTGTTAGGATTACTTGTTAGGGTTAAGATATCACAGGGATAGGAGTTCTTAGGGTTACCTAAAGGCAGTGTTTACTTAGTAGTGGGGGTGGAGTCAGCTAGGGCTGGGAGAGGCCCCACATTCCTTTCCTTCGACTCACATCCTGTGTGACAGTTGGAAGACTACTCTACATATGAGGTGAAGGCCCGAGAGCATAGCGAACAGGGATAGCAAACAGGACGTAGGAGTTTTGCAGGAGTTTAGCAGGAAGTGTGTGGGTGAGCCTGGAACAAGCCCCCGCGATCACAAGGATCACAAGGAGCCTGGAGGCGAAGAGAACGTAAGTACATATCCCTCCCTCGTATCCCTCATATTCATGGGAAAGGCTGTTTGGACAGTTAAATAGCTGACCATTACAGCTGAGACCTATCCTAATAAACTATCTAATAAACGGACAATAAGCTCCCTAAATACTGTAAAGAGCCAACTAAAACAGTATGAAGATAGAAGGTCAGCAGGGGAAGGGGCACTTCCCAGTGTATTGCACAGAGTGCCACATGTACAACTATTTGCTCCATGGGCAGAAGTCATGGGTGTGTGCTCAGTGCAAGGAGCTCCTGGCTCTCAGGAAAAAATCCGTTTCCTCGAGACCAAGGTGGCGGATCTGGAGAAGCTCAGAGAGACAGAGAGGCATGTGGATGAGACCTTCAGGGATGTGATAGAGGCATCCCACTCCAGGGCTGGTAGCTCCTCTGCTGTCAGAGAGAATGAAGGTCTTGGGCAAGGAGGACATCGGTCTGAGGAAGAGGGAAATGCTCCTTTAGAAGGGACCCCTTCCGTGGATGATGAGCCCATATCCTCTCGCACAGGGGATACTCCTCTGGGGGGTGGGGGCCTCCTTGTAGTTGGTGATTCAATCATTAGGGGGATAGAGAGATGGGTTTGTGACCTACGTGTTGACCGCACGGTGACTTGCCTGCCTGGTGTGAAGGTTGCGGACATTGCACAGCATCTAGACAGGCTCCTAGGCAGTGCTGGGGAGGAGACAGCTGTCGTGGTCCACGTCGCCACCAACGATGTGGGGAAATGCAGTCGGGAGGTCCTGGAAGCCAAATTTAGGATGATAGGTAGCATTTTGAAGTCCAGGACCCCCAAGGTAGCATTCTCAGAAATGCTACCTGTTCCACGCGCAAGTACAGTGAGACAGGCAGAGCTGAGGGGTTTCAATGCGTGGATGAGACGTTGGTGCCGAGAGGAGGGGTTTAGATTTGTTAGGCACTGGGACACATTTTTGGGCAAGCAATGCCTGTACAAAAGGGATGGGATGCACTTGAACCAAGATGGAACCAGACTGCTGGTGCTTAAAATAAAAAAGGTTGCAGAGCAGCTTTTAAAATGACACCTGGGGAACAGCCAATGGGAGCTGGGCAGTATCTCGTTTGGCAAAAGGCATCCTTTAAAGTGTGAGGCTGCAAAGAATTCAAATAAAACAGAAGGGGACGGAGCAGAACCGCATAAAGAGCAGACGGGAGCCTGTGCCAGCAGGTCAATGAGTCAAAAGAATAGCATACATCAGGGGAGAGATTCAGTGTATAGGTGCTTGTATGCCAATGCCAGAAGCCTCTGAGCCAAGATGGGTGAGCTGGAGTGCTTGGTTGCTAATGCAGAAATAGACATAGTGGGCATAACAGAAACATGGTGGAACAGTGAGAACCGGTGGGACACTGTTATCCCTGGGTATAAATTCGATAGAAAGGACAGGGAGGGACGCCTTGGAGGAGGGGTAGCACTGTGTGTTAAAGAAGGGATAGAATCTAACAAGCTAGAAAACCTAAGTAGACTGGAGTCCTCCACAGAAACCCTGTGGGTGACTATACAAGGCCGGAAAGGAAACGTGCTACTGAAGACGTGCTATCGCCCTCCGGATCAAAATTCCGACAGTGACTGGGAGTTGCAGGAGGAAATCAGGGAGGCGTCAAGGAGAGGCAGGGCTGTAATTATGGGTGATTTCAACTACCCACACATAGACTGGGTAAATTCACATTCAAGTCAGGACAAAGAGGTCAAATTTCTTGATACGCTAAATGACTGTGCCCTAGAACAGTTGGTCATGGAACCGACCAGAGAGAAGGCGACCTTGGATCTAATACTGAGTGACACCCAGGACCTGGTGCATGATGTCAGTGTCATCAACCCTTTAGGGAACAGTGACCACAGTGCCATCAAATTCAGCATACATGCGGGGAGAGAATCACCAAGGATATCTAACACAGACATTTTGAATTTCAGAAGAGGAAACTTCTCCAAAATGAGGAGTATGGTGAAAAGAAAGCTGAGGGAGGAAATCAGGAGAGTCACTTCGTTCCAGAGTGCATGGAGTTTACTCAAAACCACAATACTAGAAGCCCAGTTAGATTGTATACCCAAAAGGAGGAAAGGTACCACTAAGTCCAGGAGGATGCCAGCATGGCTAACGGGTACCGTTAAGGAAGCCATAAAAGGGAAGAAGACTTCCTTCCGAAATTGGAAGGCCTGTCCAAACAAAGAGAACAGAAAGGAACACAAACTCTGGCAAAAGAAATGCAAGGTGACAATAAGGGAGGCAAAAAGAGAGTTTGAGGAACATTTAGCCAAAAGTATCAAGGGGAATAACAAAAACTTCTTTAAGTACATCAGAAGCAGGAAACCTGCCAGGGAGGCGGTTGGGCCATTAGACAATGAGGGAGTGAAAGGGATTATTGAGGAGGATACGGAGGTTGCAGAGAAACTGAATGAGTTCTTTGCATTTGTCTTCACGGCAGAGGATACTGAGCATATACCTGTTCCTGAACCAGGCTTTTTAGGGATGGAGGATAGAGAGCTGAGTCAGATAGAAGTGACAAGGGATGATGTTCTAAATTGTCTGGAAAAACTGAAAGCCAACAAATCACCAGGGCCAGATGGTATCCATCCAAGAGTCCTCAAAGAACTCAAACGTGAAATTGTCGACCTCCTTGCTAAATTATTTAACTTATCCCTGAAATCGGGCTCTGTCCCAGAGGACTGGAGAGTAGCAAATGTAACACCGATTTTCAAAAAGGGATCCGGGGCAATCCGGGAAATTACAGGCCAGTTAGCCTAACGTCCGTTCCAGGCAAATTGATGGAAAGCATCTTCAAGGATAAAATTGTTAAGCATCTAGAAGAACAGGCCCTGCTGGGAGTGAGCCAGCATGGCTTCCGCAAAGATAAATCTTGTTTCACCAACCTTTTGGACTTCTTTGAGAGTGTCAACGAGTGTGTGGATCAAGGTGATCCAGTTGACATAGTATACCTGGACTTCCAAAAAGCTTTTGACAAGTTTCTCATCAAAGACTCCTGAGGAAACTTAGCAGTCATGGGATAAAGGGACAAGTACATGTGTGGATTGCTAACTGGTTGAAAGACAGGAAACAGAGGGTAGGTATAAATGGAGAGTTTTCACAATGGAGGGAAGTAAGGAGTGGGGTCCCCCAGGGATCTGTACTGGGACCGGTGCTTTTTAATGTATTCATCAATGATCTGGAAGCAGGGGTAAGCAGCGAGGTGGCCAAATTTGCAGATGATACCAAACTCTTCCGGGTAGTGAAATCCAAAACGGATTGTGAGCAGCTCCAAAAGGCTCTCTCCAAACTGGGGGAGTGGGCAACAAAATGGCAAATGCGGTTCAATGTTAGCAAGTGTAAAGTGATGCACATTGGGACGAAAACCCCCAACTTCAAGTATATGCTGATGGGATCCGAGCTGTCGGTGACGGACCAGGAGAGGGATCTTGGGGTTGTGGTTGACAGCTCGTTGAAAGTGTCGACTCAATGTGCAGCAGCTGTGAAAAAGGCAAATTCCATGCTAGGGATCATTAGAAAGGGGATTGAAAATAAAACGGCTAACATTATAATGCCCTTATACAAAACTATGGTGCAACCACACTTGGAGTACTGCGTACAATTCTGGTCACCACATCTTAAAAAGGACATTGTTGAACTGGAGAAGATACAGAAGAGGGCAACCAAAATTATCAGGGTCCTAGAGCACCTTTCTTATGAGTCAAGACTACAACACCTGGGGCTTTTTAGTTTATTAAAACGACGACTTCGGGGAGACATGATAGAGGTCTATAAAATCATGCATGGCATGGAGAAAGTGGAGAGAGAGAGATTCTTTTCCCTCTCACACAACACTAGAACCAGGGGTCACTCCATGAAATTGATTGCCAGGAGGTCTAGGACCAACAAACAGAACTTTTTCACACAATGCGTGATCCACTTGTGGAACTCTCTGCCACATGATGTGGTGACAGCCAACAACCTGGATGGCTTTAAGAGGGGTTTGGATGACTTCATGGAGGAGAGGTCTATCAATGGCTACTAGTCGGAGGGCTGTGGGCTACCTCCAGCCTCAGGGCAGGGTGCCTCTGAGTACCAGTTGCAGGGGAGTAATGGCAGGAGAGATGGAACGCCCTCTACTCCTGTCTGTGGCTTCCAGCGGCATCTGGTGGGCCACTATGCAAAACAGGATGCTGGACTAGATGGGCCTTGGGCCTGATCCAGCAGGGCTGTTCTTATGTTCTTATGAGTTTATATACAGATTGATACAGTTTTTCAGCACATTCAGCAGTAACAACAAACCTGACAGGTAGTCCATACTACATCATCATATTCGCCTTTGAAGATCACAACACTGCCTTTGTTAGTATCATAAATTCCTAGTATCCAACTGGGCTACTTCTTATCAGCAATCTTCCCTGCCTGTGTTCACTGGAACACGCAGGAAGGCATAGCAGTTAACATATTGTTGCTAAAACAGACCAAATGCTTTTCTACATGGGAACAAACAACTCACAAAATGGATTAGACTCTTGCTCAGTCTGTCTAAGAATCTAAAATGGTGCTGCTTTAGTTAACTCTCAGGTAACAGCATGGGTTCAGATGAGGTCATCCTCTGAGCTCTGGAATAGATTCAGAGGAGGTCAGTAGTGCTCACACATGTAGTATCCCATTCAAATGCAAACCAGGGCAGACTCTGCTTAGCAAAGGGGACAATTCATGCTTGAGCTTGTTTCCCTTTCCCTACTAAAGTAAAGTTGTGCCGTTGAGTTGGTGTCGACTCCTGGCGACCACAGAAAGAAAAACATGTGGTTTTATTTAGTAGAATACAGGAGGGGTTTAACATTGCCATCTTCCGCACAGTATGAGATTGATGTGTTTTAGAAAACCAAAGTAACTCCATTTTACTTAGAATACCTCACTCTAACTTAAAGTAACCCCAGCCCAGCTCAGGCCAGCTCAAGGACACGGCCTCACATGATCAACGCCATTATCTCTCTCCACTAAATTGTATCTAAAGAAACTTGGTTCTCACAGGACAGTTTAGAAAACAGGATGTAACCAAATAAGGAGTGATCACCAGATGAACAATGAATCATTCGCATGCGTACTAGATACTTAGTCCACCATTCTGTTGCCAAGTATACTATGTCTAGGGTGTCAACATCATTCAGATTGTCTGTATAAATGTAAGATGCACCTATAACCAATTTGTATTTCAATGCAGAGCAATAGCCCATTGATTTACCTTGCTGGCTGCAGCAGCAAATAAAATTGCCTCTAATTGATTCCCACTGTGTCTGTTTGATTGGCTTAAGGAGGACCCAGGGACGAACCGGAATTCACATCAATTTGGTGCCGTGACAGTCGGATGTGACTCTGGGTGGACAGTCTGACCCGTCACGGGACAGTGAGATCCAGCGCGCCCCACAGCTTTTGTCTGTGGAGGATTCTCATGGGCCCGGGATGCGCCAGTCGTCACAATGCGCCACATCTGGGAATCGAGGCAAGAGTGAATGAAAGTGTGAACAGAGAGAGTGAGTGAGCGAGAAAGTGAAATCCAAAGACGTCTTTTGGTTCTCCTCAGCCCAAGAGGGGCGGGGGGGGGAAGCCCAGGGAGGGGCAATCTTTCATCTCGAGAAGAGGGGAGAAAGCCAAAATTGAAGCCAAAATCCCAAGGGGGGGGCAATTTAAGCCAAAATCCCGAGGGGGGGCAATTTAAGCCAAAATCCCGAGAGAGGGGGGCAATTTAAGCCAAAATCCCGAGAGGGGGGGCACATTTAAGACAAAAAGCCCAAGCAGGGGCGGTTTAATCTTTCAGCTCGAGAAGGGGGAAAGAGAGAGAGACAAAACAAAAACAAAAAAAACCCCACAGCCGAAGTAGGGCTGCCTGGGAAGGAGTGACTTAAGCCAAGAGCCCAAGGAGGGGCGGCTTTGAGTCAGAAATAAACAGCCTAAGCCCGAGCAACTCAAATGGGGGGCTATGGGTAGCAGAAATAGCAAGTACACAAAATCTGAACGGATTTCATGTACACCTTTGGAGTGTGTGTTGAAAAATTGGGTGATTATCATGGGAGCAAAGAGTGCTCTTAGAAAACATGTTTTGAAATGCCTTTGTATGAAAGTTTGGCCACTATGAACTCGAGTCAGAGGCCTCCTGACTCTGAAAATAACATCCTTTTGCACTTGCCTCTGTTTTATAAGTATTAAAGAGGAAAAGAATGATTGTCTTTTGCTAAAATCATGTTGTCTCTGTGTTCTGTTTCCAAGCTTTGCCCTTGTGTTGCAAACAGCCTGCAAACAGTCTCTGCCACTGTCCTGTTGTAACCAAGCCAAAAGATAACACTGTTCTAGCTGCAAAAGTTTCTCTGAACAAAAGGCTGCTTTTGTTCTCTTTTCCTTTTTTTCTATCTCTCTTCAACTACTTGAGTTGGAAAAGAGGAAAGAAAATGGAGTTTTGAAGGAATGCATATGGGAATTGCAGACAAAAGGGAAAAAAACTAGAAGGAAACACGTAAAAGGATTTTGGTTGGAGGTTGTTAACAACAATAAAAAGAAAAATGCTTGAAAAGCACCAGTAAGTTATAAGATTGTGATGTGGAAAGGTAATATAGAATTACAGGTTGTTTTTATGGATGGCTGTGATAAGTTTGTTCTATTTAAGCTACTTTCTTAACTGAGTTTATGGCTAACAGATTGAAAATGTTATAAAATTCCTTGTGACTCATATGGAGTTTTCTTTTGTTTAGTTCTTTGTTCTGTGAAATACACAAGACAAGCCCCTCTCTCTCTCTGTGTGTGTGTGTGTGTGTGTGTGTGTGTGTGTGTGTGTGTGCATGTTTCTGAGAGGGAGCCCAAAGCTCTGGTTCTGTATAGGAATTCAACCCACATCAATCTTATAGCTCATCTCTGTGAAGATGAGGTTTCAGTTGTAATTATTCTGTTTATTCTGTTGTATTTGTGAATATATTTATACTAGTGACATGTTTTTTTTTCCTTTCTGTAAACTGTTCCAGACCAAACTTGCTCTGACATTGAATTCCAAAATTCACAGTTATTATATTAATTGAACATAAAATTGGTCATGAGCAACTGAATCTTCCCACCTCTGCAAAAGTGCTGCTTATGGATGGCTAAATGCATTAGGCATGAGAGCAAGCTCTATTTCATTCATTCTTATGTTAAGTTGATTGTGATATTTCTGCCACTACTGAGTGTCATAAGCCTTTATATGTTATATTTACTGATTTCCTTGAGATGGTCTCTTACCTATTTTCCGTGAGCTCAAAACTCTAAACCGGAAGTTTCCCTTCCAAATTCTTCCTCACAAATGAAAGCTGATCCCTGATGAACAAGGATAACTCCGCCCATTTCCAGATGGGAGGGGGAAAGAGGTTCTCTGTAAAGCAGTTTGTGTTCCAGCCAGATTAATTGTGGGTGAGAAGGAAAAATGGATTTTAAGATAAATGAGTCTAATTGTATTACTGTCATGTTTTTGCAAAATCTGTGCAATATTTCTGCTAACTGATTTGATGTAAACTGAAAGCTACTAATCAAATGGTCTAAGGTTCAAAAAAAATTTTTAATTTGACTTATCCACCAGCCCTGCTTTGCCTTCACAGCAGCTGAATCTTAAAATCCCAGACATGAGATTTGATGAAAGGAATTTTGTTTTGCCAATCCTGCAAGTGGCAAGGAGTTCCAAAGCACCGGTTTGCAATTCACCTTGGAAATTTCCCTGCTAAAAGGGATTAGTCTGGGGCAATAGATGGCTGACTCCCTCACACATGACCGAATATCATGTGACTTTGGTGGGGAATTCTGGGGTTTCCATGGCTACTACTTTATTCTTAATCCAGCTACTTTACTTCCTTTTGAGCCTACAGAAGACCAAGAACATGATTGCTTGCAAGCTATGGACTGCATCTATGCCAAGCCATCCTGATCTTAAAGATGAACTGTACACAGATGGAGGCAGCTTCATGTAAGAAGGACAACGTAAGCTGGCTATGGAGAAGTGACTGACCATGCTCTTTCTCCAGGTATCTCAGCACAGCTTGCAGAGCTCATCACCTGCAAGGTAATTTTTACACAACTCATGGGGCCACTTGGAAAGAAAGAAGATTTTTAACAGTGGGAAACAAGGAAGTAAAATATGGGACACAGATATCAGAACTCTAGACTGCTGTTACACTACTAGAAGAGGTTGCAGTCATCCATAGCAGAGGTCACCAGAGGAAAATGACCCAGTGACAAAGGGTAATTGGATGGCAGATGCTGCAGTTAAAACCGCTGCTCCTTATATTTCTGTTTCCAAGCATCTTTGATTCCTGTGCTATCTTGGCACAACCCCCCCACATATTCAGAAAAAGGACATCGACTTTGCACCACAGCAGGGGGGCGCACTTAGAAGAGGATGGCTGGTAAAGAACAGCAGATGGATGTGGAATTCTTGCAGAACCAATCCTTTGGTTTTTCCTAGTCAATACAAAGACACTTTTGTGCCTCTTGGATGTACCCTTTTGCAGAACATGTGGCAACAGCCTGTGTAATTTGTGTGGTAAACAATCCTACTTTACCAAGGTATAGTATCTCACTGGACATACCAAGTCAGGTAATGCCCAAGTTGTGGGTAGACAGAGGGCAGGGATTGACTTTACCTGTGTGGGCTATCTTTCTCCTTGTCTCGAGAGGTGGTTTTCGCTTTACAGAAATGTCAAACCCAAACTTGAACCCATCAGTGACTGGTTAATTATGAGGCTAAAGATGGAGAACTGGGACACCACAACTATCTACACGTTACTGACGATGAAGTCAGTCATACTGGATGGAGATTGATTGCCCTGACAAAGGACTGTAAGTATGATTGTCAGCCAGCGTGGTGCAGTGGTTAGAGTGCTGGACTAGGACCGGGGAAATTCAGCCAAGACACTTACTGGGCAACACAGAGCCTACAACTCAAATGATTTGGCCTGCCTCACAGGGTTGTTGTAAAGAGGAAGAACAGGATACAGAAGAGAATGTGAGATGCCACATGGAAACTGGACTTTGTTAGCAGTGACTGTGCTTGACCTGAAAGGCTTTAATGCCTCCTCTAAACCCCAAACTCACAAGGGGGGTGAAAAATGTGAATGCCTTTTTCTTTTTGACTTTATTGCTTTGCTTTTGCCCAGGATTGCTGTTTTGTTCTCGTGATCAGAAACCAGCCTACAACACAAGCCACCAAGCCTTAAATGAAGACATCATCCCCTGTTCTGATCTTCAGGGAAAGGGGGGCCCAAGGCAAACAGGGAAACAAAAATATAAATTGGGGGGGGGGGAGAAAAAAATTTGCCAAAAGACAAAATTGAAATTAGCCTCAGGTTTTGTCCATCCTTTGTATTATTTGTCTTGAAAACGACTTTTCCTTTTGTGCTAATGGTTGGCACCCAGAGACTTAGTCTCAGGATGCTGTCCCTACATGGGGGGGGGGGAGGGAATTGGCAACTCACTTGCCTGTCTTTCTCTCAAGTAAACAGGTTTGCAACCAACAGTGCCTTGAATTGTCTTGCCAAAGAAGGATTGGTCCTCCCCAGATCGAAGGAATACCTGGATCCATCGCCAGAATGTGATCCCAAGGGAGTCTCCATCAACAGTGACCCAGGAAAACTAACCATCAGCAGCAGCAGCTACCAGAGGGCAGTCCCTATCTGCATTTCCAGTCCAACCCAATGGTGACAGGACGTTCATCTGCTACCCTGTCCTGTGTTCAAAGAAGAGGGCCTAATGCACAGTTCATCTTCCTGCTCCTAAGTGTTATAGGAGAAGGATAGACAACAAACGCCTGAAGACTGCCTGATAACAAACAAGCAAGCCAATTTGTTCACTTTTCTCTGGAGTCATACACGTAACAGCATTTCCCCAAGCTGTAAAGCCCTGGAACCATCCTACCTGGGTAAGATACCTTGCCAAAGACACTATTTCAAATTCTGCCAAGGACACTATTTCAGATTGCCCACAGGAGTCAAGGCTCCCAAACACATGAACATTTGAGCTTGTCTGTGGACACTAGCCAAACAAGCCAAAACAACACAGATCAGGATAGCCAAAATCCTGCAACGTTTTACAAGAGCATTTGGTTCTCAACTGAAGGACTAAAATATATTTTTCCTTACCAAGGACTTTTAGATTTTGAATTCTAAAGCTCTCCATGGCTTCCTTTTTGGCCATGACAGACTTTAGAGGACACTAAGGGGGGTGGGAGTTGATGATTTGCACCACTTTCTTATATTACTTTCTTGTAGTGACTATGTGCTATCATTATGTTGAAAACCTTGCTATCTCCTGTGCTGTAAGGTCATGGACCTCACATGCTTGCTCTCATCATTTCCTTATTGTTTCACTTATATATTGTGCCAATCATCTCATTGTTTCAACCAGAGCATTTACCTGCAAGTCTGCACCTATCCCCAAGTTACTGATCCCTTTATGCTCTAAGACATTAAGCTGGCCCAAGCTTTACCTACAATTTTATAGACACTTGTATTAATCAGTGTGATTATACATGACTTGTCATTGCTATCGCTTTCCACAAGCTGATAACCCATTAATCACCAGAAGCATCTGGTTCCACAATGCAAGACTGTTATTTATACTTTATTTGGAATAAAGATGGTTTAAAATCATGTTGCTTGCTATAAGTTGTATGATCTTTATATGTACACTTTGCTGTTATGTGTAAAACTTTGTGTGTATATATATATATATATATATATATATATATATATATATGCTGGTCAACGACCGTAATAAAGATTATTATTATTATTATAATATATATATATATATCAAATCATGCCAGATATGGGTGGTTAAGGATATGTGTGTGTGATGTATAGAATTATATAATTATGTTTGTAGCTCTAGAATATTGTATGCAATGTGCCTGCCATAGCACATACCATTTCTGTAAAAACTATGCTTAATGCATCACAAATGTTTAAGGCATCCCAAAACCACATGTGTCCCAAACCCTTTAGCCACACGAAACACGGAGTTCCATCTAAGAGTTTATGTGTTAAAAAGGAGCTATTATTAATATTTCCAAACAGTTAGAACTTTCATTAACTAATATGGAGAGCCTATTGATTTATAGGCACAGAAGATAATTCTAGTTATAGCATGTATTCTCTTTGTATTGATAATCACAAGTTGCTGCTTATAATGCATTCTAGCTTCAATCTAAATGTTTATGAGAACCTTTCAACCTTGCCACTATGTAAGACCCATACATATAGCTGTACCTTTATAAACCTTAATTAAGGCATCCTGAAGATTCAGGATGATGCAGTGTTTAAGGGGGGAATTGATGTGTTTTAGAAAACCAAAGTAACTCCATTTTACTTAGAATACCTCACTCTAACTTAAAGTAACCCCAGCCCAGCTCAGGCCAGCTCAAGGACACGGCCTCACATGATCAACGCCATTATCTCTCTCCACTAAATTGTATCTAAAGAAACTTGGTTCTCACAGGACAGTTTAGAAAACAGGATGTAACCAAATAAGGAGTGATCACCAGATGAACAATGAATCATTCGCATGCGTACTAGATACTTAGTCCACCATTCTGTTGCCAAGTATACTATGTCTAGGGTGTCAACATCATTCAAATTGTCTGTATAAATGTAAGATGCACCTATAACCAATTTGTATTTCAATGCAGAGCAATAGCCCATTGATTTACCTTGCTGGCTGCAGCAGCAAATAAAATTGCCTCTAATTGATTCCCACTGTGTCTGTTTGATTGGCTTAAGGCGGACCCAGGGACGAACCGGAATTCACATCAAGATGATGCCTTTCAGCATCTTCCTATATCGCTGCTGCCCGATATAGGTGTTTCCCATAGTCTGGGAACTGTACCAGTGGGGATTTAAGCCAGCAATCTCTTGCTCCCTAAGCAGGTTACTTCCCTGCTGTGCCATTAGCTGGCTAGTCCCTATCTAACCAACACTCCCTTCTTCCCAACTGTCACCAACTGCCATTCTTTTTTTTAAAAAGACAGCCCTGAAAATTCCATACATTTTTTCTATGACAACCTTTGCTCTCCTACCCTCTAAAGCCCTCAGTTTGTAGACATCTTCTTACATAGCTTCTGTCATCCCTGCAGCTTCAGGAGGAGAGGGATTTAGACTAAGGAAACTGCACAAAGGAAAGGGGTTAGACCAGGGATTCTCAAGATTGGGTCCCCAGATGTTATTGGACTTCAACTCCCATAATTTCCAGACCCAGTGGCCTTTGGTTGGGGATTATGGGAGTTGATGTCCAATAACATCTGGGGACCCAACATTGAGAATCCCTGGGTTAGACTCCTTCCCTAGCACAATACAACCTGCCTGATTAAATCAGCAGCCTCCTGCAGACGCTCTGATGAAGAAGACATTGGGAGAGCTGATTAAGGATCTCCCAAGTCACATCAGTTCTGGTCACTGCCATCTACAGAGGGACTTGGAAGGAGTTGGGAGTGAAATGCTCTTTGACAAGTCCTGCTCTGCTCCCCAGTGGAAGGCCTCATTACATTGTATACTCTCTCATGAATTGCTGCTGCAATGTGGCACTCCGGGCCTTGTTAGCATCTCCCAGCGGGGGAGTGTGGCAGGAGAGGATTTGTGTCTTATTAAAGCTGCTTGTTATTTACCACAATGGAATCATTAAAAAGCTTTCAGTCCTGTAAAGTATCAAAGTCTCTTGATGAGTCCCAAAGTGAGATGCAGAGAGTTTTTCTTCTTGGTCACAAAGTCACAAGGTGTTTAAGAGAACTTTCAGTGAGTCAGAGGAAACTTTCAGTGAGTCAGAGGAATTCCTAGGATGATTGACTTCTGAGTTGTTTTCCCCCCTGTGCCTTTAACAACTTCAGGATAGTCAGACATTGGTCCCTGTGGCGATGTAGTGATGGGATATTCACCTGATGAATTCAATTCAATCATGCAGCAATCATACAGGCACAGGAGCCCTTCTAAGGCAAGATACAGAAATCAAATAAATAAATAAATAAATACCATGCAAACCCCTTCAGCAGGAGACATGGTCACTTTGGGCTCTTCCAGGTGGTGATATATCCTAACCTCAGTGCAAGTTATGATGTTCAACAAAATGAGAAATCCACATGACACAAGGGCATTGCATAATATTCTTAGTGATACCTGCTGGCAATCTGTGGCAGCTCATGAATAGATGGCCTTTTCAAGCTCTTTATTATCTTGAAGTTTGTTTATGCCACAGATTGCTAGCTGACGGCACTTGTGTTATATTATTTCCATTGCTTTCAACAGAAGTAGCACTGCAGAAGTGCCTGCATGCTGTATTAGGTCATTGTGCAATGTGGGGTGTTGGCCATTGTTTCCAAAAATAAGGACTGAGGGCCAAGCCTCATGTTACATTAAGCACATCGTAGCTGTTGACATGTTTGTTTTTCTTACTTCTAAATTGGAGTTGCAGGAGGACATGATCCTGATCCTTAAGGGGGCATACGATCCCATCCAGAACAGGTTAAGTTCCATCTCCTTGGTTAAACAGGCCACCTACCAACTGAGCATCTGTCTTGTCTGAATTGAGGTTAAGTTTCTTGCCATCCATTCAAAAATTCCACCACTTCATCTGACTGATCAAAAGCAGTAATTGAGCTGGGGCTTGTCAGCATAGTGATGGCATTGCACTACAATCGCTTATATTGTTGTGAACTACACCTGGTTTCGCACTCTGTACATGCTCAGAGGGAAAGTGGCAAAGTCACATCATACACAAACTGAACTGGTTCTTGGAGACGGTGACAATGTAGGATCTGGGTGCGCAAACAGAGATAGAGAGAGACACACTCAGAAAGTTCAATGGGCTTTATTATAAAAAGTTGCTCATCAGGATAAAATAAAAACATGTTTCTGATTCAAGTGTAGTGTGCCTAACTAACTTATGTGTGTGCACTCAGTAATCACAGCTATCTAACAATCTAACAAATCATTTAGAAAGAAACAGAGAGAGAAGGAGGAAGGAAGGGAAGGCTTAGGAAGGGGGTGGCAGTAATTAGTAGGGAGGAGGGAGGAGGGATCCAAGGCTTGTGGAAACAGCATATTACCAGGGTCAGAGGCTTGAGAGCTGTGAGGCTTTCAGCTGAAGGAGAGATGCTGTAGCTGGAGACAGGAGCTTAAGAGTGATGGTCAAGCAGGCAGTTTGCTCAGAGCGAGGCTGAGAGTGAGAGCACCATGGCTGGGGAAGTCTTGACTTCTCACTGCGCAGCAGAAGTCACAGACAGTTCCTATCCATCGACAGAGTTCCTGTTTGTTGCCCCGCGGCTCAACAGCAAACTCTGAGATGGCTCTTGAGCAAGTATGCTTGTTAGGCAAGATTGCTAAACTGCCAGATCCAGAGACTCCTTCTTATAGTGGTTCCATCCTCTGATGTCCATTTGAGTCTCCTGGACCACAAAAGGTGTCCATTCCTGTTATCCTCTGGATATTGTCTTTTAATTATCAAAATTAGCTCAGGATATTTGGTCAGTCCAGGGTAATCTCAATCCCACCTTCTGTTAGCTGCTATCTTGGGGAGGGGACATTCTATTTTGCCCAAAGCAAATCTGCATCTCTGAGCTGCAAATGGGCATCTTCTCTTGTCCCCAGATTTGGGGCCTGGTCCCAGAAGGTGTCAAAAGGTGTTAGTAAAATAAGAATTAAAATCTATAGGTGTTTTCTTTGTGTTCATTTACCTAGAGTGGAATTCTTCACAGAGCAGTTAGCAGAGGCAGTCATGAGACTTGGGTGTCAGTTCACCTTGAGTTCAGGCATTAATTCATTCCTTAATAAAATGGAATCAGACACAGGCCTAAATTCTACACAATTCTGGGTTGGTATTCTGGGTTTAATGTTGGGGTACAGGGGGGTCCCCAACAATATGTGGCAGGCATAATGAGGTTATCTCCAAAGTACCTGAGAAAGAAAGTATTTAGGGAAATCTCAACAGGAAATCTCAAACAGATGAATTGCAGTGACTGAAATTGAAGATTGGTTGCAAGGTAAAGTTAAGTTGTGCCATCGAGTTGGTGTTGACTCCTGGCAACCACAGTTCCAAGGTACTTTACTATTAAAAATGCTTTTTTAAAAAACAAAATCAAGTTTTTTTTATTTCTTCTTCAACCAATAAAGCACATGTGTAAAAACTGTGCAACAACAGAAAAGAACAAGAAAAACCCAAGTATAACTGGACATATAAATACATACGTCCGCTGCTAACTGAGCAAAGAGGCACTTTTTTAAAGTGGCGATTCTCTTATATTTAGCAGTGGAAGAGCAACTAGCACTATCCATCCCCAGCACAGCATCCCTCCAGTGGCTGTTGCTGGTGTCTATCTGTTTCTCTCTTCGGGGCGCTTTCCAGATTAGACTCTGCAACGGGGTCACGTCATAGCTCTGAAGTGTGCTTCCACACTACCTGTGCTGTGACACCGCAGTCCCTATGCTGACAGCAGGGTGCCGTTTCTTTTTTATATTGTGAGCCCTTTGAGGACAGGGGGCCATTTTATTTATGTAAACTGCTTTGGGAACTTCGGTTGAAAAGAGGTATATAAATATTTATTGTGTTATTCATAAATATAATACAGAAATTGAGAGCCATTTGAAACTGAGAGCCATTTGAGGTCATACACAAGTCCAGTGTTAAGAAGAGATTGTCAGTTGTTGAACATGCAGGTACAATTTGATGGGAGATAATTGCAAACACAATTCAAGAAGGAACACCATTCCAAAATTTGATTTAAATGGATGGAGGGTTACAAACTGAAAAGAAAAATTGTAACAGGGATCTATACATGAGAAACCAAGAAGATCCCCCACCAGACTGACCAATAAGAAGCAAATACAGCCTAGACGCAATAAATCAGTAGTAGGAAATATATTAAGTGTAAGCAAATCAAAACAATGAGAAATATTGATGAAACCACTGTATATTTGAAGAGAAACAATGAAGCAATGAATAAAAAATTACCTAGGTTCTGGCATGTGTCCAGCATTGTAAAATCAATGGGTTTAGAAAAGAAACAAAAAAACAATTGTAATTACTTTGGGTTTAGCACTGATAATAAGGTGTAATTGCAAAATTGAAGGTGTGCTACCAATGATAGATGCTAAACCCAAAAGGTAATTCCCCCCCCCAACGGATCTATATAGGTTAAACCCTGCTAACTTGGCAAAGAGGCACCTTTTAACGTGGTGATTCTCTTTATTTAGCAGAGGGAGAGTAACTGGCCCTATCCACCTCTAGCACAGTACCTCTAGTGACTGTTGCTGGTGTCTATCTGATGTTTCTTTTTAGATTGTGAGCCCTTTTGGGACCGGGATCCATCTTATTTATTTCTTATTTCTCTGTGTAAACTGCCCTGAGCCATTATTTGGAAGGGTGGTATAGAAATTGAATAATAATAATAACTACTACTACTACTACTACTACAAACTGACTACAAACAAAGGCATGACAAGGTAGTAGGGATGATACAATGGAACATCTGCAAAAAATACAAGCTACCTGTAGCCAAAGATTGGTAGGACCATAAAACTGAAAACGTGGAAGAAAATGAAGATGCAAAAATATTATGGGACCTCCGACTACAAACAGACAAACATCTGCCACACAATACACCAGATATAACTGTAGTCGAGAAGAAAGAAAAACAAGTTAAAATAATCAACATAGCAATACCAGGGGATAGCAGAATAGAATAAAAAGAAATAGAAAAAATCACAAAATACAAAGATCTACAGATTGAAATTGAAAGGCTGTGGCAGAAAAAGACCAAAATAATCCCAGTATTAATTGGTGCCCTAGGTGCAATTCCAAAAGACCTTGAGGAGCACCTCAACACCATAGGGGCCACAGAAATCACCATCAGCCAATTACAAAAAGCAACTTTACTGGGAACAGCCTATATTCTACGACGATATCTATAATAATAACAGCGCCAACACTGATAATAAAATTCAGCCATCCCAGGTCCTTGGGAAGGACTCAATGTCTGGATAAAACAAACCAGTCAATTTTGTTTATTTGTTGTGAATGTTTATAAGAATATTGTCAAAATCAATAAAAATTTAATTTGCAAAAACAAAAAAAAAAACACCAGTCAATAACACCTGTCTGACTGTATAAACAACAACAACAACAACAACAACAACAACCAAATGACCATAGTTGGGATTAACAAATTGCTTGATCTCTGCACTGATTGAAAACAGCAAGAACAATGGCCACACCTATAATGTCTTATAGGTCTAGTGTTAGAGTGCATTCTAGTATGATTGATATTGTAATGAACTAAATGATCCTTGAAGCAGCGAGGTGGGCAGGTGGCCAGATTTGCAGATGATACCAAACTCTTTCAGGTAGTGAAATCCAAAACAGATCCTCCAGAAGGATCTCTCCAAACTGGGTGAGTGGGAGACAAAATGGCAAATGCCGTTCAGTGTTGGCAAGTGTAAAGTGATGCACATGGGAATGAAAAACCTCAGCTTCAAGAATAGGTTGATGGGATGTGAGCTGTCAGTGACTGACCAGGAGAGGGATCTTGGGGTTATGGTGGACAGCTTGCTGAAAGTGTCGACTAAATGTGTGGCAGTTGTGAAAAAGGCCAATTCCATGCTAGGGATCATTAGGAAGGGGGATTGAAAATAAAACTGCTAATATTATAATGCCCTTATACAAAATGATGGTGCGGCCGCACCTGCAGTACAGTGTACAGTTCTGGTCACCACATCTAAAAAAGGACATTGTAGAACTAGAAAAGGTGCAGAAGAGGGCAACCAAGATGATCAAGGGCTTAGAGCACCTTCCTTATGAGGCAAGGCTACAACACCTGGGGCTATTTAGTTTAGAAAAAAGATGACTGTGGGGAGACATGATAGAGGTCTATAAAATCATGGATGGTGTGGAGAAAGTGGATAGAGAGAAATTTTTCTCCCTGTCACATAACACTAGAATCAGGGGTCATCCCATGAAATTGATTGCCAGGAAATTTAGGACCAGCTAATGGAGGTACTTTTTCACACTACACATAATCCACTTGTGGAATTCTCTGCCACAAGATGTGGTGACAGTCAACAACCTGGATGGCTTTAAGAGGGGTTTGAATAACTTCATGGAGGAGAGGTCTATCAAAAGCTACTAGTCAGAGGGCTATAGGCCACCTCCAGCCTCATAGGCAGGATGCCTCTGAATACCAGTTGCGGGGGAGAAACAGCAGGCGAGAGGGCATGCCCTCAACTCCTGCCTGTAGGCTTCCAGCGGCATCTGGTGTGCCACTGTGTGAAACAGGACGCTGGACAAGATGGGCCTTGTGTCACACCCTCGGTCTCAGATAGTGAGGAGGAAGGGGATGCTGACAGCCCTCCAGCCGATGCTGGGGTGCCTGAAGGGCAGAGCTCGGCTGTCGGTTCCCAAGAGATGGCTGAGGCAGGTCCGGCTTCTGTTCCAGAGCAAACACAGCAGTCTGAGGCAGCAGAGACAGGGACGGATTAACCAGATGATGAGTTAAGCAGGTAACCCCTGTTGACTCCACTGCAAAGAAGAGCCACGAGACGGCACCAACAGCTGGAATCCATCAGGAAAAGTAAACGCCTCTTGAAGAAGGCTGATAAACCTTGAATCCCTGCCAGCTGCTGACAGTCATCAGCTCGGACTATTAAATCACGTCTGCAGCTTGCAGTCAGACGCTGGAAGAAAATGCATGTCATTCATGGAACATCGACAGCCCTCCAGCCTGAGCCAGAGAGAGATTCCGAGCCATGCATTAGCCTCTGCGACCCAGACTGGTCTCTTGTGAGCTACACTCTAGACTCCCTTGCCGGGTGGCTAGATTGCTGACACCTTGGGCCTGATCCAGCAGGGCTGTTCTTATGTTCTTAAGAACCCTCAGCAGCTTTTGATAGCATCAACCATGGTATCCTTCTGGTTTGCCTGAGGGGACTGGGCATAGGGGGCACTGCTTTGCAGTGGTTTTGCTCATACCACTCAGGCAGATTCCAGAAGGTGTTACTTGGACACTGTTGTTTTATGAAAAGAGAGCTTTTGTATAGTGTCCCTCAGGGCTCCATTCTGTCCCCAATGCTTTTTAATATCCACTTGAAACCGCTGGGAGAGATCATAAGGGGATTTGGTGCAGGGGGTTATCAGTACGCTGATGACACCCAATTCTAATTCTCCATGTCAGCTTCATCAGGCAATGGCATAACTTCCCTAAATGCTTGCCTCAAGGTAGTAAGGGGCTGGATGAGGGAAAACAAACTGAGACTCAATCTAAACAAGGCAGAGGTGCTCATTGTAGGAAACAGCAGTTCGGGAAATTGGATAGATCTGCTGGTTGTGAATGGGGTTACACTCCCTCAGAAAGATCAGGTTTGCAGTTTGGGTGTAATTTTGGTCTCAACCCTCTCTCTGATACCTCAGGTGGAGGCGGTGGCCGGGGTGCTTTCTATCAGCTTCGGCTGGTTCGCCAACTGCATCCTTTCCTGGAAGTGAATGACCTTAAGACAGTCGTACACATGCTGGCAACCTCCAGGCTTGACTAATGCAATGTACTCTACATGAGAGACTGCCTTAGTACATAGTCTGGAAATTGAAATTGGTGCAGAATGCTACTGCCAGATTGGTCTTCGGGTCATCCCAAAGACACCATATTACTCCAGTTTTAAAAGAACTACACTGGCTACAAATAGGTTTCTGGGCAAAATACAAAGTGCTGGTTATCCTCTCTAATAAAAGCCTTGGTGTCCGTCCGTGGACGGACACCAAGGCGTGTGTTCGTGCCTCCCTGGCCTGTTCTGCGCCTGCGCGAAGCGCAGGCGCAGAACAGGGCAAGGGAGACACGCTCGCCGGCACCCGGCAGCCATCTTGGGCGGCCAGAAGCAGCCGCCCCGAAGAAGCCGGAAAACCGGCGCCGGGGTAAACTGGGCGAGGCAGCGGCAGAGCCGCTGCCTCGGCCAAAAGAGACGGAGGCCGGGGGCGGAGCGGAGGCCACTTAAATATTTTTTAAAAGGCACCCGCAGCCGACGCTGCCGACCCTCCCTCCCAGCTGACCCCCCCCCATTAAGGGCCAAATCGGCCCAGCCACTTGCCTCCGCAGCTTCCGCCGCCGACCAACCGCCCGCCCACCCAGCTGCCGATACCTCCTTGCTCCCGGAACACGTCCTCCGCTTGATCCGCTGCTCGATTAACAGAAGGAGAGAGGTGCTCGCATGCAGAGCTCCACTCTCTTTAAAGTCTCTTCCCGAACTGGCGCTTTGCGTCCTTGCCGCGCAAACCGCCAGTTCGGGAAGAGACTTTAAAGAGAGTGGAGCTCTGCATGCGAGCACCTCTCTCCTTCTGTTAATCGAGCAGCGGATCAAGCGGAGGACGTGTTCCGGGAGCAAGGAGGTATCGGCAGCTGGGTGGGCGGGCGGTTGGTCGGCGGCGGAAGCTGCGGAAGCAAGTGGCTGGGCCGATTTGGCCCTTAATGAGGGAGGGAGGGGGAATGGCAGCGGGGGGACAGGAGAGTCGTTACTAGGGCCCGTTGTTCAACGGGCCAAAATTAACTAGTTACCTATAAAGCCCTTAATGGCTTGGGCCCTGGGTATTTAAGAGAACGCCTTCTTCGTTATGATCTATTAAGATCTTCAGGGGAGGTTCGTCTGAGGGTGCCACTGGCTTGTCTGGTGATGACTCAGAGGCGGGCCTTCTCTGTAGTTGCCCCAGGGTTGTGGAATGCACTTCCTGCTGAGCTCCTCCATCCCTCTTGACCTTTAGGAAACAACTAAAGACACATCTCTTCAGCCAAGCTTTTTAGTTATTTAGTGGGTTTTAGCTGTTTTTAATTTGAACTTTTATATGTTTTTTTAAAAAAAAAATTAAAATTGTTTTGGTTTAATCTTGTAAACTGCCTAGAAACTTCGGTAGTGGGCAGTATACAAATATGCTAAATAAATAATAAATAGCCCATTCCTGGTGGTTTGTCACAAAAAACCTGTAGCAAGATCACTGGGAGTGCTGTGTTTGCTTGCTTTACACACATTTACATAGCTGGTGGTAAAAATGTACTCCGAATTCAGGATGAGGGTTAAAAATCCCAGATAAGTTGTCCCCCACTTTTTATCCCCTGCCCCCAACTTTTAAGCTGGCTATGGGCCTGCTTGAATTTTCCACCTCCCACACAGGTATGTGGAACAGGACAGCATACCAGGTGGGGAAACATGGCATGCATGGCTCAGGTAGGGCTGATGAACATTATAATCTGAATTAGTCCAGCATTTCAGCATTGAGAATAGGGGCATGCCTGTGAAAGTGTAGGGGGGGTGGCCAAGCAACTTTGGCATCCCGGTGCACAGTTCTGATTACAAGCATGCCACAAATGGAAAACAAGTGATGCCCACAGAGCATCTTATTCCAGATTACAAAACATATTAGCTAAATCCATTTCCCCCAACATTTCACAGATGAAAACAGGGATACCTTTGCAACAATCAATTATCATACCAAAGATTACTGCCAAAGGTGCACCTAAGTAATTTTGGAGCCTGGACCTAAAGGCCTTTGGAGCCCCCCACCCAACCCTGGTGCAAGTTAAGCATCATCCCCCTATATACAACACACACACACACACACACACACACACACACACACACACACACACACTTTTTAACACATGGGTTCTTGAGGGCCCAAACAGCAACTGAATTCACAAGAATATAAGAATACAAAATGGGTGTATTTATGCAAATAAGCATTAGCAGAAAAATTTCAACACGCAACTTATGAGGCAAGGCTACAACACCTGGGGCTATTTAGTTTAGAAAAAAGACGACTGCGGGGAGACATGATAGAGGTCTACAAAACCATGCATAGAGTGGAGAAAGTGGATTGGGAGAAAATCTTCTCCCTCTCACATAACACTAGAACCAGGGGTCATCCCATGAAATTGATTGCCAAGAAATCTAGGATCAACAAACGGAAGTACTTTTTCACACAACACATAATCAACTTGTGGAATTCTCTGCCACGAAATGTGGTGACAGCCAACAACCTGGATGGCTTTAAGCGGGGTTTGGATCACTTCATGGAGGAGAGGTCTATCAACGGCTACTAGTTGGAGGGCTATAAACCACCTCCAGCTTCAGAGGCACAATGCCTCTGAGTACCAGTTGGAGGGGAGTAAAAGCAGGCGAGAGGGCATGCCCTCAACTCCTGCCTGTGGCTTCCAGCGGCATCTGGTGGGCCACTGTGTGAAACAGGATGCTGGACTAGATGGGCCTTGGGCCTGATCCAGCAAGGCTGTTCTTATGTTCTAGGTTAACTTAACATATTGCCATCCCACATATTTCTTTCCCCATTCTCCCCTGCCTCTAAAGCACCTGTCACATCACACTTGGCCACCCAGCGCAGTGTGGGCCAGTGGCAATCACACCACCCAGGACAGACTAAGGAGGATTTGGGGGCCCCCAGCAGGTGTGGAGGCCCTGGATTTTGGCCCCAAAGTCCAGGGGTAAGAATACCACTAATTACTGCCCAAGCCCCTTCCCTCACTGTTACACATTGCTGCAAACTGGATTCCACCCAACCCTATATTGGCTCTACTGAATAGTGCCTTAGTATTGTATGCCCATTTACAGCAGGTGATCTGGAGACTCAGTGAATCCAGCCACTCATTAGCTGGATGCATCTCCATTAAATTGGAGATTTAATTTCTAGGGTTTCTGGGGAGGGAGCTGAATCCTGGAGAATGGCTCTAGAAATTCACTTTTAAAAAGAGAGAGAGAGAGAGAACAAGGCATTCCCACAAGGCAAAAATACAGACAAAACTGGGGGAGTGATGTATCAGGAACAGATTCCGAAAAATAGGGACCATCCCTGGTAAATGGGAATAATTAGAGCCTATGCACTGATAGACAGGCTGGGCTTAACCAGGAAGTGGACCAGAAGCAGTCCTTTTGTATAAAAAAGATCCCCACTTTTTACATGGTGGGAATTGGCTCATGGTGAAGGAGATTCAATTTTTCCCCTGTGCCATTTAGCAAAAAAACCTTTCCCTTTCAAAGCATTTGCTCCCAAAGTGATTATTCACTGCAGACATTCAGATTTTCATTGCAACATACAAGTAATAATAACATACAAATGATTTGCTGCAAATCAAATACACTAAATTGATTGGAGACAATTATAATTTGAGTTGCAACAGTAAAGATTAGAAGTAATCAAAATGAAAATACAAGATTGCTATTTGTAAGAGTCTTTGGTTGTCTTATTTTCTGTCTTCTCCTTTTAAAAGTATTAACAATAAAAATAAATTAAAGCCAGGAGTTCTAGCACAATAGCCCTTTATTGGTATGAATTATCAGTATTCATGTTTGATAAAATGATGATAATTTTCGCATTCATAATTTTCCAGGCCTTTGGCAAAGGCTTCAATCTTTGCTAGTAAACACTGCCATCATATGGTGAAAGATGGGAATGCATCTGCTTTAAACAGAAATGTTCCTTTCCAAAAACTATTTCTATAACTGGGTGTAAGAAATCTTCTGCAGTGTAAACTTCAACTTCTTTCTCGCTCTTCAGATTTGTTTCACACTGTTAAACATGTTGTATTCTGTATTCAAGTGACTCTTTTCTTTTAAAGATTGGAAATACATTTCTTTTTTTAAAAAAAAAGTTAAGTATGTCTTGCTTTGAATGCAAACATGTCTAATTCTTTCTCTACTGTGTTTTAATCCTTTTTTCTGATTGCCTAAGGCTGAAATCCCTACTTTATTTATCATACGTTACATACGTTATTTATCATCATCATCATCATCATCATCATCATCTTAACTGCTTTTCAACAACAAAAGCTTTTCAAAGCAGTTTACATGGCAGAAGGTATGAAAAAGGGGGTCCTGTCCCCCAAAAACTCACAAAAGAGACACCAGGGCACTTACCAACCAGACTAGCTGCTCAACAGCAGCAAAATGCCTCCATTCCGGCAAGTCGCATTTGAAACATAAGGAACAGCGGGGGCAGTCTCGTGGAAACTAAGAACCTGAAAAAACAGCAACTTTTCCCACCAGATATGACATCCTAGCTATATATCACAACAAATTAAATTTGAAACAAGGCATTGGAAATGTGAATGGCACCCTGCTGTCCACATAGGGACTGTGGTGTCACAACACAGGAACTGTGGAAGCACACTTCCGAGATACGACGTGACCCCGTTGCAGGGTCTAATCTGGAAAACGCCCAGATGACATCCTGACTAAAGCTGCACATGCACGATGTGAGATGCACCTGTGCAGCAGAAGGCTTCTACTAACACAACTATGGTAATATGGTGTTCACATTAAGGGATGGGATTTAGCAGATCTCCTCTTCCCCCATAAATGTCTTATACCACCCAAAAATATGTCCCTGAGGGCCCACAGCTCTCAGGGACATATTTTCAGGAGGTACCTGCTTGTCTTGTTCTATCTTACTAGAGTCATCTTCCCACACATGCGCACATACACACATACATTCTCAGCATGAGAAAACGACTACATTTTCTGCAAACTTAGTAGCATTTCTGAAGAAAACCAACTTCAGTATCATTACATAATGCTGGGTTGAAAAGGGACAGTTCCTCTCCTCTGCTAAATGTGAAAGTACCACCACTATAAAAGATGCCAACTTGCCCATTTAGCAAGGGTTAGCAATTCTCCATCTGCTTCCTTTAATGGGATCCATGGGTCCAATTTGCATATTCTGTTTCAAATAGAGAAATGGAGTTTCCTGAAGATCAGAAAGATTACTGGAACTGGGCTCAGTCTTGGCTGGAAATTAAGTAGGATGCAGATAACATATATACATATGTAATAGGATTCTCTACAAGTTAGACAACTTGGAAAATAAATTCTTTTTGTGGTGTGTATCAAATGACTGGCTACAGATTACCCAGTGCTCCAGATGTTTTGGTACTGGGCAATATAGAGTGATTCCTATCAAATATCAAATTTTGATTCAAAATCTTTTAGTTGCAGCAAGGATTGGTTTAGGATGTGTAAGGACATAAGTTTTGGTTCCTGTGATTAAAGACTGCTGGCTACAATTATGATTCATTACAATAATGGGAAAAGCAGCCCATTACGTTCAGATGAGAAAGGCAAGAACTCATGGCAACCACAGAGTCATGTGGTTTTCGTGATAGAATACAGGAGAGGTTTACCATTGCTTCCTCCCACGCAATATGAGATGGTGCCTTTCAGCATCTTCCTATAACACTGCTGCCCAATATAGATTTTTCTAATAGTCTGGGAAACATACCAGCAGGGACTCAAACAAACTCACAACCTCTTGATCCCTAGGCAAGTCACTTCCCCGCTGCACCATTAGGTGGCTTAGGCTTGGATGCAACACCTCAAAATGTACAAAAAGGGTTTCATGTGTAAATTTTGTTCGAAAAGCCTAGCTCATAATACTATTGTTTAAAAGAAAAGAAAAAGAAATGGGATTTTCTGGTGCAGGTCCTGCACTTTCAAAGTATACCATACTTGTAGTGATAACTACACTATGAAACTTTTAGAAGCATTATGAATCTAATTCTTGTTTTGTCCCTGACAGGCTCTTCTTCAGCCTGGTAACATGTTCATTAGAGTCAACACCTGCCAATGTCTTGTCCTCTCAGCATTGTTCCTGCTCCTCTTGTTCTCATCCTGGAGAAGGCTTGAACCCCACCAAGGAACTTTGGGTCCTACCAAGAGACCCATGTCCTGATCCTCTCTACCTGGCACTCAAGGTCTACCTTTGCAGGACAGCTTTTCAGCCAGAGCCCAGAGGTCTTCCACCTGATGGAGCCAGCTAAGCATGTGTGGAACCACATTTCCTGGGGCTGTCCTGAACTCCTCCAGGGTGCCCTGCGGGACTTGCTTCCTGTGTGACATGAAGGCTCTTCGCTCCTACATAGAACACCCCAGCAAAGTCCATCATATCTTCATGTGGCCCTATAAAGGAATGTAAAGCCCACTGTGGCCACAGCCCCTTCCAGAAGATTTCAGAGGTCTGTACCACCTACAATCATGTGGTGGTGAAAACTGTGCATTTCTTCCCACTAGAGGCACTTTATCTGCTCCTGACAGATCCCTTGCTTAATCTTCATGTTATCCACTTGCTCAGGGGTCCCTGAGCTGTCGATGCTTACTGTCAGGTTGGCTCCCTTTCCCCTGATGATCTGCTCATCAGCAAAGCCATCAACACCACCCCTAGTACCCAAGTGATCATGCTCAAGGTCTGCCACAGCCAGGCTGAGATGATCCTCACAGCCCTGCACCACATGCCTCCACCCTTGAGGGAGCGCCATTTCCTAACACATTATGTAGACTTGGTGAAAGACCCTCTGGGGCACTTGGCTGAGTAGTACCTCTTCACTGTCCTGACTGCAGATCCAAGGCTGGAGGCTTGGATCTACAACATAACCCACTGGCCCACCAGCAATGACAACCGGTCTGATTCCTCCAGCCCTTGGGAATATAAATCAATCAATCAATCAAATAAATAAATAAAACAGAAGAATGCTATTGTAGTATCCCAGGCTTGGAGAAAGCACCTGAGCTTCCAGGAGGTTCAAGTAGTAAAAACCATCTGCAAGCAAGCCATGGAAGTCTTTTGGTATAAACCCTGGATTTTGGCCCTACAGGATTAAGCCAAATTCTGTCTAATCCACACAGGTCCACAGTGGCCAGTCAGATCATGGCTCTGGACACTAAACATAAACAAGATGTCCAGGGGGTAATCTTTGTCCCCCTGTTGTTTGTCCCCAGCATCTGATATCCAGAGGTATGCTGCCTTGAAACACAGCTGTTCAGCTTAAATATTACAGCCAACATTGTTGGGTGGATCTCCTTTTAAATTTTCCTGAGCTGCTTTTAAAGCCATCTAAGTGATTGTGACCATCATCAAAGCTTGTGATAGAGAAGTCCATAAATTCATTACATGTGCCAAGGCAGGAGTTCCCAACCTTGGAGAAAACCATTATGGTGGAGGCTGATGGAAGTTATAGTCCAACAACATCTGGAGCCCAAGGTTAGGAAACCTTGTGTTAAGAAGTACTATAGGATAGAAAGATGGCGTCGGGAACGAAAATTACTGACTAAACCACCTGTCAGGATTTTCATCAATCATTTGGTCTTATCACCTTCCATCAGTCAGATGGAGGTCAGTATGTGTGCGGGGCTCTGTCTTCCTCCTCGAGGTGTTAGTCTAGAGGGTCTTTAGACCCTGAAAAGTCTGGAAAACCCTGGATGAACATCTGGAGAGACCTTCCTGCAATCATTGGACCGAATGAAGAGAGGCTTCCACCGCCTAATTACTGACGACCTGTTCTTTTCTTCTTATCTTTACTAATAAATCTCTGAGATGTCCACGGCCGTGAGTTTGGTGGATTTATGATGTTGCTGTTTTTTTTAAATCTCTCTTTACTGAAAGCTTTTGCTTACTTTTCGCTATTTTTACTTTGCTGGAGATCTCAGTATTCCAATGCTAACAGCTTTCAGTTTTTGTCTTGAAGAATTTTTTGAAATGTCTGATATCCCAGCAATTACTTATTTCTTATTTTATTCTTGAACTTTAAATTACTCACAGCATTCGTTGGAGTCTATTAAGGGTTTCTTCTTCTTCTCCCTATCTCTTCGTGAACCTCCCGCTCCCCCACTTCGACCTTTCCAGCAGATAAGTATTTGCAATGGAGAAGAGGAATGGAGACGACGACAGGCTTGGATAGAAGAATGGCTTGTTTTTTCTCTTTTGATTTGGTTTTTTTTAAAAAAAAAATCTTACAGTTTTTGCAGAGCCACATATCTAACCAGTTCATGTCTGTCTTACAAAGCCCTACTTAAACAAACTCTGTTTACCTGATTTCTGGGAGGATTTGTCTTTGACTGCTCTGAAAAGTTCAATTTAGAGCTCCTTCTGTTTGCACGGCTGACAAAGTGTTTTATGGCTGAATAATCACCCTTTCATCATTAACCATCTACCCAAGCTCTGACTGGAGAAACGAAAGTGTTGGGACGGAGTTAGCTGAGACTGTGACTTTACTTTGACGAATTCCATACCTCCTACTTGGCTGAGCTGGAGTGATGAAGATTTATAATAGAACAAACCTGAAAGTTTTAATTTTATTTGAAAGTTTACTTGCTTCAGCTGTTTACTGTGTGTGTGTGTGTGTGTGTGTGTGTGTGTGTGTGTGTGTGTGTGTACAGTACTATTTGGCTTTTAGCTGCGGTGAGGTCTATGCAGAAGGATTTCAATTGGAGAGATTTCTTTGCGCAGAAGCTTTTTCTTAGGTATTTCAAGGTTACAGTCCTGGCACTGTTTGGTCTCTCCTGTATGAGAAAATGTCTCTGGACACAGTTTATAAGATTTCACATTAACCCTTTGCTGGGTGAGCGGGTAGATTCTCAAAGCCTCAAAGATTTTAAATGTTGACTCCCCCCCCCCCTTTTTTTTTAATGCATTTCTCTTTCTCTTTGACTTTTCAAGATATGTGATTAACTCAAGGTTTATTTTATCTACAGGTTTTAACTTTGAGTATAAGCATATATTGTACCTTATTAATTGTCTTGCCAATGTATTCCCTGTGTTCAATGCACTTTCTTCAATGTATTTCTGTATTGCTTTTCCTCTTTTTCCTCCTTTCCTTTTCCTACCAAACAATATTTAGGGAATTCCATACAGGGTCTAATACTGAAATAACCTCAGCACTTAAAGTCTTAACCTAGGGAGTTAACACGTATCAGCATGATTGAAACTGAATTATATGTGATTATTTTGGGTTACCTTTGTAGCTGTAACCCGGAAAATACCAAGCCTTAACACTTGGCCCCTCAAGGCATTCCCTGTGTTAACTGTCCTTTATATTTTAAACAATAATTTAGGGAGTTCTAAATTAGGTCCAATATGGGTAACAAGCTAATCAGGAATTAAGTTGCATTGTGGGAACCCGATGGTCTAAAAGATCTAAGGAATTGTCACATATATCTTCCTGTTTTTTTTCTTTTTTAGAGACATAATGAGAATGTATTAAGAAAGGGAGATTTATGGATGAATTGAGAATATCCTTGCAAACTTAATTTTTAGAAACAAAGTGTCGCAACAATGCAAACATATCCAAATATAGGGAACAGGATTATTGGTTTTTGCTTACCACAGGACATTATAGTTTTAAAGGGATAAGAATGACAAGCAGCTGAAGGGTACTCTGTTTCTTCTATTAGTTTCAGTTTACTATTCCCTCCTCTCTTCCCATGGGTTTTTATTACTTGTTATGAATATCTGAATAATTATTATTATACTTAATAATAACACTTTGAGAAGTTTAGCTGAAAGCAAACAATTGGAAGCAAATTGTGAAGGATCAGATACATGTACACAGGGGATAATGTATTGCCATTTTTTTGCTCCCTGTTGTAGGTTACAAAGATCAGTCAAGGCTGAATTTTGTCCCCTCCGTTTATCTCTCCGGTATGTTTATTTGGTTTTCATTACAGAGGAGTGGGACTACTAAAGGTTTAGCTGATCTTTGTTCATTATTTTACTATGGTTTTTGTATTCCAGTTTGCGATTGAATTTCATGGGCTGGTGGATATGTGGCTTTGTATTTATAACACACATATTACTTCTGGTATGCCAGAATTAGTGGTTGTTTTTTTTAACTCCTATTTTCCTCTCCATTGGATAATCTTGGCTGAAACCGTTTTGCATATCGTTGCCAAATAATTAACTGAATTTAGGGGGAGTGTTCTGTGAGAGTTCTAAACTCTACTCCCTCTGATGATTAGGTTTTTAGTCGAGCCTACAGACATTAACAAGCCTTCCATGTGTAGCTGTTTTAATCTCCCATGGATTTTTTAGGAGGTAGCCAAATGATTTTTGGAGGAGAGAGCTAGTATGAAGGGACTGAGGCAACTTAAGGTGTGATTTGAACACAGTGACATATAGAACTAACATATGTCTTGCCTGAGAGATCTTTCCCCTTTATTGTATGGATATTACAATATTATAAATGAGCCCCTGGTGGCGCAGTGGTAAAACTGCTGCCCTGTAACCAGAAGGTTACAAGTTCTATCCTGACCAGGGGCTCAAGGTTGACTCAGCCTTCCATCCTTCTGAGGTCGGTAAAATGAGTACCCAGAATGTTGGGGGCAATATGCTAAATCATTGTAAACCGCTTAGAGAGCTCTGGCTATAAAGCGGTATATAAATGTAAGTGCTATTGCTATAAATGGTACTGAAGTGAACTTAATAATGTATATTAGAATATATTTGAGACATATTTGAAGTACACCTAAAATTACACATTTGTTTTTGAGCTATTATGTAGGATTAATCTTTATTTAGTTTCCTGTATTTGTTATCCATAACATTGAAATTCATTTGGAAGAGAACTGTTCAGCACTTTGCTGGTGAAGTCTGCTGCTGTGGCTCCTATTGTAAACTGGTTAATCGGTTGGATAGAACAAGGCATTTAAAATTCTTTGAATTCATTTTCAGTTTGGCCAGAATCATGGATGACCTGTGATCATTCTAGATTGTCTCAGCCCACCAGCTTAACATATAAGTTAATATATTATATCTCTCATTTAATGTTGATGGGATGGAAAAGGCTAGAAGATCCATGATTTGTTTAGGAGACTTCCTTTGTTGAGTATTGGAGAATAACATACTACAGAACATACTTTATTAACTATATACATTACAAGACATAGTTATCCCACTTACTGAAAGTTTTAATAAATTCTGTTTCTTATGATTACTTATACAGGTCTTAATTCAGAAGTAGGACAAAATTAGAGCAAGGGGACTTATATTCCCCTCCCTATAGAATACAGAATCTTATCAATAATACCCAATATCATTTTTTGTGTCTGTGATGTTCAAACCACAGAGTACAGGAGATGCTTTGCCCTGAGTTTGAAATAATTGTATGATATCTACTTTATATATCATAGTTGGGTTGGCTCTCTCCTTCTCAAACCGTTTGTTAGTGGGATGGTCAATCACGTTGGGACAGACTTTTTCTTTTCTAATTTCCCGTAGTGGAGTTCAAAATTCTTTACTGATTGCTATTGATGTCTGATGCCTAGTTTAGGACCCTTTAGATTCAACTAACACTACTGCATTTTTTCTTCATTCTGGTTTTGAAGGATAGACTTTGTATCTAAACTTGTTTGGTCTTGTTGGAGTGTCAGAGATGTAACCCTTCTGTTTCTACTTGTGATACTAATAAAAGCAATTTTTTAAAAATTAAAATTAAAAAAGAAGTACTATATATACAGGGGCATGTCTATGGTAGGGCAGGCAGGGCACATTCCCGGGTGCCACTTGAAGGGGAGCGCCATTTTTAAAAATCAAATATTAAAAAAATGGCTGCTGAAAACAAAATGGCCACCACACATGCTCAAATGGCCTCTGCAAGGGCCTAGGCCATACCAGGCCTCGCAGAGGCCATTTGAGCATGCACAGTGGCCATTTTGTTTTTGGCGGCCATTTTAAAAAAATATTTCAGAAAATGGCTACCGCACATGCTCAAATGGTCCATGTGAGGTCCTAGGCCTTGCCAGGCCTCACAGAGGCCATTTGAGCATGCGTGACAGCCTCCAAAATGGCCACCATGCTGATCTTTGCAGGCCTGGACAGGCCTGAAAATCAGCCTGGGACGGGCTGTGGCGGTGAATTAAGAGGCCGGGGGGGAACCTTTACAGACCGCCCCCCACGGCCTTTAGGAAGCCCCTGAAGGGGCTACAGGTAATTCTTTTTTTAAAAAAAATATTGTGAATACTGAGCTGAAGCTTATGAGCTAGGATTGTATTCATTTGCTCTTACTTTGCTTCTTGTGATAAATGAGTTAAATGTGATGTCTTAATAATATGGCTATTAATGGTGAGTTTGTCTCTGAATCAGTGTGAAATCCTTCGTATTAAGGCCCACTGGGAGTTTCTTGCTCTCTCTCTCATTGTAACTGTCTTTCTGAAATACTAGAATATATTCCAAGCAGTGACACAGTTTACTCTGCATATCCTTTAGTTATTTCCAGAGTATCTGGGAAAAGTCCAATTCTCCATTTATTTTTAAAACTAGTACACCTCTACATAGTTTTTGGGTATTTCATGAGCCCCAGCATACTGAAATTTGTCGTTTACCAGCATTTTTTGGTCTGGCTACATCCACTGCTAAATAGTTTTTGAAATATTAAAAGATTAACAAGCTTGACTTGTATTTTTGAGCTGATATGGTAAAGCTTTCTGAAAGATAGGTGTCAGATGTTTGGATGGGGGGGTGCAATTTCAGTGCTTGCCCTAGGCACTATTTTCTCTAGATACGCCTCTGTAAATTTATATGTCAGTCTCAGACCTACTACCAATCAACTTCACTGGGTGACCTCAAGTTTTCATTTTATGAGAGAGGGTGGATGAAAACCCACCACTTTCTACAGCCATTCATAGCTTTTTAAAGCAGTTTCATCTCCACCTACTCCACCCTTGTCTTTTTTTGGAACCAGACTAAAATGCTACAATCACGTTAGCCTTTCCTTGTAGGGAAGCTGCCCCAGTCCCTTGATCAAAAAGGAGTTTGTTGAACACTTTTCAAAACATGCCTCAGAGGAATGACAAAACGTACAGTTGCTAAATACAAAGAACAATAGCTGGAAACGAAGTCTTGGATTCATGGGCCATTACAACCTCTTGGAACACCCCGCTGATCAGAGTTGAATTAAACAAACAAACGTCAGATATGTTCAATGGCTTGTGATCATACTTTACATTTCTATTGTCAGCCTTGCACAGGTTTGTGTAACCTGCCTCTGTATGTGAGCGAAGGGAACAGTTTGACCTCTATTATGTCTGAGTTCCATGCACCTTGAAAGCTTTCCCTAGTAAGAATCATTCAGTCATTGAAGCATATTCTCCTACTGGCAATGCTGACCTTTTTGCACGGGTGCATCTTTGTTCATTGCACTAGTGCAGCATCCAGTCGTGATGACAGTCATTATTTGCCACCTTGATGGAATGTTACAGAAAGAATCAGTCTGTAAAGTACTAGAGTCCCAGGAAATGAAGGACTTTATAAATCAAAACTAGCTTGGAAATGGGCTTGGAGACAGACAGGCAGCCAATACTCCTGACAAAGACTGAACATAGCAATAGCAATAGCACTTGCATTTATATACCGCTCTATAGCCGGAGCTCTCTAAGCGGTTTACAATGATTTCTGATTTAGCATATTGCCCCCAACATTCTGGGTACTCATTTTACCGACCTCGGAAGGATGGAAGGCTGAGTCAACCTTGAGCCCCTGGTCAGGATCGAACTTGTAACCTTCTGGTTACAGGGCAGCAGTTTTACCACTGCGCCACCAGGGGCTCTATATGCAATACCTTCTTAATATTTTATAGCAGATGGGCTCCAGTCTTTACATGAGGTGAAACTTCCCAGTCATATTCAAGAGCAGGCCGTACAGAGCATATTTATTTATTTACAAGTGAATTTTGGCCCGTTGAATAACGGGCGCTAGTAACAGCGCTCCTGGCCCCCCGCCGCCATTCCCCCTCCCTCCGCCGTTCCCCCCCTACCTTTAAGGGCCAAATCGGCCCAGGCACTTGCCCCCGCCAGGCCGGGGAGACGGAGACCGGGGGCGGAGCGGAGGCCATGTAACTTTTAAAAAAAAATTTACTCCCGCGGCCGCCGCCGCCGACCGCCCACCCTCCCTCCCAGCTGCCGAGTCCCCCTTACCCTGGCCGACTGCTGTCGGCCGAAGACAGCCCTTAATCTAAGAGGCAGAGAGGAGCTCACAAGCAGAGCTCCTCTCTGTGCAAAGCCTCTTGCCGAACTGCCGCTTTGGGCGCAAGGGACAGCGCCCAAAGCGGCAGTTCGGCAAGAGGCTTTGCACAGAGAGGAGCTCTGCTTGCGAGCTCCTCTCTGCCTCTTAGATTAAGGGCTGTCTTCGGCCGACAGCAGTCGGCCAGGGTAAGGGGGACTTGGCAGCTGGGAGGGAGGGTGGGCGGTCGGCGGCGGCGGCCGCGGGAGTAAATTTTTTTTTAAGGTTACATGGCCTCCGCTCCGCCCTCGGCCTCCATCTATTTTGGCCGAGGCGGCGGCTCCGCCGCCGCCTCGGTCACTTTCCCGCCGCCTCTTCTCCGGCTTCTTCAGGGCGGCCGCTTCTGGCCGCCCAAGATGGCTGCCGGGTGCCGGCGAGCGTGTCTCCCTTGCCCTGTTCTGCGCCTGCGCTTCGCGCAGGCACAGAACAGGGCATGGAGGCACGGACACACGCTTGGTGTCCGTCCACGGACGGACACCAAGCGTTTTATTAGAGAGGATTGTTCGATTTATATACCGCTCTTCATTTAAATAATCTCAAAGTGATTTACAAGATAATTAAAGCAATGCATTATTAAAATACCAAGGTACAAATGATCTCAAAAAATAAAACAATCTATATATTTAATTCTCCTAGACGTACCCATCGCTAATCCCATGCGTGGCAGCTCTCACAAGAGTTCGCAAGTGAGCTGATGATTAGTAATGGGGACAGACAGCCACCAAGGGAGGAGAAGCAGTGGCCCTGCGAATGGCCAGCCGCTGGGTGTGGCGGAGAAGAAGTGGCCCAGCAAACAGCCAGCCACCTGGGGGCGGGGGCAGAGAGAGAAGTGGTGGCCGGCAAACAGCCGGTCGCTGGGGGAAGAGTAGGGGCAGAGATGCTCTGCGCCAGGTCAGCTAGTACATAATTAAAATACAAAAGTACAGATAATATAAATATAAATATAATCTCTATTTAAAAATTTAATAATTCATTAAAAATAATACACAAAACACAAAGCAGCAGCAGTAAAAACAATACTTTCATTCAAAAGCCTGGGTGAAGAGCCACGTCTTTACTTTTTTCCTAAAAACTGTCAAGGAGATTGAGAAGCAGATTCTAGCCAGGAGAGCATTACAAAGCCTGGGGGCAATGACTGAGAAAGCCCTGTCCCCCCCCCCCCCCCGTGCTCGACAACCAAGCCTCTCTCACTGTTGGCACGCAGAGCAGAGCCCCCTCTGATGGTCTTGTCAAGCGGTAGTTACGAGTTGACCTTGCAAGGTACAGACCAGCGTGCCAAGATTCTAGCCCAGCCTTTGGAGGGTTGTGCTCTCTGACCACATGAACATATATTGCATGTTCCCTTCCTGATTCTTAAAGATACACACTCTCCTTTTGGGGGCATAAAAGTCATACACGTGCACTGAGGATCATCCTGCTGTGATCTTTTCACATATTTATTTATTTTATTTTATTTTATTTAACATATTTCTATACCACCCCAAACTTGCATCTCTGGACAGTTTACAATTAAAATCATTTAGACATTTATTTATTTATTTACTTTATTGTTAAATTTGTATACTGCCTTTCATTAAAACAATCCCAAGGCAATTCACACAAAAATGAAAACAAAGCTATGAAAAGGACACAATTAAAATATTAAGCTAAAATATAAAACAAATCTGACCGAAAAGATTTAAAATACAAGCATTAAAACTGTACAAAATACAAAGAAGCAGCAGTAGAGACAATCATATAAAAGCCTGGGTAAAAAGCCAAGATTTAACACGCTTTCTAAAGCTGTGATGGAGACCGAGGAGCGAATAGCCACCGGGACAGCATTCCGGAGTCTGCGGGCAGCAACCAAGAAGGCCCTGTCCCACATGCATGACAACTGAGCCTCCCTCATTGTTGGCACCCGAAGCAGAGCCCCCTCAGATGACCTCGTCAAGCGGGCAGAAACCCTTGAGAGCAGGCGGTCCCTCAAGTATCCTAGGCCCAAACCATTAACATTAAAATCATTTAAAATCCCACATTAAAATTAAAACCATGAAGCTAATTAAAAGCTTGGGTGGATAAATATGTCTTGAGTGCCTTTTTAAAAGTAGCCAGAGATGGGGAGACTCTTATTTCAACAGGGAGCACATTCCAAAGTCCAGGGGCAGCAACGGAAGGGCTGCTTGGGCTGGCTGGCATATTCTCCATCAGTCAGTCAAAGTCCTTCTGCAGGTCCTTCTGCCCCTTCCCCGTGGGAAGAAGATCTGGCATCTGTATTATTTCATCAACTGCCAGGGGCCTGAAAATTCTGCCAAATTTACCCCAAATTTTAATTGCAAATTTAATTGTGCATTTTAATTGTAAGCTGCTTTGGGAGTCTATCTTAGCTGAATAATAAATAATGAAATAAAAATATAAATGCTACTATTAAATTAGCCACCTAATGGTGCAGTGGGGAAATGACTTGATTATCAAGCCACAGGTTGCCGGTTCAAATCCCCGCTGGTATGTGTCCTAGACTATATCAGGCAGCAGTAATATAGGAAGATGCTGAAAGGCATTATCTTTGCAGGAGTAGGCAATGGTAAACCCCTCCTGCAGGGGTGTAGCAAGGTTGGAGTGGGCCCTGAGACAAGATTTTTAAAATGGGCCCCCCCTCACAGAAGCTCAACTCATGAAGTAAAGAAATCTTAAATGAGGCTGAATAGTGGTAACAAAAAGCATAGTGTTTATATATATATATATATATATATATATATATATATATATATATATATATAACATAAAACATTATATATATATATATATATATATATATATATATATATATATATACACACACACACACACACACCACAATAAAACATCATCCTAATTTTTTAAAAGGTTTTGTAAATTGTGGACGATGCAAGTCATTTAATGGTACTAGAGAAAGACATGCTGTTGTGGTAGCTCCAGGTCTTAATACTCACATCAATTTTGGAGGATGAATACACCTGAAGGAAGCCCGGGTGGGTGCGCAGCTGGGGGATTCAGTCATGTGACTTGCCTCTGGGGGCTCCCCCCAAGGCAGTGGGCCCCCAGACAAGTGTCTCCCCTTGCTCTATTGTAGTTACGCCCCTGCCCTCCTGTATTTTACCAAAGACAACCACAGGGCTCTGTGGTTGCCAGGAGTTGACAACTCGACAGCACACTTTACCTTTACCTTTACTATTAAATTATATCTCAGTAAAAATAATACTAGATGCTGGGCATCAAAAATTAAGAGTTTCCTGAACAAAACTACACAATCAAATAAAGACTATGCTTATGCCTACACAATCCCATGCATGTTTACTTGGGACTAACCTACAGCAAATATAGTATAGAGGAGCCATGCATAAAGACAATCTTGACCATTGGCCCCTTTACTTTCTGATTCTTTACTTTTCTGATTCTGGGCAGGGCCTTTCAAGAGGCAAGGGGAAGCAATTGCTCAGGTGGCAGATTATTTGGGGTGCCAGCAGGGTGGCAATATGCCCCCTGCTGCCGCCATCAAAGCAGCTCTTCAGTACTGATTTGACCCTCATGAGCTTTGCAAGGAATGCCTCCCCTTACATTCTTGCAGAGCTTGCAAGAAGCACAAGGGGAGAACAGGAGGCTGCTGGAAACCTTTCCTCATCTCCTTCTCTGCATCGCTTACAAAATTTGTCACCTTTGAAAGGGAGCTGGCCTCTGCCAGGGACATTGGGCAAGGCAACATTTGGCACTTCGTCCCAGGCACCACAATACTTTGGATAACCCTGATTATAGGGCTGCTTTTTTTTTTTTAAGCCAGAATGTGATTTGAGTTGTGCATTCATCACTAAGCTGCACCTTTAGGAGCAGTCAGAGCTGAACTTTAGTGTGTTCCATAACTGCAACTGCAAGAAACAAATTAGGTAGAGCATGCAAACACCTCTGCACAACTTGCAATAGCTTTTGTTGTGATTGCTTTGGGTGAAGGAAGAAAGGAGAAAAATAACGAAGGTGGAAGTCATAGGTTGGGATTCTTTCTCCTCTCTCCCCGTGCCAGGTTTTAATTGTGTGTCTTCAAGCATCTCACACATCCTATACCTGGATCGTCTCACTTTCGCAATTGGGGAGGGGGAAGCATTCTGAACAAAACAAAACAAAATAAAGCCTTCCTAACAAAGGCTCACACGAAAGAGCCTGAAGCTGAGAATTGGTGTGACACGATGCTCTGTTAAACGCTGTATTTTTCTTCACGGCAGTGTAGGATAAACCAATTCGCATTTCCTCTTCTATCATACATATTCTACTAGCCGTTATGAGGCGCTGCGACAATTAGGAGTTTGTCGACTGTTGAAGGGAGTGAGGTGGGCTAGGGATGTAACTAAATCTTTATTTCTAGGGAACACAAAGAAACTCGTGGTAAAATAAAAAAAACTTCGTGTCAGTTCCTCCCTAGTCTCCCCCCATTTATTGCGTGGTTTGTGCCCCAGCCAACATAATCCTATCGAAGAGTCCATTCTGAGCCGCTAGGGGGCGCAAGAGGCACGTGGGTTACGACTCGTAACCTACCCAACCAGCACAAACGGGAGGGGGAAGGTGCTCCGAATATGGGCGTGGCTGATGTGCGTCATGGGGCGGGGATTGGAAGGAGGCTTAGAGCGGGGAGCGAGGCTCAGCCCACGGCTTCTATGTTGCTCTAAAGGGCTCGTGTGTGGCGTGAGTTCCCTCCCTCTCTCGCTCCGTGCGGAGGAGGGGCAGCTTTTGACGAGTCGATCCTGTAGTGGGGCCAGGGCCCGCCTGTAAACTATCCCCTTTGCGAAAAGCATTCCCTCCTTGGGGGGGGGGGGGCGGGGGCGGGGGCGGGGGCGGGGAGGAAGGCGTGGCTGGAGGGTGGCTACGCTCTGGCTCCGGTTGACTCGTACGAAGGGACAGAGGGCGTGGCTTCAATGGGAAGCTGTGAGGGGAGATGGGTGGGACGGCTGGTTGCCATGGGTTCGCTTCCGGCGCTGCCAGGCGGAAGTGGCTGGAATTCTGGTGCTGGCTGCCGTTTGCTGCCGTTGCCCTCGGTCAGTGTAAATGCGGGGGGGGGGGGCGGCGGAGGGAGGAGAGAAGCGTCTCTCCTGTCCGCGTCTGGGTGGAAGGGGGGAGTCGAACTCCTCCCCACCGGAGGGGCGCGCGCCAGGGGACATGGGGACATGGGCAAGGCAAAATCAGTCCCCCCCCCGCCGCCGCCGCGTTGTGCTCATTATTTTATTTAGCACAACTCGTATCTAGGGAGGGAGGAGAGCGGTGGAAGAAGCACCCACAAGGGTGGGTTAGGTAGAGGAGGAATCAAGGGGCGGCCCTTAAAATAGACTTTTTCTTAATATAATAATACCCCTTTGGCGATAAATAGAAATGTGAGTCTGCTTTGTACAATACTATATCGGACCCTCTAGTCTATTATTTCCTATTCTGACCGTCAGCAGTTCTTCAAGGTCCCAACCTGAGCTTTTTCTTAGCCCTGCGACTTGCACTTGTCCGTGTATGCGCCTCTTTTTCTGTTTATATAGCAACAGACACCGGTGGGATTTTTAAAGCTGCAAATCCATACAAGTAATTTCTGAATCCCAGAAGGATGCATTAATCAAAAAGAATTAACTGCATCTGCATATTTATTTACCTATTATATTTCTCTGCTGCCTGATATGTACATCTCTAGGTGGTGTAGAAAATTTTAAACAATATTAAAAAGTAAAAACATTTAAAAAATTCACAACACACACATTAAAACAATCTCATAAGAAATTATTAAAACAAATTATTAAAATTAAAATATTTGTAAACAACAAACAGAAATATAATGTGCAAGATGTTTCGCTTCTGCCTTAAGTTATAACATCAAAGCAACTGAAGAAGGCAGAAATCTAAACATCTTGCACATTATATTTGTTTTGTTGATCAACAATAACTATATGGTGAGTGGCAAACAGTCTTTCTCCTCTTCATCTTCAGGTGTAGGTTGCATTTTAGAGAAATGTGTCTGCTTCTGTATCTGGGCTGGCACACCTGTAGTGCATATGTGTAAGTTTTAAACAGTAAAGATCTTAAGGGCAAACTCTTTGTTTTACCTGATGCTTTTGAGGACTGGGTTAGGACTGTAAATCTTGTGTCTAGGGTAGAGATTGTGTGAAGCAATAGAATTGACCAAGGGAAATTCTAAACCAAATTCTAATCCAGATTATATTAGCAGCAGTGATCGAGGCCTTGTGGGGATGACTTGTTTGGAACCGGAAGGCTGTTTTTTTTAATCCTAATTATGTGCTATGCAGGGCATGCTGACTGATGCTGGGGGAAAAACAGAGGAGCACTGCTGTGCCTGCCTCTGGGGGAGCCTGCCAGGATGGTTTAGATCCAGCAAAGAAGTTGCACTTTCTTGAACTGTCCTTTGCTCCATTGACTAATACAGAACAGAACCTGAGGACATCTACTAGGGAGAGCCACTGGATTCTGATGGCAGTGGGGCAACGCTGATGATCAGTGGTGAAGACTGGACTTTCCTTCTGTGTGATGGAAGATTCTGCAAGAGCCTTAAATACTTGAGGAGAATTATCCTGGTATCGGAGGACCAGGTTGCCTTTCCTTGTAGTAGCAGAGAATACAGGAACTTCCCACCTATCCACCCCCTGCCTACCAGCATAGGGTGATCTGTGTAGTAGTTGAAGAAGCAACTAAACTTTTTCTGGCTCATGCATCTGCACTGATTCTTCAAAGTGGAGTTTTTGAAGGGGGAGGGGGGTGCCCAGAGATCCCCCCTCCCCCTGGAGAGAAGAAATTTAGATTGGCTCGGCACAGCTATGGAGAGATGGCACCTGTCAGGTGAGATTGATGTTGGAGGGGTTGGATACAACTTGGAAATACCTTATGTTTGTTATATATTGGGATAATCTTCTTGGTCTGTATGTGCTTTGATGTTATGCACTGTGTGTTCAGTGTGGAATGCAAGCATGAAATGAGTGGACTGAGCCAAAACCATAGTCTTCGTGGTAAAATATGATTGAAGGCTGGGCAGGATGTTTGAATAGGTGAGATTTGTGCTTCTCCATATGACTTCTAGTCCTTATTTGCCTTTTTTCTGCTGCCCCGTGATACCTCATTTCTCTCATATTATTTAAGTAGACATATGTATGTCTCTTTCATTTTTCATAGTTTATTATTGGTGCAAAATTGTAATATTCTAGTGCAGAATGCACACAACTTTGCTCTTAATATTTGAGTTTCCTTGCAAAAGAGAAGATGTCAAAACTTTTTGTCTGTACTGGATCTTTGTACCTACTTGTACCATTTGAGTCATTCATGTGGAGTTTGGGACTTGTATGAACATGCACATGTAATATATGGGGCCTGTAAAAGGTTATCCTTGCCAGAAGTAATCTCAAAAGGAGGTTTTAATGCCCATTAATATATGTATTTCTGAAGACATTCTTCTAGAGGGTGTGGATGATAAAGTGTACTGGGCGTAATAACTGACAGGTTCTTTTCTGAATAGCTTTCTATGGTAAAATTGTGAGTGTGGTTGCAACAATTGGGCTTTAGCGTCATTTAGAGTGGATCTAGTCAATTGGGATGGTGATTTTAGAATCCTAACATACTTCACACAATCTTGAGTAACCCTTACAACAGCCCTGTAAGGTAGGTAGGTATTTCCCCCATATCATAGCATGCAAGGCTGAAAGTAAATCACTTACTTAAGGCTGCCTCCTGAGATAATAGCAGAGGTGAGATCTGAACTGGAGACTTCCTGGTTTGCAGCTCACTCATGTAGCTTGTTAGCTAGGACTTGGCCTATGCTGGAGAAACCTGAACCCTAATCTACTGCTATCTCTATTATTTATATACCACTTTTTAACACCCCCCCTAAAGTTCCCAAAGTGGTTTATGTAGGGAGGAAAAATGGTTTCCTCTCCCCCAAAGGGCTCACAATCTAAAAATAAGCACATAGGTAGACACCAGCAACAGCCACTGGAGGAATGTTGTTCTCCCCTTGCTTAATAGAAAGAGAATCACCAGTTTGGAAAGTGCCTCTTTGCCCATTTTGCCTTATGTCTATGAAGGGCTCCTGTAACAACTAGTATACACTTGAGCAATGTTTCTCAACCACCGATCCACAAGGCATTGGGTACCTGTCCATGAGGCATCACTAATAAAAATCACCCCCCCCCCCAAAAAAAGCGGGGTGGGGGGGGGAGATTGGCGATGGCCACTGGAAGCTCTCTGGAACTAATTTCCAGGCAGCCCTTGCTGTTGGATAATGTTCATTTCACTTCCTTGAAATGAACATTATCCAGCAGCGAGGACTGCCTGGAAATGAGCTCCAGAGAGCTGACCAAAATTGTGGGGTTTTTTTGGGGGGTGCATGGGGGGGGGTTGGGGGTGAGGGTGGCAACCCCCTTACTAACTGCTGGTCCGGGAAACTGCTCATGAATATTGTACCAGTCCATGACTCCAATATCACTGCACTTGAGTATCGTTCTGTCTGTTTTGGTGAAGAGTCTTGGCACTTGGTACTCACACCCTTGAGATCCCACTCAAGTTTTGAGATTAGTTTGGGGAGGGGTGGCCTAAGAGGCTGAACAGGCTTGTGCTCAGTGTTGCTCCTGTCCTGCCCCTGCCCGCATCTGATTTGGCAGCTGCACCTCTTGCTGTTACGAGCTGCTGTGCTGATGCACAATTGCAACTCATGATGTTTCAGTGAAGCAAGAGCCTTGCTCCTGAGCCAATTTGTTTTTTCTTTTGAAGAGCAGATTATAGGATCAGGCTGAGAGTCAGATTTAGGTGAGGCTGGCAGCGGGTGGTATTGTAAGGTGCAGTACCACCACAGTGCACAGCTGGATACTCTCTGGTGTATCTGCTTTCTTGTGACTATTTTTGGACTTGTCCCTCCATTGCTTGCCTTCAGTGTTTTCACAAGCCCCCACTATCCTCTTTCTCTCAGTCATTTTGATCCTTTCTACAATATTCCAAATTTGGGGAAATCCTGATTATATAGTCAGAGACAAGTATGCTTATTAAGTTGATTTGCAAAATTTATTCCAAGTAAAAAATAGGTCACTAAGTCATTCTGAGAGCTGGATTTGAGCTTCCGCATTAGAGCAGGGTGCTTAGTCCTGGATACTAAAATTGGCCAGTGGCTTTAAATTGGGAAGAGGAAGATGTTAGCATTTCCTAATGGAATGACACAAATATACTGAACATGCCAGAAAAGAAGAGGGTTCATGTGTACATTATTTTTGTTACCCTGATCCGATGAAACAAGAAAAATATGGAGGGAAAGTTGTGCAAATTGCTTGCTTCCCAATATCTGCTTAATAAACAGGCATTAGGACTTTGATTTTGAAGAAGAGTCTTCCACGGTTTTGCATGACAGGGATGGGTTCAAGCTGAGTGGGTTCAAGCTGAGTCCACCTCAGGCTCAAACTGACTGCATATTTTCAGTGAACCATGTAGCGTGTCCCCATTAAGTTAATGATTTAGGTGTTGGCTAACAAGGTCAGTGGCGCTGAGGACACTTCAGTGATGGTTGGCTAGGCTTGTAGTACAGGCAGGATTTTTCAGCCACACCTGTTTCTTTAGCCACATCTTCACCAGGTGCTTGTTGTAAATTCCACTCTTCTGTTGTGGTCACCTGAAATTATGTCTCCTCCTTCTTATGCTGAATGGCACAAGCATCATTAATTAAGTCTCTCTCTCAGATCTGTTTAGTCTCAGCTTGTTGGATGATTTAAATAAACAGAGATTGAAGTGAATTAAGGAGTTAACTCATGATCTTACCCAGATGATGGATGGCTGTGGGCTTTGACTGCAGAGTTCTTAGTAGAGGGATCAACAGCCTTGCCTCACAACACCAGTCACGGTCTTCCTGCTTGACTACTCGGTATCCCAGGGCAAAGCTTGACAAATCCCAGCAGCCAGGTTGCGGTGACACCTAGACTAGGAAATTCCCCTTAGCTAGGAAGTCCCCTTAGCTAAGCAGGGTCTGCCCTGGATGCATATGAATGGGAGACTAGAAGTATGAGCACTGTAAGATATTCCCCTCGGGTAGGAGCTCACTCTGGGAAGAGCAGAAGGTTTCAAGTTCCCTCCCTGGCTTCTCGAAGATAGGGCTGAGAGAGATTCCTGCCTGCAACCTTGGAAAAACCGCTCCCAGTCCGTGAAGAAAATACTGAACTGGATAGACCAATGGCCTGACTCAGTATATGGCAGCTTCCTATGTTTCTACCTCCCCACCCCACAATGTCTATCATTAAGTCCAGTAATTTTGTCAAGTATGCATTGTCTGGCTCCTAGATCCAGATAACATTTGTCAAGGCCTGCACAGCATAATATCGGTCCCTTTCCTAATATGGGACCAGTTTGGACAGTGCAATGTGCCCTTTGACGCTACTCGTCTCTTCCCCTCAGTGATCCTAAGGGTTGGTTTGTACAGTAGTTGCAGTCTTGTATTGAGAGCAGTTTCCAGATGTTCATAGGACCCCATTTGCAATTAAAGGAAGCTTCATGCTTTATCCAAGCATAGCCAAGACATGTCAACAGATGGCTCTTTCACTTAGAGGCAGTTGCATAGCTTTGCTGTGCAATTTTAGTTCTGTAGGATTGACCCTAGGGGAACAAAAAAGCCAATGGGAGACAAGGGGGCTGTTCCAGGGGCTTCACAGCATGACCAACAGTTCAAAGAAAGGGCACACAGCTACCTGCCTTGCACAGAATTGGGGTAGGTGGTGGTGAGCTCCCTATCGTGGCCCAAAGGAGAGGCAAACTGAGGCTGAGCCCGGGAGAAACCTCCCTCTCCTTTGGAGAATGTTGGTGTCTTCTCAAAGAAGCCTCTCTCACAGTTGGAGAGCTGAAAGTTTAACAGTTGGTCACTGCGAGTTACCCAGTCCTCCAGTTCTGTGAGCATTTTTTTCATTGTGGAATATTTTTTAAATTGCAGACTCTATTTTCAGACAGACTTGGTGCATATACATGTATGTGGGCACACACGTGCAATCACACAGCATTCCATGTCCTCTCTCCCCTTCACCCTAGGAAGAAGTTGTCATAGGACCTTATCTAGCAAGACTGCAGAGAGAAACTCATCAGCCCATCATGAGAACTCTATAATGTCCTTGCTGGTTTAGTCCAGGGGTTACTCTAGCCCTGTCTCCAACAGTATCCAGTAAAATGTCCTTGGGAAGCCCATAAGCAGGGAATGTTGCTTATAAGCAGGGAATGAAAGCCTCTCCTCCACTGCTTAATGACCCCTTCCCCCAGAAGCTGGTATTTAGAAGAATACTGCCTTGCTATATGGAGGTTCTACTTAGGTATCACTGCATCATTAATAGCCCTGGGCAGCATCTATACTAGTTAATCATGGCTAAGCATTATTAAATCAGTGAGACAAGTTAGTCATATCTAACTTAGTCTGAATTCTGCCTCATAATTCTATCAAAATTTTTAAAAAAATCTAAGCCATGACCTTCTGTGAGGCTATCCCATTCAAAGTTTAGATGAGATGGGCTTGAATTTCGCATACAATGTTGGAGGTCACCCATCACCATGGGTTGTGTCCTGTGGTTGTTCCTGTAGACAGGACTGTCGTAATTCAGTAGGACAGTCTTATTTCCCAGCAGACATCTTAGGTGTCCGGGTAAGGACTCGTTTCATCAGCATTGAATGTTTGATGAGAGCTCTTTAAGCAAGACTTTATTTGTTGGTAGAATGGACTAGAGGAATATCGCTAAGGACAGACCCTGCCATTTTCTGTCAGAGATGGCTGTGATCTGCAATTTAGAAACCAGACTGATTATGTGGAAGACTATGGTTCACATAAACTTACAATAATGTTCATATACTTTAAACATTGTTTTAAAGATATATGCTCACTGTAGAAACTATTGTCTTAGAAGACTTCAGATATCAGTTGTGCCCAGAACCTTTTCAGAACACTGTCAGATCACTGTATGATACATAGGAAGCTGCCTTCCACTGAGTGAGACCCTTAGTCCATCTAGCTCAGTATTGTCTACACAGACAGACAACGGCATCTCCAAGATTACAAGCAGGAGTCTCTCTCAACCCTATCTAGAGATGCCGGGGGGGGGGGACTTGGAACCTTCTGCCTGCAAGGGGAATATTTTATGGTGCTCACATGTAGTTTCCCATTCAGTGCAAACCAGGGCAGACCTTGCTTAACAAAGGGGGCAATTCATGCTTGCTCCCACAAGTCCAGCTCTCTTCTCTTCATGGCGTAACAGTCAAAGCGTTGGACTTAACTTCAGGAGACTCAAGCAAATTCTTGCTCAGCCACAACATTCATTGGATGAGTTCAGGCAGGCTATCTTCAGCAGACTAAACTAACTTTCAGGGTTATTGTAAGGATAAAAGCAGAGGGATTGCGTACATCCCTTGAGCTCCTAGAGGGGAGGTATCCCTTACAAATGATAATGATGCCTCCCCCCTCCGCCTCACAGCAAATGCAGTTTACTCCTGTGTATTGGTGGTATGTGCCATCTTTTATATGCAAAGATTATGGTTCAGAGTGAGTGCCTGTCAGAATGACCAGCTTCTTTTCCCCCAAAGGCAAAATCTTTCAAATAAGGACCAAAAGGCAAAATGTTCCTGAACATGTGCAGAGGGCCTTTTGTTTTGTGCAGGAAATATTCCCTCACTTGGTCAGAGATCATGGAATCTGGTCCTAGTCTTGCCTATCTACAGAGACAGCGATCCCACAATCTGAGAGGTGATCAGTGATGAGATAGTCTTTAAATTATGCATATCACCTCCATGGTTTCTCGTATTAAGGGATGGAGCTACAGGTGAAACTCGGAAAATTAGAATAGCGTGCAAAAGTCCATTAATTTCAGTAATGCAAATTAAAAGGTGAAACTGATATATGAGACAGACGCATTACATGCAAAGCAAGATAAGTCAAGCCTTAATTTGTTATAATTGTGATGATCATGGCGTACAGCTCATGAAAACCCCAAATCCACAATCCCAGAAAATTAGAATATTACATGGAACCAAGAAGACAAGGATTGTAGAATAGAACAATATCGGACCTCTGAAAAGTATAGAGTGTACTGTGCTTGATTGGCCAGCAAACTCGCCTGACCTGACCCCATAGAGAATCTATGGGGCATTGCCAAGAGAAGGATGAGAGACATGAGACCAAACAATGCAGAAGAGCTGAAGGCCGCTAATGAAGCATCCTGGTCTTCCATAACACCTCATCAGTGCCACAGGCTGATAGCATCCATGCCACGCCGCATTGAGGCAGTAATTGTTGCAAAAGGGGCCCAAACCAAGTATTGAATACATACAGTGGGTATAGGAAAGAATCACCCCCTTTGATAGACCTTAAATTCTGGTTCCCTTACATCCTGAAATGAAAACACAAAGAAAATTCCTTTCACCAGCTGTACTTATCCAATGCAACCTATAACATCCAACTGAAAAACATCACAATTACAGTCCAGAAAAAGTGTCAGAAATAAAAAACAAGAATTACTGAGATTGAAAAAGGATCACACACACCCCCCCCATGTCAATATTTTGTTGAACCACCTTTTGCTTTAATAACAGCCTTGAGTCTGTTGGGATACTTCTCTATCAACCTTGCACATCTAGACGGAGCAATATTTGCCCACTCCTCCATACAGAACTGTTCAAGTTCGGTCACATTGGATGGTAGGTGTTGGTGGACTGCTATCTTCCCTTGATCCAGTTGGCCCTCCAAACTGGATGGAAGAGCAAGGAGGAAACTGGTAAGAGAGGTTACCAAGAGGCCAGTGGCCACTCTGAAGGAGTTAAAGGACTTCATGGCAAAGACTGGTTGTTCTGTGCATGTGACAACAATTTCACGAGCGCTCCACAGATGTGGCTTGTTCGGGAGGGTCGCAAGGAGAAAGCCACTTCTCAAGAAAGGCCACATTAAAGCTCGTTTGAGCTTTGCCTGAAGGCACCTTGAAGATTCTGATGCCAAATGGAAAAAGGTCTTATGGTCAGATGAGACCAAGATTGAACTATTTGGCCTCAACACCAAACAGTACACCTGGCGTAAATCCAACACAGCTCACCATCCACAACACACCATACCTACAGTGAAGCATGGAGGTGGCAGCATCCTGTTGTGGGGGTGTTTCTCTGCCTCAGGGACTGGGGCTCTCGTTAGGGTAGAAGGAAAAATGGATGGGGCAAAATACCGTCAGATTCTGGAAGAAAACCTGCTACCCTCTGCCAGACAGTTGAGGATGGGCAGAAGATTCACCTTTCAAAATGACAACGATCCGAAGCACACAGCAAAATTGACCACACAGTGGCTGAAGGAGAAAAAAGTGAACGTCCTCATGTGGCCCAGTCAGAGCCCAGACCTAAATCCCATAGAAAATCTGTGGAGAGATTTGAAGATAGCAGTCCACCAACACCTACCATCCAATGTGACCGAACTTGAACAGTTCTGTATGGAGGAGTGGGCAAATATTGCTCCGTCTAGATGTGCAAGGTTGATAGAGAAGTATCCCAACAGACTCAAGGCTGTTATTAAAGCAAAAGGTGGTTCAACAAAATATTGACATGGGGGGGGGGTTGATCCTTTTTCAATCTCAGTAGTTCTTGTTTTTTATTTCTGACACTTTTTCTGGACTGTAATTGTGATGTTTTTCAGTTGGATGTTATAGGTTGCATTGGATAAGTACAGCTAGTGAAGGGAATTTTCTTTGTGTTTTCATTTCAGGATGTAAGGGAACCAGAATTTAAGGTCTATCAAAGGGGGTGATTCTTTCCTATACCCACTGTATGTATTCAATACTTGGTTTGGGCCCCTTTTGCAGCAATTACTGCCTCAATGCGGCGTGGCATGGATGCTATCAGCCTGTGGCACTGATGAGGTGTTATGGAAGACCAGGATGCTTCATTAGTGGCCTTCAGCTCTTCTGCATTGTTTGGTCTCATGTCTCTCATCCTTCTCTTGGCAATGCCCCATAGATTCTCTATGGGGTCAGGTCAGGCGAGTTTGCTGGCCAATCAAGCACAGTACACTCTATACTTTTCAGAGGTCTGATATTGTTCTATTCTACAATCCTTGTCTTCTTGGTTCCATGTAATATTCTAATTTTCTGGGATTGTGGATTTGGGGTTTTCATGAGCTGTACGCCATGATCATCACAATTACAACAAATTAAGGCTTGACTTATCTTGCTTTGCATGTAATATGTCTGTCTCATATATCAGTTTCACCTTTTAATTTGCATTACTGAAATTAATGGACTTTTGCACGCTATTCTAATTTTCCGAATTTCACCTGTATATGGAACAACACAATATGCACTTTGCAGTTGAAGTATAAAACCTTTTGTTATTACCATGTGTGTTACAATAAAAACATGGTTACTGCCCCCATGTGATGCTTCATTGTGTGTATTGTGACAGTGCAAACATAAGAGCTCTGCTGGATCAAGTCAAGGGTCTACCAGTCCAGCATTCTGCTTCTCACAGTGGCCAACCAGATGAAAAAGAAAAGCCCATGCACAGGACTTGACGGCAGTAGCCTCTTACTCAGTATTTAGTTTTCAGAAGGGGTCTTGGACCTGTGTCACTTTCACTGTTTGTGTGTTTGCTTCATGCTTCCTTCCTGAACCCTGTATTTCTGTTCAGAGATGCTTGCAGTAAAGCAAATGGTCATTTGGAGGATTTGAGCCATGCATGTTAACTGGGAGAGAGTTGCAAGGGAGGTGGTACCTATTCTAGATGGTGTGTGTTTCAAGTGTAAGTGTATCCCTTATTAGTGTAGGTTTGGGAGCCATGAGCCTGCTCGCCTGCTAGTGCTATGACATGTTCCAGGATCCGATTTTTAAAAAAGTGTGTCACTCTTACAACTGTATTCTCAACTCTGTGCAATAATTAACATTTGGATGATTTGGTCAGATAAGAGGTGGTCAGTTGATAACATCTGACTCTAGTATTCCAGCCTTAATGAAACAACAGTAGAATCTGGTGGGTTGGCCTTGCACATATCTGTTTGTTCAAAGCCCACATAAGATTCTAGGTTATAGGACTGTTTAATTCACAGTATTCTATAAATTAAAGCAACCTTGCAAGTGAGTAGTAAATGTTTTGACACCCTGCAGACAATTTTACCAGCTTGTCTGCTTCTGTGTTCATCTCTGTCAAAGCCTGAGCAGTGTGTCTGCCAAGCAGCTTTCCTGGAAGGAATTGTTGTCCTTGTTGTGGGAGCTGCAAATGTTGAGATAAACAACTTTCTCTATGACCCAAGATGCATCATAATTCTGAGCAGAGAAGTTAAAGTATTGGTAACAGAATTTGGACTTCTGTAACATCTATTTTTGAGCTTTGTCTCATCTATCAAGGATGGATACCATAATGGCACAACAATCTAGTGTATAATACTTGGTTAAGTTTTCAGGAACAGGCATTTCTACTCATTCATTCTTTTTCCCCCATCAGGTATCTTATTGGGTTCTCAACATTTTCAAGAAGTGAATATAACTTTTGTATATATGGAGTCATGGGAGTTGACCTACAAGTCATCTTTAACTTTAAGAACATGAGGAGCATTTTGTGTCTGCTTCTGAGAGAGAGGTAGGTGAATTCTCAATAGGTTCAGATGTCTTGGAAGCAGAAATGCTCAAACTTGTCCTATGTCCAGTTTTGGGAGTGCTTTGCATTGGTGCTCATATAATGCATATTTAAGACTTAAATATAATATGACTGGTGGGGTTGCACGCTAGGGAGCATTGACATTTGACTGAAAACATTTATTTGAATGTAAATCTGAAACAAATGAAAATAGCTTGTTCACATTAGCTTCATGTTTAAGATAGCAAAGCTAGTTTCCAGAGAAATCTTGTGTACCTTTTATGAATGGTTTTGTGGTTTGCGATTCACCCGTCCTCCGCTTTTAACTTTTGCAATTCACCCCCTTATAACCCTGCAAGGATGTGTATGTGAAGGCCTTCTTTTCCTGGAAAAGATTCTCCTGATTCTCTAGAATGGTTGGTCTGTGAGTGAGCTATGCAGGTTGTGATGGGTTGAATGTGACGCTCTTTGATCATCTGCACACAGCATACCTTTTAAATCAAACTGAGCTACAGAACGGGGGGTGGGGGGGGACCAGAATGCATTGTTTAATGATCTTTTAAAATTTGCACCAATCAAAATGGAGTAAAACCTGGATTGCAGTTTGTAAGAGGGACAAATACAGCATGAATTCTCACTTTTCAGCAGTAGAGTTGGAAAAGACAAATGCAGCAGCTTCTTGAAAATGAGGAATCCCAAGTCAAGTACAGTACCAAATGTATTTTTTCCATTTTAAACCTCTCAGGATATTGAATCGCGCTATTCCTGCCATTTTTTAAAAGTGAGAGTTCTAACAATCCTGCCCTATATCTGTGGTTTGATCTTTCATGTCCATTTATTTTTCCTTTTGCATGGTGGCAGGCTGTTGCAAAGCATGGAGCTGTCTCTGCCATTTCTCTCCCTGTCGGGCACAATGTTTCCTCCTCTCTTTTTGAAGAGCGTCCTTTGTAGATTTTCCTGTTCATCTTCAAATGGCCCAATACTTGGTGTGTTACTTAGAAGCGGTAGCTGCTGAAGGTAGATGGAATAAAGCACCAAAGGAAGTATAAATGGAAAACAAGATGGTGTATTCAAGATCATAAGACAGCAGAAAACGTTGAGGGTTTGTAATTGAGCTAATTCCATTTGTATTGCTCTCAAAAACACCAAAAAATTAGAAAACTTCTTGAGGCTTCAAGCACAAATACAATCTCTGTTCTAAGCATTGTTCAAGGGTTATTAAACACCACCTTAAAGGAGCTGTCTTTCAGCTTGATACTTCTGTTGAGTGCCATGATTGCTCCCAGGCCAGAAATGATCATACAACCCATGAGCCAAATCAGCCTTGCACACAGGTCCACAAAAGCTACTAGCCTACTAACATTTTTACTAGCCTACCTGCTGATGCATATCTATGATCTTCATTTATGGCATATTGAGAGCCTGAAAGAGAGTGGGAAGGATGCAAGTCTCTTTCTGTTGGAAACATTTTTCCCTTTTGCTGAGTGGCTATGTACAAGTTTGAGCTCAGCAGTGTTTTCGTTTTGGTTTGTTTTATTTTCTTTTATTTTGCAAATGTATTGACCGCCTGACTTCCTTAGACTTGATGTGGTTTACATAAATAAAAACTGTGATAAATTTTTGGTGGTCTGTGAGGGCTTATTAAAAATGTAAGAAACTGATTTTCATGGGGGAGAAAAGTATCTACAGTGGTCCCTCGACTTACGAAGTACTCGACATCCGAAGATTTCGACATACGAACGACAAAAAATACCGGAAGTCGTTGCCGGTTTAGATGCGGCTTCTTCGACCTACGAATTTTTAGATGTGGTTTCCTCGACCTACGAATGTTTCCGGACCTCCGTGGATGCGCTTTTCGACTTACGAAAATTCCGACCTACGAACGTGCGTTCGGAACGGATTATCTTCGTAAGTCGAGGGACCACTGTACAGGGTTAAACAGAAGTTTGGAAAACATGCTGATAGAAAACTTTTACATTGGGAAACAAGAAGGCAAGTAAGAAATGCTGTTCTTCTGATCTTTCAATCTGTTTAGAGTGTGTGTGTGTGTGTGTGTGTGTGTGTGTGTGTGTGTGTGTGTGTGTATGAATGAGTAACAATTCTAAATTAAGCATTCTAGTGAGCAGGTGATGGCCCATTATGATGTGGCAGTGTTCATGTTTTGAGAAAACGACAAGCAGAGTGCTTGAAACTGAAACGGCCTTCTGGCATTTGAAATGCTTCTACTTTATGCCTTAGCTGCTTAACAGAATTTGATTCTGTTAAGGATGCAGATCCTTGAAAGACTGGAAGAAAGCCACTCTGCAAAGGGGAGTGAGGCTCAGTGGAAACGTAGCATTGCTGAATTGCAAGGTAGCATTATTCTCATCATTATGCCTAGTATAAACAATGATCAATTCAGCTAATACTTCTTGTCCTAATAGCCCACTGTAGGTCTGCTCCAGTTTGTTTATTTCTCAGATGTATAGATTGCTTCAAAGCCAAGGTTTCTGAAGTGGTTAACAGATACATGTAGTATAAAAAACAATAAAATAGCAGCCCTCTGCCCCCCCACCAATCCAACAGGGGTGGAGAACCAGGTAAATAAGAAAAGGGATTAACAAGGAATCTGTGAATTACAACTCCTGACACAATTTCCAAAGGTGAACACCCTCTGAAGCAAGGATGGGTTGTTTTTCACCGGTTTGCTGAGGTGTTAATGGAATTGGGCAAGGAGTCCTGTAAGTGGACTACTACAGAGGAGATTCTAGTTACCTGTCCTGCCTCAGGCAGCAGGGGCACTTAAAGCAAGTCTTTCTTGAAAGGGTAAGATGGACTTGGGAAACATAAAAGATATATCATTAAGCCTTCTGCTTTGTTATGAAAACTTTCTAATTCTTTAAGCAGGGCTGGAAAATTATTTCAAATTATCAGTGTCTTATGCCCTGACTGTAGCCCTCTGGCTTTCTGTCAGCTGGATCATGGTGTCCCAGGCAGAGGAGATTGGTTTCAATATCCATTATGCCTAGGGAAGCTATCTGTCACCAGTTCTCTTAAAGAGTAGGAGACCAGCTATGAAGCAGGACAATGGGTGGTTAAAAAAATAGCCTACAGATCAAATTCTCTCAGAAGAATAGGCAGGGATTTCTGGCTGTGTCATGCATTTATTTATCCTTCCAAACAGAGAGATAAGGTAGCTAATAAAATAATTAGAATATAATGTATACCACGGAATTTTTTAAAAGTGAGAATACTGGAATTGGGAAATTTTTATTTAACCAGATTATAAACTTTCAAACATTTTTCACTTGTCTCCTAAGAGTATAGAATTGGGTGTTGGGTGTTCTGTTCCTCAGGAACAGAATTACACATCGGTGTCTCATATGTGAAAGAGCTCCACTCCTTGACCTAAAATACTATATTTCATGGGCATATGGCATTTGGGGAAATCCTCTGTCTATAGATCTTTGTGAGTGAGGAGATTATGCAGAGTGCTTCTTCGTGTATCTGTAGGGAATGTTTCAGATTACTATTACTATCTTAAATTGGGCTTAAATAGTACAGGACTCATACGCTCTCATCTACCCCCAATAAGTCTGATTTCTGTAATATAGCTACAGCTTCCAAATAGTGTTTGGGGCAGTCCTACATAATGATTGTAATACACATTAAGATTACAAAAGCATGAGTGACAGTTGCCAGATTCACTAGGAAGAGGTGCTATTGGTGTGTTGGATGCAAGTGGCCATCACTGTTTCCACCAGTTGCTTGAGGGAGTCCACACTCCCCTCCCCTGCTGTCCCGACCCTGAATTGTTATTTTATGCGGCATTAAAATTTGCAGCAGTGTCAGGTACTGGGAACACAAATCCTGTGAAACCTTAAAGACTCATTAGATCTGTTGTGGACATCTCAGGAACTAGAGTGAACATCAGATGTGTGAAATATTATCCTGTTGGGGTGGGTGTGTGTGTGTGTGTGTGTGTGTGTGTCTATGCATAGGTGCAGAGGAAAAATAAAAATATTTATAATTGCAGTCATTGGCAGTCACACAGGGCAGGTTCACAGTGCAGAACTGGCAGTTTGGCTGAGCTGCCACAACCCTAAACACATGCATGAGAGCTGTTTCCAGTCTTGGGAATGATCTGCTGAGATTAGTGGGTTTGTATGTCAAGCCCATTCTTGGCATATTCTACCCTATCTGTGGAATGGAACGGAACAACTGTGCAGACTCAAACTGGAATGTAAATTGCACTTTCTATAGCGTAGAGATTCTCATAGTGATTACAAATTATGACATCAGACGTTGAATCTGTAACTAAAATTCGCAGTGGATGACAGATATTGGGTTCCATGCTGCAAGTATGGTTGAATATGCTGAGACTAGGCATGAGGTACAAACCCACCAATCTCGACATATTGTTTCTGAAACCAGAAGTGGCTCGTGCACGTTGAGGCTGCAGCACCTCAGCTGAACCACTGGTTATGCACTACATGTGAACTTGGCCACAGTTGTCTTAATTTTGTTGTTCTAATTTAATACTTGCAGTGAGAGAGCAAATCCTAAATGGATACAGTCAAACTAATTCTCGTTCAACAATTTCATATTGGAGTGTTTTTGTTGGAAAATGTTGACTTACAGGTGAGTAGCAGAGTGTTCTGGGAGACTGAAATGTGCTCCCACTGGCTTCTGAATATTGCCCTTCTCTATGTTGGATTTGTATCCATTTATTCATTTGTGTAGTAGAGACTTGCTTGGTTGTAGATGTCTGAAAGGCATTATTAGCTGGTGATGCCATTTGTTGGGGATGAGCAAGGGAGTGAAACCTCAGTGGTGTGGCTGATGTTCTTGGATCCCATCATACTTTTGCCTGACTTGATATGTACAGTGGGGTTTTCTGCAAGACCTCACCATTCAGCTTGTCTCTTTTAGGTGGACTGTTTCCTACTGGTGAGCAGCTGTTTTAGATTAGGGAACTTTCTGTAAGTTAGGACAAGGCTGAGGCCCTTTTCTTATTGCCTCTCCCCTCTCAACCAGAAGCATGATTGAACTAGGCAATTCCTTAAAGGGGACAAAATATAACCTGGGGCTGTGCAAGTTTTATGTAACTGTCACACTGTCCAGAACCTGACACAAGACTTGACTGCTTTGAGTATCATACTTGCAAGTTTTCTAAATGGACCAAGTTCTTAGCCTCTAGAGCTTTGAAGTTTAAAGCTGTCTAGTATAGCCACCTAATGGTGCAGCGGGGAAGTAACTTGTCTAGGGAGCAAGAGGTTGCTGGTTCAAATCCCTGCTGGTATGTTTCCCAGACTATGGGAAAAGCCTAAAACTACTCAGCACAAAGGGCACAGTGCAAAGAGATCTCTCTACCGAAGAAGATAATCGGAACTGAACGTACAAACATCTGCCTGTATTGTCCACATAAGTTAAACCTAGCTTTTTGTAAGCAGCTCAGCAAGATTTAAGTTGCACTTCAAAGTAAGTTTCCCAGACTACAGGAAACACCTATATCGGGCAGCAGTGATATAGGAAGATGCTGAAAGGCATCATCTCATACTGCACGGGAGATGGCAAGGGTAAACTCCTGCTGTATTCTACCAAAGACAACCACATACTCTGCGGTCACCAGGAGTCGACACCAACTTGACAACACAATTTTACCTTTAGGTAGGGTGAATTAAAGGCTTAGAAACCAGAGCGATCCTTATACACAAGGCCTTCAAGGGGCAAGGGATCCCTGCATGTACTATTGTCTTTTCTATGGCATGCGTTCCTTACATGGGTGTAGCCTCCATTGGACAAGCAGGGACAAATGTCCCTGGCCCCAGAAGGTCAGGCCCCAGAAGGTCAGGGCGCCCCCAAGCGGCCTCCAAGCAGACTGCCCCACAGCTGTCATTGACCTGACCTGTCCCGCCACCTATCTTGGCCTCCGGAGGCTGGGGGGGTGAGCCGAGTGGGGCAGGTCAGCCCCCCCCCCGAGGCAGCGGCGGTAGGCACTGTGGCTGTCAGGCTTCTCCAGCCAGCCTGCGCACCTCTCTGGCCAAACTGCACGCCTGCACAGTTCTGCCGGAGAGGCATGCAGGCTGGCCAGAGGGTCCTGACAGCCACAGTGCCCGCCCCCGCCAGGGGGGCCAAGAAAATAAGCGGCAGTGGGGCAGCGGTTGGCACCGGGGGCAGCCAACAGGAGGTAAGAGCAGCAACAGGGAGGTGTTGGTTGCCCCGCCCCTTGCATCTGACATCAGATACAGGGGGTGGGGTGCTGGGGCACTGAGCGTACACACTTTGCATAGTTGAAGGGGGGACCCCTGCCAAGATTTTGGCCCCCAGAGGGCTTGCTATGCCCCTGGTTCCTTAGCTCTTGTTAGTACCAGCCTTGGTCATGCTCGACAGTTCATCAGGAGATACAAAATCCCAGTTTGTTCTTGTGTTTTTCAATTTGGGGCTGAATCTGATCGGTGAGAGCTGCTGTGTTCAATGGATTCTACTCATCAGCCAAACCAAGCTGATTTGTTACATGTAAAAAGGTTATTTTCAGAGCTTTCTCTGTACTTTCCTACACAACCCTTCTAGATTTGATTTGGTGTCTTTAGATGGGAAAGGGTCCGGGCTGCATGTTGCTGCGTTAAGGAGTATTTTATTTATTAATGTTCTTCCTGTTCTGGCAGCTGACAGTCACAAGGGAGGGAGTCTGGCACTGTGAGGGGAGCAGCTGCACAAAACATCCCCATCCCAGAGTCTCAAGAGAAGACATGTTCTGTACACCTGTGAACAAGGTTGACTTTGCTGCTTTCGTGTGGCATTCTTGACTTTGTGTGAGATCACCAGTCAGTCTCCTAATAGTATTCATCTTGTCCAGAAGACCTTTCTCATCAGGAGTTGACTCAAACCTGGGCATGTAAAACTGAGAGGGAAAGGAGAGGTTGTCTTAGCATGCTGCATCTGCAGGGTGGAGTATAGAGTGTCAGAATTTCTCCTTTTGGCTCCTGTAGCTCCAGTTCCCAGGCACCAGAATTTGGAGGATTTAAGCTGGATGGCTGTTCTGAACAGAGAGCCTGCATTTTTGATTGTTTGCTCAGCTCATATATTCCTTCACTGAAAAGGGTGTTGCACTGGGTGATGGCCTAATTAAATTTACTAGACAAAGTCGTTGTTCCTGAGCAGTACTGTTGAGTAACTCAGAGGCCTTTGTTCATTTTCTCTAGAGCTGTAGATAGGACAAAGGTGACCTGGCCAAATAGGGTTGGAATGATGGTCAGTTGACAAACAGTTGATAATACTTGATCAATTATTTAAGCACAGTCAGATATTTTCAAATAATCCAGTGACACCAAGAATGCCTCCATAACAGCAGCTTTTATTTAACTGCATTATTTGTTAGCAAGGGCAGGGATGAGAGCTGCTTGTCTCCTACTCCTGTATTAGGGCAAATCTAGCTACACCCCAAAGCATTTCCTATTGGCCACCTGTTAGAATTGCAGGCATCTCCATACAGGAACACAAGCAGATATCAGTGGCAAAGGTCGCTTGCCTTGGGCCACCCATGACTCCATCTTGTTTGCTGAATGAAGTAGGGAGTTCTGCCTCTGTGTGAGTGAGATATTTTTTTGCTACTTTGTGTTAATTTCATTTTTTAAGAAATGGAATTAAAAGTATATAACTATAGCCTGACTCTGGTGTTCTAAGATAAAAGCCAAAGTGAAGAATTGTTCAGTGGATTGTCTATTTAAAGAAATCTTAACAGAAGATATAGTGATTTATTACACTCTTTTTAAAAAGTTAATTTCATTGTTTCACAACAGCTAATTTGTTTCTGTAATTGGCATAACTATCAAACCTGATCATTAAAGTGTTTGGGGTTTTTTTGGTCTAATAAAGTCAATGCCAGCATGGTGTCGTGGTTAGAGTGCTGGACTAGGACCAGGGAGACCCAAGTTCAAATCCCCATTCAGCCATGATCCTTGCTGGGTGACTCTGGGCCAGTCACTACTCTCTCAGCCTAACCTACTTCACAGGGTTGTTGTGAGGAGAAATCTAAGTATGTAGTACACCGCTCTGGGCTCCTTGGAGGAAGAGCAGGATATAAAATGTTAAATATATACGTGTGTGTGTGTGCTTTTGAAATACTTGATCATTATTTAACTGGTAAGTTGACCAGATCTCTCTTGTCCAGTCAAATGCCCAGCCTGATGGCCAAGATTGGGGGGATCCCTAGGCTCCTGCTTAGCAACTAGCTTTTCTACAGGGGCCATATTTTAAAAAGAGCAAGAGTTGAAAAGCCAGCAGTTTTGACTCTGCCCACTGACTCACTCCCATACAAGTCAAGATATGGCCCAGTCATTTCCTCCCCATTGTGCAACAGAGCATTTGGGAAAACTCTTACCTTGTGATGTACCTCAGATGCTCATGCTCCCACTGGAGCCAAGAGACAGGCAAATGGGAGTGAGCAGCTGAGGTGTCTGCCAAAGCCTCTGTTGCTCTTCACAAAGGAAGCTGAAGAAGCTTTCCCCACAGCTCTCATGGAAGAACGTGGCTGAGGTACAGACAACCAAGGGGAACCAAAGGGGAAGCCCATGGGACCAAATTGAACACACATGCTTGTGGGGGCTCATCCTTCTCTTAGAATGTTTTAGGAGCTAGTCCTGTGTAGTCACCCCTGCTAACTGGGCAAAGGCACCCTTTTAACATGGTGATTCTCTTTATTTAGAAGGGGGAGAGTAACTGGCCCTATCCCCCCTCGGCACAGTACCTCCAATGATTGTTGCTGGTGTCCATCTTGTGTTTTGTTTTAGATTGTGAGCCCTTTGGGGACAGGGATCCATCTTATTTGTTTATTATTTCTCTATGTAAACCGCTTTGGAAACTTTTGTTGAAAAGCGGTATATAAGTTGTTGTTGTTGTTTGTTCATGGGTGAGATACTATTTCTGATCTCTGGGCTCAAATAGTTATTTATTAGGTGTCTGAATGACCTGGTGGCGGTGCTTGGAATTAGGGATGTGCACGAACCGGTTTGGAGACCCTTTTATGGAACCCTCTGAACCAATTTGAAGATCCAGTGGTTTGACCGGTTTCATGCGGGGGGGGGTGTGTTACCTTTTTAAGGAGCAGGGAGGGTGTGCTTATCCACCCACCCATCCCTGCCGCATTTTTCCCACCGGTGCTGTGCTTAAAAACGGTCCTTCATGGCAGCAGTGTACCTCCTTGCGTGATGTGCACGCATGCACACTGGGCAGCAAGGAGGTACGCTGCCACCCCTCAGGATCATTTTTTAGCACAGTGCCGGTGGGGGAAATGAGGCCGGTGGGGGGAGGGGGAGAGCAACCTCCCTGCTCCTTAAAGATAACCCCACCCCCACTGCCAGTTCTGTGCACATCCCTGCTTGGGATCTTCTCAGCTCTCAAGTGCTACTGTAATTTATAGCAGGCCTGTTCAACTTTGGCCCCCACCGCTGTTTTTGGACTATAACTCCTATAATCCCCAGCCACAGAGGCCAATAGCCAGGGATTATGGGAGTTTTAGGTCAACGTCTGCAGGAGGGCCAAAGTTGAGCAGCCCTGGGCTATAGTCACATTACTTTGTGGCGGAGTCTATTTTACTGACACAGTTGACCACCTCTGTCTACTCTAGCCCACTGTACTCTGGGAATATATATTTGTTTCCGAGGCCAAATACGCACCTCTTCCTTCTGTCCATGCTTTGAAACTCATCAGAATTAGCGCTTACGTATTTCCAATGGTACTGAACTATTCACTAGAAATTCATCTCCTTTACTGAACTAGTTGATTCAGGCTTCCTGTTTTTTGGTCTACTTTGTTCCCTTTTCCTCCCCTCCAGCATAATTTTGTAGAGGAGCAGGCAGCCTGGGCTAAAGTTCTGTTTCCCATTAGCAAGCAGGCAGCTGTGGAGTGGATGGTTGGACAATCTGCTCCTAATTTTGTGTCTGGCTCTTCTTCGGTTTCGTTGTGACCTTGATCTTCTGAAGCAAACTTGATGCAAATAATCCAATAAATGCTTTTTATTGTTTGTGTTCTATGTAGCACTTTTAAATGCTCTACAGTCTGCTTTGACCTCACAACATCATTGTAAAATCACTGAGGCCTAGAGAGATGGGGGACTTGAAGCATCTGAGCAGGGATTTAAACCTCGATACTCCAAAGAAAGCGACATCTTTTCCTGAGTTGCACATACATTTAGAGCCCCAAGTTACGTATCTGTTTCCTTTCTCTCTAGCAGTCTTTTTTCTTCTTTTACTCAACTTGTTGACTAGTTGTGGGGGGCAACAGTACACATACAGTGACCCCAAGTGACATTGCTTCTTCTCTTCTTCTCCTGGTGGGGCCTGTGAGTAGCCTGAGACTGTGCAAATCTACTACTTTCTCCTCAGTTCCCTTAATCCTCATCCCATGACAGGAGTGTGTGAGGAGGGAGGCTTCTCAACCCCCCACCCCCCCACCCCTACACATGAAACCTAATGTCTTTTCATTAATTTCCACTCCGTTTTGCTCTCCTGTTTCTGTATCCTGTTTACCTCTAAACCGGCTTTCCCTCTGGCTTCCCTCAGCAGAAACAGGCAACCAGCTGGCTGGGAAGAGAACAGTTAATGGTTAACACTCCTCCATGGGGGAACGTGGCAGCAGAAATTAGCTCATTGCGGTCATTGCTTGCTTTACTAGCTAATCATCTCCAGGAAAGCTGTTTCTTTGACTTCAGTGGAATTGCAGCGCCTGTGGTAATGCCAGTAATTGAGATCAGAATCTGGCCCTCACATTTTCCCATGCTGATCAGTGGAGTGACTTTAGGTCCACATTGGCCTCTCTGAAAACACAGCAGATGCAAGATTGGGGATGTTAATTTGAGTTCTGTGATTCCAGTCCCCCCCCCCCCTTGGGATCAGAATCCAGTACTATCCCCTATAGTCCCCCTCTGAATACTGAGATTAGCCTTTCAGCCGCCTATCCTGCTGTCACCGTTTTCACGTGGTTCTGGCTGTGTGAGGGTTAAGCCTTCCCCTCCTTCCTTCTCAAGGTTGGAGGGGAGAGGGGCCCTGACTTCCTGATAGAGAGGGCTGCCCTGTGGCAACCTCCTAACCCTGCTCTGTGAAGGAGGAGCTGTATTTCCTGTAACCCTGCCCCCCTCCTCCTACGAGGGAGGAGTTGCATTTCCTGATTTCCCTGGGGAAGCACTGCCACGGCACTCGGGGCTTCAAACTTTGGCAGGGCAGCGTGCCTTGCTGTTCTCTCAGTCCGTGTCCCAAACAGATCCAACAGAGTGCAGGAGCCTTGCCGTCCTCCCACAGCTGGAAATTGGATACCGGCAGAAAGATTTTTCAAGCGATTAAAGCTGCCCGAGAGAGACAGAAGGCAAGTTTGTAGCACTGGACTTTGACTGTTGGTTGGTACAGACAGAGGCAGCGGGGAGGTAAAGGCAAAACTTAGCAGCATCAGGGTATCCTCAGGCTGGACTTGTTTCTCTGTCACAGCACAGGGAATGTCTCCCAAGCTGGACTGGGTAATATGCTTGCGACACCACTGTGTTTTGACTCCACAGACCTTCAGCTGGAACGCTGAGAAACGCTGGCACTGTGTGGCAACAGCAAGATAACAGCAAGTGGAACTCTAACACTGGAACTTTGGCCATGTATGGCGAGAGGGGGGAGGTCTGAAGTGTCACTGAGGAAGCTATAAAGCGGTGAGGCCCTTTGGATGACTTACAGTAAATTGCTCTGCCCTGCCATTCTGCCTTGAGCTGTGTACATGCAGTGGTCTTTATCCATGCACTAGTTTGCATGGGTTAGATGGTATATGGCTGCCACTGTGTGCATTTCCTGTGTGGTGGTCAACGTACAGCCCTGAATGTGTCGTATTTATGCATTAAGAGAGAGAGAGTGTGTGTGTGTGTGTGTGTGTGTGTGTGTGTGTGTGTGTGTGTAAAACACTGAGACATATGAGACATATATCTTCAGCTATGGGTTCAACAGTGCTGTGCATATCTGGTATAGCGCTTACGTGTGCATGCGCAACTACATTCTATCTAGCAGTCTCCTGTAAACTCAGAGTTGCTTAACTCTGACTCTTATGTGTCTGTCCCTCCTCTTATATGTAGCAAAAGACCAATGCCCAACAGCACTTAAAATATGAGGAAACGCCAGCAAGAAACTGAATAACATACAACTTGGAGCGGGGGGTTAATCTGATTTTAAAATCCTTTCCTGTAAAAGGGACTGCATTCTCTCTGTTTGTCCTGTCTCCCAGAGGATTTGAAGGTGGAAGAAATTTTTCATAAGTTGTCTCAATCTGGCTGTTGCATAGACTGACATACCATTGTGGCTGAGCCACCCTCTTAACATTAGCAGACTTGCTGAGTCTGCTGGCCTCTGTGCAGAACAGTCTCTAGGTCTAAGTCTAAGGTTAAAGGATGGGGTCATTCAGCTATCCTGTGGTGTTAGACTGTGTCCTATGATTAGTTGATGATAGTTGCTGTTTGCTGAGTAGCTGGGACTCTGTTCAGTTGTGTGCTTATTTTCGGTCTGCTTCCCATTACCCTTGTATGAATTATAAGCTATAATTCATTTCCTATCCATTTTTGGTGGGGGGAACCTATTGATGTGTCAAGACCCATAAAGGAAGCATCGCAGAGAACAGGACCAGGTGCCTGTAGATATACAATGCATAGTGGTTACCTTCCAAACTTTGCATTATAGTGCTATCTATAGATGTCTATGTACATTAGCACTAGTAACCATGGATCTTTAGCTGCACTCACTTCCTGAAAAGTTCAGCTCAATAATATGGCAATAAAACATGAAAACAATTTATTTCTGGGTGGGGCGACAAGTTAAACTGCCATCTGCATGATGACCTGGTTTCGCCTAGAGGTTCCCTTTCGACCATATCCCAAGCACATCTAGCTAACTCTCCATGTCAAAAATGTGACTGCTGTGGGCACACACACTACATGGGGAGTTTCTCTGGGTTTTTTGTGGGAGATACTCCGGACTGGAAGATTTGAGCCATTTTGGCAGAAATTTATGTAAGCGGGGAATTTGACTTTACAGATCAGATCTGGGAGCAATTCCTTGCTCTTCTGAACAATCAGCTCCTAAGGAATCAGTTCAGGATTGTTATCCTGACTCAAGCTCAGACTTGTTCACATGTCATAAAGCTGTTATATTCAGTTCTAAGATACCAGTGGATCCCATAAGTCCCTGTCTATCTGTTGGCACAGACATTTTCATTGTGTTGTCTGATGCATAGTTTTGATTCAGTGGGTGAATATAAAGTGCATTGATTTGACTATACTCCTTTCCAGTGTACACATTTCCACCTCTTAACTTCAGTAAACCCGTCATGACCCTTGAGACTAGGGATGAGTCCTTGATTATCAGGGCATCTTTCATACAAGTTTCAGCCTTGACTTATTTGCCCACTGATCATGGGCTCCTAGCCAAGACTAAAACAAGTTGCCATCCTCTTGGAATAAGTGGAGGTAGAAGCAAGCCTAGGATAGTTTTGAATCTTTTGCTTCAGTGTTCTCTCAGTTAAGCTTTCTTAGGCTTACCTGCTTTACTCTGTGTTTGAACAATTTCACATTCCTTCTTAAAACCTTTTCCATGAAGCCTTTGGCACAGTCTTAAAACCCATCCCCTATTGTAACTAAACTCAGATACAAGTAGCAAAGATTTGCATATTCATCCCCTGCTTACCTCTGCTCCCATTTTCCTCCCTGCCTATATTGTATTCCTTGTGTCAGCATTGAGATTGTAAACCCTGTAGGGCAGGAACCTGTCCTTCCATTCTTTGTAAAGTTCTCTTAGTACCTTTTCCACCTCTGCAATGTCCTTCTTAAGATACAAAACCAAAGTTTTGACCAAAAGTGACTAAAACTGTTCACAGTACTCCAAATGTGGCTGCACCATAGACTTGTATAAAGGCATTATAATATTAGCATTTGTATTTTCAACCCCTTTCCTAATGATCCAGAGCATAGGATTTGCCTTTTTCACTGCTGCTGCACACTAAGTTTCTTTCAACAAACTGTCTACCATGACCCCGAGATTTCTCTCCTAGTCAGTCACAGCTCATACCTCATCAGTGTATATGTGAAGTTGGGGGTTTTGCCCCCAATATGCATCACTTTACACTTGCTTACACTGAACCACATTTGACATTCTGTCACCCTCTCACCCAGTTAAGAACATACCAACAGCCCTGCTGGATCAGGCCCAAGGCCCATCTAGTCCAGCATCCTGTTTCACACAGTAGCCCACCAGATGCCGCTAAAAGTCACAGGCAGAAATTGAGGGCATGCCCTCTCTCCTGCTGTTACTCCCCTGCAACTGGTACTCGGAAACATCCTGTCTTTGAGGCTGGAGGTGGCCCATAGCCCTCCAACTAGTAGCCATTGATAGACCTCTCCTCCATGAAGTTATCCAAACCCCTCTTAAAGCCATCCAGGTTGTTGGCTGTCACATCTTGTGGCAGATAATTCCACAAGTTGATTATGCGTTTTTTTGGAGAGATCCTTTTGGAGTTCCTCACAAACTGTTTTAGATTTCACTATCATTAATTGTTTAGTGTCACCTGTAAATTTGGCCACCTCTCACTGCTTACCCCAGCTTCTAGATCATTTATAAATAAATCTTAAAAGCACTAATCCCAGTACAGATCCCTGGGGGACTCCACTTCATACTTCCCTCTGTTGGCAGACAGATAGAACTGACAGACTAGCTGGTTCTCTTCCAAAATGAAGCTTTGTCCTCTTAAAATGGAGGCCAGAAATGCCAGGCTGGCCAAACCATAGAAATTTGGTTAATGTTTTATCATACTTTGTGCATTCCACTATATACTCTTCCTGCTAAATATTAAGTTTATTTTAAAATTTATATTCTGCTCTTCCTCTGAGAAACTCAGACTGATATATGTGGTTATGTTTATCCTCACAACAGCCCTGTGAGGTAAGTTAGGCTGAGAGATGAATGACTGGCCCTAAGTCCCCCAGTGAATTTCATGACTGAACTGAGATTTGAACTCAGGTCTCCCTGGTCCTAATCCAGTACTCTAACCACTACACCAGTGTTGCCCCTAAGGCGTGCACACATGCACGCTCACAATTTTTTTTATATCTGCTCAGTTCATTTTAGATTCCATTCCGGTTGAATCAGGAATGTCCTACTCTGAATGCCTTGATACTGGTGCCCAGAACAAAATTCATTCCGCACACAGCTGAAAAAACGACAGCACCACACTGACTCTCAGTGGGGCCACTTTCCCCATGGCAAGCTACATGCCTGTTCCAGACATTGTCAAACCATGGTTTAGTGCTATGTGATTGAGCCCAAGGGAGCTGCCGGTTTCCATGTTCTCCTTTGCTGCCTTCCCCTTCCCCTTGTATGAGAAGAACAAATCCCAGCTCCCTATTATGTATGAACTTGAGGAGGTGTGGTTTGTTTGTTAACAAGTCAGAATAGCAAACCCGTGCTCTAACTAAGCTATAGTTAACAAATTGCTGTTCCTGCAGAACTGTGGTGTGTTTCTAAAGTGAAGCAAAATCTTTTACTCACTTCCCCTCACACAAAACAGAGAAGAGGATTAGGTAGGGTGCTGGAGCTGTGGCCCTTAGACTCATTCATGTAGCACTAAAACATGGCGTCATGTTAACATCTGTACAGGCCACAGACCCAGATCTGCTCAACTGCTTGTGCACTCTATACTTCTAGCTATCTCTTTAAAAAACAGCTATCTCTGTCTATACTTCTAGCTATCTCTTTAAAAAAAAAAAAAGTTCAGTTACTCAAACTTCCAAAGCCCACATCAGCAGTTTGCGCTCAGAAGTTCAGGCACTGAAGGCCCCCTTCCTGTAGTCAAGCTGCCCTGCTTCTCACTTTTCTTCTGTTTTTGTGCCTCTGCGTGCTTTTTTCGGCAATGAGGAAACAGTATTGTGGCTGGAGGGTGGTGCCAAAAAGTGGTTAATGTTCCCTTTGGGTGGGTTTCCCTGTTCTTTGCTAAAACAAAGCTCACTGGGTACAGGGAGTTAGTAAGTGCTGACAGTCAGGTTTCTCAGCTCAGAGAGTTAACTAATGTGACTAAATGGAGGGAAAGGTTCTAAAGAGACCATAACTAATGTCCGGGTCTCCAGATTGGAATCTATATGCCATGTGCCTCTCTCCACTCCTGACCTGATACCTACTTCACACAGTTCCATGAGAATGTATTAATTGCCTTCCAAGTTATTACCACTCCTCTTGTTTGCTCTACTGCCAGAGAGACAGTGGCTATGAACATAGAGGTCCTATTGGGCTGTTGTTGCAATTTGTCTAATCCTTTTAAAAAACTATTATAAACTCATGGGCAGCTTCATATCCTGGGGAAATGAATGCCTTAAGATAGAGTTGCCATATTCTGGCTTTCCAAATCTGGGTGCGTAATTTGCATATTATGTAAATTGGCTTTAAAATAATTTTTGAGCACAATAGTGACTACATGTTTTGCTTCATAACTTTGCTTCTACAAGGGCTAGAGCTTAGCTTTTTTCTTTTTTAAATGAAAGCTGAAATCTGGGTGAGATGCTTAAAATCCAGGTGAAACTCGGAATTCCGGGTGACTTGGCAACTCTGCCTTAAGATGATGTCTGTGTGAAGCATCTCCTTTCATCTGTCCGGAACATACCAGCACTCAATGTAACTGGACTAGATTATTCTGTTTTCTACAGTAGAATGTGAGAAATTTCTCTTTGCCCTCCTATCACTCAGCATTTTTATAAACCTGTTTATGTTCCCAGACTAAAAAGCCTTCTGTCACAGGGAATGTTTTCCAACCCCTTCATTGCCTTTAGTTGCTGTTTTCTGAATGCTTCCACATATCCCTCCTCCCCCATATTCCCTGGGCAATTTCCTGCTGAGAATTGGCTGCTTGATTAAAGAGAGCAATCCAGTTGATGGAGCTCATTTTAAGGATTCAAGTAAGGGTGCAGCAGATTTGGCTAAGAGGTTGGATCTAAGATAAGATTCCCTGGAGATGGCAATAAAAGGGCTACAAAATTAAGCTGACTAAACAGCCAGGAGACTGTCCTGTGGAGGTTTCGAAATGGGTCACCTCTGTTTATCCACATTTTAGTATTTCCCCTTGGCTTTGGGCCTAAATCATTCTTCCAGCCTCACGCCTTTTGGTTGAGTTTTTCTGTTTGTTGCCAAATTTGACGTGACTTTTCTTTTGTCTCTGCAGTTCAGGCATGCAGAGCAATGAAATTCGGCTCATGTCTTCCACTAGCAGGCAACTCTTCCTGTTCCCCAGGGCACTGGCTCAGTGCTGGAGTGCGGCAGTGTGTTAGCCCTTGATGCTCTTTTCAAGGTTGTGGTAGGATTCAGAAGGCACATCCAGACTTTTGCCCACTTCATATTGGTAGTGATGAGAAAGTGGGCAGCTCCATGGGAGGTGTTTATAGCCCAGTGAGTCACAGTGCCAGTTTTGGGGAGAAGAATTTGGAATTGGTGAAGTAGTGGTGAGAGGAAAGATTGATGGGAGGATGAGATATAACAGGAAGTTAATCAGGGCAGCAGTTTTGCATTAGATTGTACCTTCAAGCATATGTGAAATGCATGCCCATACTAGTGTGTTTTATAGAAATTGTACGTGCATGATAAGAGTGTGTTCCCAGTAGAGGGATTCCCAGATGTTGTTGTCTAAAACTCTCAGCATCCCCAGCTGCAATGGCCTATGACTGGGGATTATGGGGGTTGTAATCAACAACATCTGAGAATCCTTGTTACAGGGAACACTGATGTGTATGTATGTGTGTCATACAACTCCCCATCCCTGGGGAGACCTGAATTCAAATCCCCATTCAGCCATGGAACTCACTGGGTGACTCTGGGCCAGTCACTTAATTCTCAGCCTAATCTACCTCACAGGGTGGTTGTGAGGATAAAAATAACTATGGGTTCCTTGGAGGACGAGCGGGATACAAATGTAAAAATAAATAAACACACTCCTTGTCCTTGCAGCTTAGCTTGATCAGAAGCTTGTAGAACAAGCGTAAAGCCAGAATATCAATGGGTGAGATGAAAAGGGAGATGAGATCTCTCCTACAGACCTGAGGGTCTGCTTTAGAAGGTGTTTTGTCATAGTAATGCGTAGATTTTTTTTTTTAACTGGTCTTCTCACCACCACCCCTTCCCCAGGAATTTGCTACTGCCTGTCTTCTGTAATTGGATCCATGCTCACTTCTGTTCCCATGTCTTCCAGTCTCTGGGCAGTGCAGGATTTAGTGTGTTATGTATCTTTTACATTCTAGTCCCTTATGGTTGTAAAAGTGTGTCTCAAACTTTTTTGAGCATGCCCCCATCCTAAATTTATCTTACCCTCTGCTCCCCACTCCACCAATCACCAACCATCTGTTCTACAGAGCATACAGCAATTTTTGCACACAGTTGTGTGCATGCAGCCTCCTGCTGTGTGCAAAGATGCATAGATTGGGGCACTTATCCTGGCACAGCACCCCTCCAGTGGCTGTTACTGGTGTCTACCTTCTGTTTCCTTATCCATCGGGATTAGGAACCATCTTCTTTTTCTATGTAAACCACTTTAAGAATTTCTTTTGTTTGAAAAGAGGTATAGAAATATTATAATAACCCCACACTGGCATTAGAAAGCAAAATACAAGGAGACACTTGTGAACCCTTCTAAAACTGTACACAAAGCAATTTCATTCATGCAAAGCACCAAATCTCCCTGTTGGAATGATGGCACAAGTTTGGGAGAAGACACAATTATGCCTTGAATTACAAAGAGAGGAACGATCTTATGGCGTGTGGAGCCTACTCTGACCTAGACCTTTGTACTCCTCTTCATCACTTTTCAGCCTTTGAAAATTGCTGCTGTATATGCAATGCCTTTTAGAATGATTCTTGAGCAGGGTTTCCACTGACCTCCTGTCCTCTATCCAGGTTTCATTCATGCCCATCTCTCCTAGTTCCTCCTTTTCTTGAACATATGAAGCTATCGCATTGGGTCAGGCCCAGGCATCCACAAATCCACTTGCCAGCTCTCCAGTGGTGAGTGTTCCTGGCCCTCTGGTTAGCAGAACACCCAGCAACACACAGATCTCCTCAAGGTCTCACTTAGAGTGCCATTTTTGAGAAGGTAAGAAACAAGGATCCTTTTTGAGCAGTAGGAGATGGCTCCCACTGTTTCTTACCCTCCTCAGGCAGGAGGCCATGAAGGTGGGAACACGTGTTCATGCAGTCCTTCAGATTTCACTCACAACCTAGCAACTTCAGAACAATATTTATGAACAATGAAGCTGGGATAAGCCAGAAGAGCAAGAGCTGGAACAATTGCTAGTAAGTATTGGATGAATTACTAAAACTCCATTCCATGGGTGTTGGAACTTTTTCATCTTGCACTGCTTACCGTAGTTTCCACAGTATGACATATGTATCGACAACCATGAGGAGCAGAGTAGAGATGAGACTCCATAACAAGACTCATCCCATTTCTCCTTCCTGTCTGTAACTTCCGCCATCCTGTTGGTGCTAGTGCAGTCAACATCCTGAAAAAGGTATTATGCAGATTAGCTATAACATTTGCATAAATCCCATCAATCTGACTGCAGGGTTTTCATTTCCCTGTTACAGGTTGGGACTACTCTGTTAGCTTTGCCTATGTAAATATGGCTCCCCTGCTTCTGTTAAGGAACATGACTGGACTACCTTCTCTCCATGTATCCAGTGGCTTTGTGAACTTGGCTGTAGAGGTCAAAGCGCAAGGAGGATTAGCAGAGTTTATTTGTTCTGTTGTTGGCTGGTGGGTGGAAGGGATGGGGAGATGCGAGCACCCCTGAAAATGTTTCGGGGGAGTGACTCTTCAAATCCAAAAGACAAGACACCAAAATTCTGGAAGAATAATGTGTTGGGAAACTCTTCCAAATTCCTATCTAATCTTTGTTTCATGAGACACAGAAAAAACTTCCTGTTTTGAAGAAGAACTGAACTTTTTTTTTTTAGAAGAAAGAGTTCTTCTGAAAAGGTTGAGAAGCAAACTTGTTCCACTGCATCAGACTTGCCTAGGCTGGGATTTGACCCGTCATCTGTGTTCAGTCAGATGTATGAGGCAATATACAGTTGTATCCAGTTCTCTTTGCCTTCTGCAAACGTTTAACAGAACAGCTATCCATGCAGAGCCTGCTCTTGATACAGATTCTGTGCTCTGGCGTTAGTAATCTTAATGGATATGAAGGCATGCGAAGATGCATCGGCATGGTTGATGTGAGAGCCCTGGTGAGAAAATGTTAATGGGAAATAAATTGGGATTTCTGCTTCTTGCCCTTGGTATGAGAGTACTAGAAGAATGAGTAATTGTGATTGAATAGGCAGAGGCAGATCGTTGTGTTTGCTCCTTTTATCCTCTCTAGATTTGTTTTGCAGTTTAATTCATTTTAAGTGGTTTTATTAGGCTGTGGACATGTGTCTGGCACCATATCAGCTGGCTAGTCAAGGGTAGAGATGTGCATGGAACCGGTTCAGAGGCCCTTTATGGGCCCCCAAACTGGTTTGAACGGCAGGCGGTTCCGCCAGTTCAATACCAGTAGGGGGTTCTGCTAAGGGTGGGGGATGCACTTACCCCTCCCTCCGCTTTTCCCCACCGGGGCTCTTTTGTTTTAAAAGTCCACCGGGGCGGCAGCATACCTCCCTGCCACCCCCTTGCCGCCTTTACTGGAAGTAGGCGGAAGTATCCAACATGCTCGTGCAGACACAGTGAACTTTTAAAACACGGAGCACCGGAGAGAGGGGTAAGTGCACCCTCCCCCACCCTTAAAGCAGAACCCCCGCTCCTGCCTTCGAGCCTCTCCCACCCAGTTCCATGCACATCCCTAGTCAAGGGCAGGGGGGCAAAATTTGGGGCCACCATTGAGGGAAGGGAGAAAGATACAGCACTGGAGACCAGCATGCTATTGGAAAGAGGGAGGTCTAGACAGCTCACTCAGCTCTCCCGTCCCTTTCCAGATCTTCTAGTCTTGGGGCTCTTGTTGCCAAGATAGCTTTTCCCACTTGCTGTTTGCCAGGTTGGTCTTAAATGAAACAGTTGTAATCCAGCATTTAATCCTGGAGGAAGAAGCTGGTTTGCTTTGTATCACAGAGGGCTGGTTGGATGAGACAGCTGGTCTTACCTTAGTATAACTTTCTCCGCCAGGTAATTGATGTAGAATCAGCATAGTGCGACTGGTCAGGCAGGAATTGTCGTCATCATGATCTATAGAGATTCGATTTAGCCCTGCTAACTGAGCAAAACTACACCTTTTAAAGTGTTGATTCTCTTAAATTTAGCAGGGGGAGAGCAACTGGCCCTATCAAGCCCCAGCACAGCAGCCCTACAGTGGCTACTGCTGATATCTGCCTTATTTTTAAAATTTTAATTTTTACACTTCTATCCTGCTCTTTCTCCGAGGAGTTCAGAGTGGTGTACATGGTTATTTTTATCCTCACAACAACCCTGTGAGGTAGGTTAGGCTGAGAGATACTTGACTGGCCCAGAGTCACCCAGTGAGTTTCATGGTTGAATGGATTTTCGAACCCGGGTCTTCCCAGTCCTAGTCCAACACTCTAACCACTACGTGAGCCCTTTGGGGACAGGGAGCCATCTTAATTATGTATTTATTTTTCTATGTAAACCGCGTTGAAAACTTTGGTTGAAGAGCAGTATACAGAGAAACCTCGTTATCCGTGGATTCATAATCTGCGGTCGAGTAAAAGGATCCTCAACGTTGGGCCCCCAGATGTTCTTGGACTTCAACTCCTATAATCCCCAGCCAAAGGCCACTGGGCCTGGGGATTATGGGAGTTGAAGTCCAAGAACATCTGGGGGCCCAACGTTGAGGATCCCTGGAGTAAAAGACACCTGACCTCGGCATATGCGGGGGGCAGGGGGGGAGACACATCAACCTCACTTATGCCGGGTTGGAGGTGGCCAGAAATGGCTGCGGAGGTCATTTCCGGTCACCATTTTGTTTCTTGGAGCCACAAAATGGCTCCCTTTTTAAAAAACAGCGATTTTTAGCCACAGCAAAGCATGGTAAGGAGCTTCCCCCTGGATTTTGCCCCCAAATTTGGCCAAAATTTAGCATTTTTTCACATTTTCCCTGTGACAGGGAACCTACCCCCAATTCCCCATTGATACAATGCCTTGATATTTACGGCTTCTGTATCTGTGGTACAGCAGCGGAACAGAACCCCTGCAAATAGCGAGGCCCTCCTGTATAAATATTTGTAGTTGTGTGTGTTTTTTTATATCAGGTGCCCTGTCTGATAAAGGACTTTTGAGTGAGTTCTCCTGATATTAAACATTAGGGACAAATTGGGAATTGTGTTAGTGTACCACCAACCCTGTTGCCTAAATTACTTCCCAGTTGAGCTTGCAGATGCAATACTGCTGAGTGTGGTGTTTAAGATCTGAAGGTTATTAGTCCTTGTGGACTTTAGTATTCCCATCAAGGCCTCTTTGTCGGTTCAAGTCAGGACTTCCTGGGCTTCCAGTTTATTCCACCTGAGGAAGCAGGCCAGGTTCTTGGGGAAGTCCATGCCCCAACATGCTGCTTGGATTGCTTACCCCTCTTGACTTCTAAACAGGACTGGTTCCAGGGGGCCCTTGGCAAACTCCCCTGTATGGACCTGCTCCTATTTGGCTGGGCCCTGAGACAGGCCTTGACAAACTTTCTTTGGATCTAGGAGCCAACCAATAGATACTTGACAAAATTACCAAATTTAGAGACAAACATTGTGGAGGGTGAGGGTGAACGGCTTCTCCTTATCCCCTTCCTTACTTAGAACAGAAACAAGGCTACCTGGAGGAAATAGTTATTTAGGAACATAGGAAGCTGCCATGTACTGAGTCAGACTACTGGTCTGTCTAGCTCAGCATTGTCTTCACAGACTGGCAGCGGCTTCTCCAAGGTTGCAGGCAGGAATCTCTCTCAGCCCTATCTTGGAGAAGCCAGGGAGGGAACTTGGAACCTTCTGCTCTTCCCAGAGCGGCTTCATCCCCTGAGGGGAATATCTTGCAGTGCTCACACATCAAGTCTCCCATTCATATGCTACCAGGGCAGGCCCTGCTTAGCTATGAGTACAAGTCATGCTTGCTACCACAAGACCAGCTCTCCTCTCCTCTTTATCTGAATATCCTAGTCTAGATGCTGTGGTTAAATTTCTAAGGCTCCCTGGCACCTGGAACTTGTCAAGCCCTGCCCTGAGAGAATTGCTCTGCCACCACCATATAAAGGTTTTGAGCACAGATGTGGTCTCTGGAATCAGCAGTAGGTTCTCCAGAGGACCCTGGACCATCCACAGCTGCCCAACAGTGCTGATCCCTGATAACAGCCCTGCTTCTAACAGCTAATTAGTTGAATGATGCTATCTGGATTAGTCAGCAGGGTAGTAAATGTGTCACTTGTAGGAGGAGCTATTACATCTGCATTAAGAGGCAGTAATAAAGTTCCTTAAACCTTTGCTGGACCCGGTTGACCTTCATAACTTATAGACTTGTTTCAGATCTACCATTTCTGGGCAAGGTACTTGAGCAGGTGTATTCTCCTGGATGAAGCTGATTTATCTAGATCCTTACTGGTCTGGTTTGGGGATGAAAACTACATTAGTTGCTCTGGTTCATTACTTGTGCTGGGAGGATGGGAGAGTGTGACCTTGTTAATTCTTCTAGATCTCTTTTCGGCTTTCATTGTCATTTGCCACAGGATCCTTCTGGAGCACCTTTTGTGGGTTGGAGGTTACATAGGAGGCACTCCATTGTGGCAGCTTTGCTCCTAAGCAGGGTGTGGGTTCAGAAGATGGTTCTGATGTATGTATGATGTATGTTCATCCACATACATGTTCAAGCTTTGCCATTTTTGGCTTATGAAAGCTGCCAGAGAAGCAACTATAAACTAGAGGAGTTCTTCTAGTTCCTCTAGAAGCAACTTGAGGAGTTGATACGTCTCTTGCTGAGGATGTAGTTCCATCCTGCCTTCAATTGGTAACTGTATGCCAGGGCTGCTCAACTTCGGCCCACCATCTGTTTTTGGACTACAACTCCCATACTCCCCAGCCACAGTGGCCCATAGCCAGAGATTATGGGAATTGTAGGCCAGTGTCTGCAGGAGAGACAAAATTGAGCAGCCCTGCTGTATGCACTCTGCAGAAAAAGCCCCATGAGGGTGTGAGATGGGTCCTTCAGAGTGTAAGCTACTGGGGCATCTTTTTCTCTCAAGTCTTTGATCTATTCTTTTCTTTAAATTTCTCCTCTACATCCCATCTCCCTCATGAATTGTGATCCAGAGACCTCAAGTGCAATTGTTTGGGTCTTCTTTTTATTTGCATGCTAGACAGGTCACAGGCCACCATAAGATAAGTCTCCTGTTTCTGGAGTCAGTCCTATTTTCTTGGATGATCCAATCACTATTGATGTTGCTTGACCCCTCATGAAGATCCATAGGATTTCAGTTAAATGTCATCTGGCTGGGACTGAAAACAAGTGAGAAGAGAGAGTCATCACCTGGGTTCTGGGGGGTTCTTACTCAAACCTCACACTGCATCCTTAACTGCTTCTAACTGTTGGCAAGCTGGCTGATGAAGGGGCTTTTTGTGCCCGATTGTTTAAGTATTTCTGTTCTGCTTTTCAGTCATAGAAACGCTTATTAATGCACTGAGGATGATGTCTTACATTGAAACTGTTTTGTTACCTCTGTGGTTTAGTGTGTTAAGTTTTAAACTTTTGAATGTTTTTAAACTTTTGGCTTATTGCGCATTAAAGAAGGCCATTGAAAAAGCTTTGCAGTGTGGAAATATGTATTTCATTGCCCTTATACTGTTTTATTAATGTTTTTAATAAAACATTAAAAAGAAGAAAACAGTACACTATCACAGATGAACAATATTACCAGCTTGTGCAGTGCCAAGTGCCTGCTAAAAGAATGTTTTTGCAGCTCCCTGGAAAGCAAATAGTGGGGGAGCTATTTTGTAGTGTTGTGTATTAGTGCTAAGTCCCCAGTGTTTGGTGAGTGAAACTCAGTGGAGGAACACTGACTCCCTAGAGTCAATATTTAATTTTCAGGCATCCCATCCAATTGAAGTAATTATGTATTCTATTTTGTCTGTCACTTGGAAGGCTTAAAGGAACTCTTCTCCCTGGATCCTGTTTTAAGGTGTGCCTATGCAGCTGCCAGTGGGTGTTGAGTCCCCACCACTCTGCATGTCAGTGAAAAATATTGCCTCTGCTCGTACCTTGCCAAGTCCCAGTTGTTCCGCTTTGTATGTGGCTGAGCCCAACAGTGACGTGAAGACCAAAGGTGTAGAACTCTGCACTCCATAGAAATCTGTCGCCAGGAAAAGCAAATCTTTCCATTGTACTGTGTATATCACATGGCATTCTTTGTTAACATCATGTCACTTCCTTATGTATATTAAAAAAGAACTAGCTTTACCTGCACAGAGCATCTGCACACTAGTACTGAGGTGGTGAGAGCTCCTTCCTCAGGCCGACCTTCCTCCCCAATGCCAGGTCGAGCCATTTCGGGGCATTTGGGAGTCAGGTGGCCCGTGGGAGGAGCACTCACTGCCATCCCTGCCACACCCCGTCCGATACACTCCAGTGTGCCACACATTGCCTTAGCGTTTGATGGATAAGTAGATATATAGATATAGATAGTTATTACGGCTGGGCAGAAATTTGAGGAGACAAAAATGGGCAGGGGCACCACTTGAAAAAGCATAAACACAAAAGAAACCCTTGGGTGCCTCATAAAATCCTTTATGGTGCCTGACATGCTTCAGATAAAAAAAGTTATTTCAGGGCTTAAGCATAAAGCAATGTTAAAACGATGCCAAAAACAACAAAATCCACTCATAGCAGCTCTACTCCTGTGGCCATGAGATGCGTGTTGTCATTTTGCCCCCCTTTTAAAATGCTTTTGCCCTGAACATGCCCTTGAAAAAAGATAACACTTTAAAATCCAAAATGCCTTGGGCTCAATAAAAGATTTTGTGAGGCACCTGAGGGTTCCCTCTCTGTGTCTCACTGGGTAGAAACATGCACAGGTTTTTTTCAGTGCAAACTCTGTGTGTCAGTTTTAGAAGAACTCCCACGTTTGTGTCTGAAGCTATTTTTCTGCAGAGGTGATTAACTGCCTGGTAGCAGTGAGTATACCTGGTGGCCGTTCTGTACAGAAAGTTTTCGGCTACCTGCTGGCAGGGTGTGCTAAGTGAGAATGCCAGGGCTTCACAATGGCTAAATATTGCACAAACTGTGTTCAGATCCACCTGCAGAAGTACATGCAATCCTGCAATTTTAAATATGACTGGACTGGGATTCACACTGAGTGGAGCTTTAAGAAAGCTACTGATGCAGCTGCTAAGTAGCAAGGGCAAGAGGGGAGTCAAGAAGATTAGAGGATTAATGCCTAAGGGATCAGCAGGAGCTGGGGTTGGGGGTTAGTTGCAGAGTGGGATGGGGTGTGAGATTGGAAGATTTATAGGTTGTCCATGCTGCAGCCCCATAACAAAACTCGATTAAGGGACATTGGTTCTCTGTTGACCCATAGTCATGTACTTCTCCCCTGTGTCTCCTGTTTGCTCTCTTACATTCTTGAAACCTACAGCAGCATAGTGAATCTTTTCCTTCATCTTTCTTAGCTTATGCACTTTGCCAGCATTTTCACTTTCCCCATAACTAGTAACATAGCAACTAATTAACTATATTATTATTATTATTATTATTATTATTATTATTTATTCCATTTATATCTCGCTCTTACTCCAAGGAGCCCAGAGTGGTGCGCTACATACTTAAGTTTCTCTTTCACAACGACCCTGTGAAGTAGGTTAGGCTGAGAGAGAAGTGACTGGCCCAGAGTCACCCAGCTAGTATCTTTTTTTTCTTTTCCCGATTTCAAATTTTTATTAACTTTTAACAATAATAATAATAACCATAACAATCATAATAAACACAATTACAAAATTGACTTCCCACGCACCTCTTTTCATGATAACAACTATAAATTTTACCCTTATTATAAAATTAATTTTAAAAACCACAAATTTAAACTTTCCACCACCATTAATCTGCCCAACCTGCATTTCAAATATCAAATCCTGCTGTAAGATCCATAGTAGGAAAATAATTCTTTAAATAAACCAAAAAAGGTTCCCAATCTTCCTTGAAACATTCTAAACTTTGATCTCTAATCAGTGTTGTAAGTTTTGCCATTTCTGCATATTCCAAAATCTTTATCAGCCAATCTTCTTTTGAAGGCAGTTCATTGGTCTTCCATTTCTGTGCATATAATATTCTGGCCGCCGTAGAAGCATACATAAAAAAAGTTAAATTATTTATAGAAATTGCTCCTTGTGTTATTCCTAGCAGGAAGGATTCTGGCTTCTTAGGAAATGTCACTTTAAGTATCTTCTTCAATTCATTATATATCATGTCCCAATAGGCCTTAGCCCTCCCACAGGTCCACCACATATGAAAAAAAACTACCTTCAATATGCCCACACTTCCAACATTTGTTTGAAACATTTTTAGAGTCACCCAGCTAGTATCATGGCTGAATGGGGATTTGAACTCGGGTCTCCCCGGTCCTAGTCCAGCACTCTAACTACTATACCACGCTGGTTCATATGACAAGAGTTCTGAGCTGGAATGAATTTAAGGACTCTGCATTATTTGCTGTTGCAAAATTGGTAAAAATGATACCATGAGAGACTGAACTATAGAACAAACTACAGCACTACCCTCTTACTGCAAGAATTGCTTTCTTCCATACATCCACTTTTGGAATACTTTAGTTTCTATGACTATTGTTGTAGATCTCCAATGTATGGAAATCAGGTTAGGGATGTACTGCCCACCAAGGAACTCTTAGATAACTACCCGTGTTTCCCCGAAAATGTCTTATATTAATTTTAGCCCCGCAAAAGGCACTAGGGCAATTAGCGGTACATCAGAAATTACTGCTAGGTCTTACTTTCGGGGAAACAGGGTATATTACAGGAGGAGGCTTTCTTTGAATAGAATCCTGCTTTATAGCATGCATCACATAATTGTTACCGTGATTGGGTCCATTGCTGGTGATAGATAGCACTGAACCTTTGTATGGAGCAAAAAGTGAGCTGGGGAATTACTAACCAGCAACAGGCCTAATGGGATTGTGCCTATCTAGGTGCAGTTGATCGTCTGGTTAGTAATGCCACTGAGATCCAGGAAACAGCATTCCACTTGAACCAGAGTTCCTATCCCTGCCTGCCCTATCCTTTAAAGCAGTGAAGGTTGGCTTCAAAATATATAGCCTGTTGAAATCTCAGAAGCTAGAGAAGAGTCTGAGCAAATCTTTCAATAGGCCTGGCATAAGGGCTAAGCTACCACTAATTGGTATAAGGGCATCTGTAATATTTTTTTTCCTTTTTCATTCCTTACTTAAGTAGCCTCAAAGAGAAACAAGTATGTGCTGAAGCTGCAGCTTCAAGTAATCTGGCTCAGGCTCATCACAGTCTAGAGTGACTACCATGGGCCATGTTGTCAGTGTTGCAAATGCGCCATTCAATTTTGTGGTTTCCCTCAAGAAATTAATTGTGACTGTTCTTACCCTGAAAGGGGAGCTTTCCGTACTTTGTTCTCCAAATGATCAAATTCTGCTTTCCAAATTATGCAAATGACAGTGCTACAAAATTATCTTGCATACAACTGCTCAAGTTACTTTCTTTCATTGGAATGCAAGCCCTCGAGGTTTGTGGAAGTGTGGCAAGGTGTTTTGAGTAAGGAAACGCCAGGACTTCATGCAGAAGGGGCATGAGATGTCTTCAGGTCTGTGTGCACTAGACCGCCCCACAAAAAGAAAAGCCCCAGCAATCCTACCAACACTTGATATTTTGAACTTAGCAAGAGAGTGACTCTTGCAACCTGAAAGATTAGGGGTAGGATGGGGGTATGGTTTCCCGAGACTTGGGGAAAGAATGAGCTATGTTTTCATTCCTTTTTTGCTTGGTGGGGATTGAAAGCTGATTAGGGCATGAGGGAATTCCTGTCCCTGCCATCCTGTCTCTGCAAGCTGTAAAACACACACGCACACACTCCCCACACCTTCCCAACTTCCTTGCTGTGCAAATAGGGGAAATGTTGCTTTCATCCCCTTTAATATGGAGAATGGAAAGTTAGCAGTCTGGTAAGGTGGGTGGAGAGGCCTTTATTCAGGGCATATGCAGTGGGGGGAGTGTGTGCAAGGGTGCTGCAGGTATCTTGACTGAAGGACTTCATTTAGCAAGGAGCTTATGCCGGGACAAAACTAAACATCCTTGGGTGTCTGCTGATATTAGTAATAGCCAATACTGGTTCAGAGGCAACAATTTTTTTTCTTTCCCCAGCCTATGAAGCACTATTTAGCAGAATTTGAAACTTGGGATATTGTATTGCAAGGAAGATGTTTTGATACGTTTCAATTTTCTGTGGGTTTTCCCCACTCAGATGGGAAAGTACTGTGGCAAGAACAATCCTGATAGTACTGATTTGCATGTTCATATTATGTGGATTTTCATTGCTAAACATAGATACTGTCTTTTTTTTTAAAAAGTAGCATTTTCTGTTCTCAGTATTGGATAGTACAGCAATTACTGCGTTTGCCTGGTCCCCTCTGGTGAGAGACTTAATCAGGCAACCATGAATTACTACCTTAGACTCCTAAAAATGCACATTGGCTTGTAGCTTTTGTGGGCAGACCTGCAAAGCTTCCTCACTGAGTTGTGTGAGTGATGACCTTTCAGTGCAACTGCGGACTTTCTTACACAAATGACTTTTTCCCTATGTAGAGCAATGATCCTACATAGGAGCCCAGTGAGAGACTGTCAAATGGGCACTGTCAGCTTGTCCCTGTGGTCATGTTAAGTGAACTAGTATGCACAGACCTCTGCTTTTCGCTAGTGGTGTTCACAGAACCGCACCTCCGCAGTCTGGTGCCGGGGTGGGATGTTCTTTAAGAGTAAGGGGGTGCATTTACCCCTCCCGGCACTCTTTTTTAAAAAAAACTTCTTGGGGCGGCAGCATACCTCCCTGCCGCCCCTGCCCCCATTTTCAGCCGGAAGTGGCTAGAAGTACCTCACCCACATCCGACGTGTGCACGCACAGTACATCCGGCCACTTCTGGCCAAAAACAGGGGCAGGGGCAGCAGGGAAGTACACTGCCACCCCAAGACTTTTTTTTTTAAAGGAGCGCCGGCGGGGGGAAAGCGGCGGGAGGGGTAAGTGCACACCCTCCCGGCCCTTAAAGAACACCCCACCCCGGTGCTGAAACTTCGAACTGCTCCACATTCGAACCGGTTCGGAGGCCTCCACAATGGCCTCCAGATTAGTTCATGCACATCCCTACTTTGAACAGGGCTATGGTTGCCCTGCTGACTGTTTTGGTCATGGCGCTACGTTCTTTCTTGTAAGAGAGCTTTGTACTTCATGTGGTTCAAGCATCCAGACATGTCTGTCACTTGTGCTTCCATAAACCATTGTTTCACCGCCTTTTACCTTTTCTGAAATCATTTGAAGTAGAGGGTGGGAGCTAAGGTGGGGTGGCCTTCCAGGTTACTATGGGGCTGACGCAGTACTTTAAATAGAGGGAACATATTTGTGGATGTCACTTGTTGAACTGTCTGAGAACCACACTGAGGAGATCTTGGATGTCTTCCATTTAGTGCAGAATTGCACCTACCATTTGGGGATCTGGGTATATTCCCTGGCAGAATGCTTGAGCACTTAAACTATGGGGAATGAGGGGTTTGGTATAACTCTTTTCCCCACAGAGGGGCTGGTGAAGGGCCAGGAAGGAGGGGAGCAACCTGTGAAGCAGGTTGTTAGAGCGGTGATCTCCACTAACACTCTACTTTTCCCTTCCTTGTCCAGGTCCATGATAGCAGCATAACCCCCATCCGAGGGAGAGAGCACTAGAAGACAGTGGGGGGGCCTGCGCCTGTGAAGGATGCTGAAGAAAAGCAGCCTGGTTCTCTGGGGCGTGGTGCTTTTTGTGGCCTGGAATTCCCTGATCCTCTTCTTCCTGTGGACCCGGCCTCAGTCCTTCTCTGACCACAGCCACCTCACCGAAGAGGTTATCCGGCTGGCCGAGGACGCTGAGTTGGAACTGGAGCGCCAGAAGGACATCTTGCAGCAAATTTCCCGTTACAGTGCCCTCTGGAGCAGGAAGAAGGCTAATGAGGCTAAAATGCATCACATGTTGGATGCAGCATCTGCCCAGCCTTCCACGGCTGTTTCCTTGCCTCGTCGTCGTCAAGTCTCTGCAGACGCTATATTGCCAGTTGTGGTAATTGCCTGTGACCGCAGCACAGTCCGCCGTTGCCTAGACAAGTTGTTGCATTACCGTCCCTCAAAGACGCGGTTTCCCATAATTGTGAGCCAGGATTGTGGACACGAGGAGACAGCCAGAGTCATCGCCTCCTATGGAGATGCTATCATGCACATCAAGCAGCCCAACCTAAGTGACATCCCTGTGCCCACTGATCACCGCAAGTTCCAGGGCTACTACAAGATTGCCCGGCATTATCACTGGGCTTTGAGCCAGGTCTTCCGGACCTTCAAGTACCAAGCAGCCATTGTGGTGGAAGATGACCTGGAAGTGGCTCCAGACTTTTTTGAATACTTCCAGGCAGCCTTTCCACTCCTGCTAATGGACCCAACTCTTTGGTGTATCTCTGCCTGGAATGATAATGGCAAGGAACAGATGGTAGATGCTGCCCACCCGGAGCTTCTCTACCGTACGGATTTTTTCCCTGGCCTGGGTTGGCTTCTGCTTGCTGACCTGTGGGATGAGCTGGAGCCCAAGTGGCCCAAGGCCTTCTGGGATGATTGGATGCGGCAGCCTGAACAACGGCAGAGCCGTTCGTGCATCAGGCCTGAAGTGTCACGCACTATGACTTTTGGCCGCAAGGGCGTGAGCCACGGTCAGTTCTTTGACCAGTACCTGAAGTTCATCAAGCTCAACGACCGCTTCGTGCCTTTCACCCAGATGGACCTTTCTTACCTCAAGAAGAATGAGTACGAGCACTCATTCCTGGCCCGGGTCTACAATGCCCCTGAGCTGCGGGTAGAAGAGCTTCAGGGTAACCAACACCGGGAGTTGGGCACTGTCAGAGTGCAGTATACCACTCGTGACTCCTTCAAGGCCTTTGCAAAGGCCTTAGGTGTCATGGACGACCTCAAGTCAGGTGTGCCCCGTGCCGGCTACCGGGGCATTGTCAGCTTCCTTTACCGAGGCCGCCGTGTTTACTTAGCACCGCCTTCTGACTGGACAGGCTACGACCCCAGCTGGAGTTAGCGGCTGATGATCCTTAAGCATGTTGGACTCTAGTGGGGGGGTGGGGTGGGGGGAGATTGTATTTTCTTTTCTTTTTTCCTGTGTGGCATTCGAGTGCATTCCAGGGATAAGGGTTGTTTTGTGCACTTAAAATACTGGGGTGGGAGTGATGGGTTGTGAGGATTATTTTGATGCCCCAATAAGAGGGTGAGGTGGAGCATTCTGAGCTCTCTTGAGTCTACCCTCCAGTGCCTGTCCTCCTCCTTGACATGGTAGTCTGCCAACTCAGATCCTTGGTGGCTTCTCCAAGCTGATGAATTGAGGTAAAAGTCCAACAGTGAACCAAAGCAGCAGCCCATTGAGGTTTTCCCAGTTTCATTTAATTCATTGCTCAGCTTGTTTGGTCTTTATTTTGTGCAAACCTTAGGGAAAAAATGACAGTCCTCTTCTTGGCTACCAAGTGAGTTCTCATCTGAGCATCTTTGGATGCAGGCTTAGAAAGCAGAAAGCTCATTGACCACTGAGCCTCTTAGAAGACCATTTTTATTGACCATGTTGGCCGTTTTTGCTTGGGTCTTCTGGGTAACCCAATTCTTTAACCATCTTGGGCTGAGGCAGTAGATATGAGCGTTGTGCACTCACAAATGCCATGTGACCATGGCTCAAGTGGCAGTGGGGGAGGTGCTTGGCAAAGGAGTGTCTGGTCAACTGGCCCGTTCTGTAAGCTGCAGCAGACAAGCAGAAGCCTGGTGGGCAGTACCATTTCAGACTGCTGGTGGGCAATTAAATATCTGAAAGCTCCTCTGCATGCAAAACTAGCATGTCCAGGAGAAAGAGTTAGGCTAGCCTTTTCTCTGACACGCTGCTGTTGTATATGCAGGGCTGTTTTATGTAGAAGAGCATACAAACATGCAGCCTTTCACCTGCAGTCTGAAATGATGCAGTTCCCAGCATGGATACATTATGTGGGGCTTCTCATGTGTGAGAGCTTGCAGAAAACTCTGTAGTCAATGGCATGAGTTTCATGTGGCTTATAGGACGTTTGTGTAACTATGGTCTACATCCCTTTGCCAGGTGAGCAAGGAGATTCCCCCTCCCCTCAGGCTGCCTTAATTCTGCTTGAGGACCCCTCTCCTGCCTAAAGCAAATCTCAAGGTAGACTTTGCTTGGCCCTCAGTGGCATGTCCTTGCAGTTGGTTCCTTGAGCTGCCATATTGGAGTTCGTCACTACCATGTCTGTGGGAGGAGTGGGGAGGAGAATTCCTGAGGCAGCAGCACACACCACAGATGGGGCTCTCCGGCAAAGGAGCCCAGCCTTATTCCGTGGTGCAGAATCCCCCTTCCGCATTCTTGCCTCTACGAGTTGCCGCTAAGCTGCTCCAGAGCCACTTCACGAGGTGGGTGTGGGCAAGGGGCTTCAGACCTCATTTGGCCAAAATTCAGACCACACCAAAGGGTAGTATTTTGTTTGTTTGGATGCTGTATTACTTTTGTCTTTTTTTCAAAGAAAAAAAAGTCTCCATGGTGAGTGGAGAAAGAAAAAGATTCTCTGCTTGAGAGTACTACTTCAGTAAGGAATTTCCCTCCTGCGGTCAAGTTCAGTGGGATGGATGTGGGAGGTCTTCCTTCCATATCTGTGTTCTTTCTCATCAATGTTGGTGAGAGAACAGGAGTCGGTGCCTTGTGGTGGGAGGGGACTACACTGAATAGACTGTATCTGGTTCTCTATTTTTTCCAGTGTCCTTCTGGAAAATGACAGTATTGCTACAGAGCACTGAGATCTCTAGGGGATGAGAGTTGTCCTGTTGAGAGCCCACACCTTGAAACTTTGCTATTTTTAAAGGGCAATCCCTTCTGAGATCTCTTAGAGGAGGAGCTTCTATCATTGGATGCACATTTGGAGGTTTCTGGAAAAGAATTTCACTTTGATAGAGGAATAATATGGAGCAAGGCTTCACCCCATACACCTGGCTGGGACAGTCCCTCCATTGAAGGCAAAGACTCTTCGGTGTGGTCCATTCTTCTTCATTTCTCCTTGGTGTACATGCGTGAATGACCTCATGGACCATGGGAAGATGGAAGCATATGCAGTGATGGCGAGCTGCTCATTTCACCATCAAGCCTAGAAGCAATTCCAGGGCTGTTCTCCCTTTTGGCCACAAGTTCTTTGACATCTATGAGGTTCTGTTGGAGAGGGAGGGAGTGCTTTCTGTTCCCCTTCACACCAAGGCCCATAGTTCCTGAACTGGAAGCCAAATTAATAGGAGACGGTTAGGGAAGCTACTTTTCTTCCAGCACAGCTACTCGTCTTGCCCTTTTCCATTTCCCCCCAAGAAGGAGTTGGTACTATCCACCTGTATGACTCAAAATTTCCCCACCACCATCTACTCACCTCTGCCCCCACCACAGATGGCGGCTGGGCAGTATTTTAAGAAACTGACTCCTACACTTCCTTTCTGCTTCAACAGTCAGATTTGATTACCTGTTCCTTTCCCCTACCCCTCACTTTTAGGACCACATAGTCCTCTATTTTTCATTATTCGTACCATTTATTGCCTGACCTCTCCTGTGATGTGGTCTGTGTGTGTTTTGTTTTGTCCTCTCTCACGGTGCTACCTTTAGATCTTGGTTTAGGTGGAGGAGAGTGGGAAGAGGTCAACTGAGAATCCCAGGGGCAGGAGTAGAGTTTGGGTCAGTTGGAGAGAATCCACCAGCAGCTGCAAACAGTTTGGCTTTTTCTTTCTTCCCTCCACTCACAGAACTGTTTGTTTTGGAACCTCCAACTGGATGTAAACTTTGTGACAAATTGAGGTGATCAAAGGTGTGTCTTGGAGAGATGCTGTTTTTATGTTCAGATTTCAGTCGGCGGAAAAAAGAATTTAAAGATGCAAAAACTTATTTTCAAGAATAAAAGTCGGTCCCTTTCCGACAACCTGTGTCTTTGATCTCATTGAATCATTTAGTGTATGTTAGTGTAAAGTCAAACAAAGGTCAGGAAAATGTAAACATTGCCTTGTTTTAGATCAAAGATCTAAAATCAGCATTCTGTTCCTAACTGTGGCTTGTCAGCTGTTCTGAAAGAGCACAAGTAGGGTATGATACCGATTGTCCTTCCCTCATGTTTCTCCCTGGAGTATGTGATCAGACACAGCATACACATCTGAACAGGAGAGTCCCCTTCTGCTATGAACAGAGAGCATACCTAAGAGCCATTAGTAAACTTATCCTCTAGCTCATATGAATAAACACATCTGAAATAGAAGATTTCCACCATCTCAAAAGCCTTGATATTTCCACTAATCTGGCATGGAAGCCTGAAATTCGATATAGAATCCAATGTCTTTGGAAAGCAGTGGTCTGAAAAAAGGGAAAACAGCAAATGCTTAACCTTTATGGCTGCATGTTGAATTTGAGCATGTGTACAATCACTAATAAAATTTCAGAAGTTATTGTGGAGCAGAACTTTAAAATACCAGAGGGGTGGGACCTGAGTGCCTTGAACATCTGTCTTTTGTTCACATAGCTACATCCCACCACTCCCTCTGTCCATAACCTTATCCGTTGATATTTCCCTAGACCTTCCCTTCCTCCCTAGAACTCCCAATTATTTGCAAGCTTATACAAAATCAACCAATATATATGTTTGTGGTGTTTAGTCCAGTCATCAAACAAACCGTTATGAAAAATTGTCATATTCGACCAAAAATGTGAAGAGCTTTTAACCCTACAAACATTTGGTGTTTAAGGGGCATATACTGAATTTTTTTATATTGAAACCACAATTTCCCTCAAAACCTACCAGAGAGGATTGTATTTTGGATGCAAACAGACTGCTGATAACTTTTGAAAGGAGTCATTTGTTATTAGAGCATACCACCACCACCCCAACCCCGTAAATAGTTTCTGAGGTAGGCAATTACTCTTATATATTCCAAATAGCTCTGACAAAAAGAATCATTTGCTTCAAATGAGCATTATCATTTTTATTTTTTGTTTCGGGGCCTTACTGATTGTGCAGTAGTGAAATGTAGGAATATTGCTGCCTTGGCCAGTTTTTGTTTATGTAATTAATTAAATTCATATACTGCCTGACTCTCCAAAGGCTCTAGGCAGTTCACAAAAAGTCACTTTCATGATTTTTCCATCAATTTATTCCTAACACTTTATATAAATAGTAAGGTGTGTGATTGGGATTTTTAAAAAAGGTGTTAAGATGTTTAGTATAGAAACAATTTAGGCATCTCTTCTGTATAAGAACCCATAAGTTGGATGGGGAAATATGATTTTTAAAGGATCAAAACAGTGGGGTTGTGTTTTTTTGTAAACCTACTCTTGAAGACAAGACTCAGACCAGGGGAGCCAGAAAACTTGGGATTTCTCTCCTAAAGAAGACAGTAAGCAAAGAAAAATATAAATAAATCAACAGGAAGACAAGGGGGAAAGGGCAAGCTACATTTGTTCGCACTTCTCTTTTCTAGGGTTTGATATCTGGTTGGTTGGTTGGTTAGTTGGTTGCTTTAGACAGGGCAGCTTCTGTTTTGGTTTGCCTAGAGAGAAGGTGGGGATTAGCTCCAGGTGAGTCACACAACTGTGAGAGGGGCCACATTCCTGAAGTGCCTCAGTTTGAAATCTGCTCTTGAAGACAAGACTTGGACCAGGGGCAGTTTGCTAACAGAAGTTTGCAAACAGGTATTGAAGGGGTTTTGCAGGAGTTTGGTGTGGAGTTTAGCAGAGAGAAGTGTGTGGAGAGGCACAGAAGTGGTCCCCATTTTCTACAAAGGAGACACCCAGCATGAGGAGAAGATGAGTACTACCCCACTTTTGTAATTTTCTTGGAAGACAGCGGAAGACTCTTAACTTTGCTGAGAACTGCAGCTTAAGACCTAGCTTTCAAGTAAACAAGCTCTATATATTCTAAATAGCCAATAAACCCAGTTATGAAGCTTGAATGCCAGCAAGGGAGGGGGTGCTTCCCAGTGTGTTGCACGGGGTGTTGCATGTATGACTATCTGTGGGGCAGAAGTTGTGGGTGTGCACAGTGCAAAGAGTTCCTGGCCCTCAGGTAACAGATTCGTTCCATCGAAGCCAAGGTGGCTGACCTAGAGAAGCTCAGGGAGGCAGAGGGGTATGTGGGTGAGACCCTCAGGGACATGATAGAGGCATCCCACTGCCAGCCTGACAGCTCTTCTGCTGTCATGGAGAATGAGGGTCTCAGGGAAGGAGGACATCAGTCTGAGGAAGAGAGGAATGTTTCCTTAGAAGGAACCCCTTCCTTGGGTGATTCTCCCATATCCCCTCACACGGGATACTCCAGGGGGCAAGGGCAATGGGTGGTTCAATCATCGGGCATAGAGAGACTGGATTGTGGCCTGTGTATAAACCGTATGGTGACTTGCCTGCCTGGTGCAAAGGTTGTGCATGCCATGCAGTGTCTAGATATGCTGTTACACAGTGTTGGGGAGTAGGTATGTGTGAACTGACTTGAGGTTGAGCTGGTTTGCCATCGAACTGGGTTAGCTTAAGGGCTCGCACTCAAGCCAGACCATGCCCAATTCAGTTTGAGCTCAAGCCCTACCTCCCCCTGAGTTGCTCAGGGCCAGTTTGGGGTTCTAAAGGGGGGGGCGGAGCGCCAACAACATGCTGCTGGGTTCCATAGTCTCTGTGTGTGGGGAGTCACCGGTGGTTACCCCCCATCGGTGGTTACCCCCCACCGGTGGTTACCCCCCACCAGTCTCTCTCCAGTCTTCTATGGGCCGTTCCAACCCTCTCTGTGGTTGCAGCGGCCATTTTAGGGGCTGCCACACATGTGCCCTGGCCAAACCTGCCCACACAAATGGCCAGGGAGCATGCATGGTGGCCTCTAAAATGGCCACTGCTACCACAAAAAGCGCTGAAACAGTCCAGAAATGGGCTGAACTGGCCCATAGAAGACAGGGAGGCCAGTGGGGGAGGAGGGACTGCTACACACACACACCGCAGCTGCTGCAGCGTGAACCCAGTGGTGTTTTTGTGTTTTTTAACATTATTTTTGTCACTTTAGAACCCTGAACCGGCTTGAATTTGAGCTAAACCAGGGTTCTAGTTCAGGGTGCCGAAACTGAACATGCCCAGTCAGAGTCCATTTTTCTTGAAATGAACCGGGCAGACCAGTTTTGTGCACACTCCTATGGGGGTGGGGGGGAGTCAACTGTTGTGGTGCACACCCTTGCCAATGATGTTAGGAAATGCAGATGGGAGGTCCTGGAATCCAAATTTAGGCTCTTGGGTAGCATATTAAAGTCCAGGACTCCTAGACTAGCATTCTGAAGTGCTAGCTTTTCCATGCACAGGGCCAATGGGACAGGTTTAGCTGAGGGGTCTCAATGCATGGATAGACTGTTGTGCCATGAGATGAGGTTTAGACTTGTTAGGCACTGGGATACATTTTGGGGCAAGCAATATGTGTACAAAAGGGATGGGCTCCCCTTGACCCAAAATTGAACCAGAATTTAAAAAGGTTGCAGAACAGCTTTTAAAATTATGCTTGCGGGGGTTGCTGACATGAACTGGGTGGCATCTTGTTCAACAAGCAAAATCCCCTAAGGTACCAGGATGGAGTATTTCAGATAAACCAGAAGGGGACAGAGTAGAATGGAAACACATGACAGCTGGCCAGAAAGGTCAAGTGTGATAGTGAGGGAGATAGCACACGTCAACGCCAGGCAAGACACTCGGTGTAAGTGTTTATATACCAATGCCAGAAGCCTCCAAGCCAAGATGGGTGAGCTTATGTGCTTGGTAGCTCATGAAAACATAGATATAGTGGGCATGACTGCAACCTGGTGGAATGGTGAGAATCAGTGGGGCACTGCTATTCCTGGGTGCAAATTCTACAGAAAGGACAGGGAGGAGAGGATTGGGGGGTGGGGGTGGCACGATATATTAAAGAAGGGATAAAATCCAACAAGCTAGAAAAGCGGACCAGAGTCCTCTTGAAGTCCAGGAGTCCTCTTGAAGTCAAAGAGTTCTGAAGGAACTGAAATGTGAAATTGCTGATCTCCTAGCAAAAAATATAATTTGTCTGTACGATTAGGCTCTGTACCAGAGAACTGGAAAGTAGCCAATGTAACTGTTTTTCAAAAATGGATTCAGGGGGGCTCTAGGATATTACAGATCTTAATTTAAGATTAACTTCTATGCCGGGTAACTGATGGAAAGCATACTTCAGGACAAACTGCTCAAACATATAGAAGAACACCTTGCTGAAGGAGAACCAGCATGGCTTCTGCAAGGGAAAGTCTTGCCTCACTAATTCTTTGGAATTATTTGAGAGAGTCAACAGGCAAGTGGACAAAAGTGATCTGGTTGACTTAGTATACTTAGACTCTGGTTTAAAATAACAATAGATGTGGGGCGGGGGGATGGGAAGCAAACACATCATCAACAATACAAGGATCAAACACATATGCCCCTCTTATCACAGGCCTCTCTGGAAGCACACTCAGCAGAAACATTTTGCATTGCCTGTGAAATAGAAGGAAGCTTGAGTTCAAGCAGACTTCCAACTTGGAAGGCTGCAATCCTTTTCACTCTCACCTGCGAATAAGCCTCACTGAACATCGTGAGACCCACTTCTGAGTAAGCATGTATAGGATTGTGCTGTTAATCTGGGAACTAGATTAATTGAGAGGCATTTTTCGCTGGACCTGGCCCAGCCCAAGAAGTCATAGAGACAGCTGGGAGGTTGGCAGAAATCCAGGGGCTTCAGGTCTAGGGAGAAGGGAGACAGACAGACAGACAGAAATTCCATACGGACGGTAGTAGAGACCACATGGGCTTAGATCAGAGGACAATTGTACTCTTTCGTTTCCCCATTTGTTTTACTTTTCGTGCGTTATGTTGACTCCGAATCGCGTGTTGTGACCCAGTTACACTGTTTACAAGCCGCCATCGTGTGGCTGGAGAGTAGAAGGGTAGCCAGTTAGTGGAAAAACTGAGGCGCAGTTTAAAAAAAAACAAAACAACTTTCCAAACTAGGCATCGGCTTACAGGTGTGGTTTCATTCACGCGTCCACTTTCTCACGTACATCTTAAACCTGTTTGTACGTGCGTTTTCAAAGGGACTCATAAAGGGGAAAGCCGCTCCTGTGTGCCCTTTTGACTCTGGCTTCTGCTATTGTCATATTGGCTAGACTTAGACATATTCCTTGAATATCTATACCTGCGTGTACCGCCCGCACTTTAACTGTCTGGTCTAGTCAGATTAGAGAAGTGAAATCCAATATGCCTTTACACGTTAAAGCAGTAATCCCGTGCAGGTTTACTTGAGAGTAAGTAAACGTGCATAGCATCGGGCTGTATGACAGAAATGGTCTGTCCCCTGCAATGAGCTTTTGAGATTGGTCAAATGATTATGATTGGAATATGAATTGCCTTAATTTTAGCGATGTGTACATTGAAATTCCTTCAACGTACATTCGAAATACACAGAAAGCCTGTCGTTGAAGGAGTAGTTATATAGGCTGATTCAGAAACTCTGACATGCTCCTTCGATAGCTCAGCTGGTAGAGCGGAGGACTGTAGGACAATGTATGAGTCATCCTTAGGTCGCTGGTTCGATTCCGGCTCGAAGGAAAGCGAAATTTTTCCCTTTTTCCACTATGCATTTTATAAATGCCCTACCTTTATTTAATTTCATTTTATAGCTGGGCTGATCTTCAGGAGAGAGGATATCAAGTGTCAACAGTGCAAACCAACAAACCAAAAAACTAAAGCGCTCCCCACCCCCGCCGCCTTTTTTAAAGCGTGCTGCCAAGGGTTCAGGTCACCAGAGCTGCACTCGTGAGGTTCAGAAACGCAAACGCAGCGAGTGCTTTTGACTCAAGCTGGAACAGATACTACGTGCTTTTCTAGGGCGGGGGGTGAAAAATTCAAGCATTTAACAAACGAAACAGAAAAGAGATCTTAACTTTAATCTTGCTTCTGTGCTTTCCGGTCGAGCACGCATATTTATACCAAGTTGCCAGAAAACACCGTCCCCTGTACCACCACCACCACCACACAAAAAAGTAGATTGTAGCTGGAGTTTCCAATTACAAATAAAGAGAGATCAGGGGAAGCCCGGAGCGCTCAGGATTGGAACTGTGCTCTGTGATTGGCTCTTTGGACCTGAAAGGAGCCCACCTGATTGGACGTAGAACGGCGGGTCGCAGTTGGCTCATAGACATGGGCGGCTGTCCAGGGGCTGCTGAGAAGGACGTGAGCCGTCCCGTCGGGAGCGCCGTGGGACTTTCTTAAACCCCATGTGATGCAAGGGAGTATTATATCCCAAAGTGTCATGCTGATACAGGGACCCCTTAATAAAGAGCAGGGTTCCAGAGGGGTAGCTGCGTTAGTCTGCTGTAGCAAAGTCTTCTTGTGGCACATTAAAGACGAATACATGTATTTATTTTAGCGAATTCGTTCATGGACTAAAGCTCTCAGATGCTTCATGCTTTGTCCTCAGTTGACAGGTATGCCGATTCTGTACATGGGATAGAGGGAAAGGGGGGGGGGGAGAAGCAGTGAAGTCAAATTGCCATGAAATGCAAGAGGTATCCTCTGTGAAGCTGAATGACAATTCACCGCACCGCAGCAGTAATTGATGTAAGCAAAATTAGTTAAGTAATTAGTTAATTAGAATTAATTAATTAATTAATAGGTTTGCTTGTTAGCAGATGTCAAAGGACCACTGTAATGCTGCTGAAAAGTGCCATCCAATGTACAACTACTGGTTTACTTTACAGGACTACAGCCATGTTTGCAAGTAGTGCCATTTAAACCAGCCTGCTCAGAGTGATTTCCCTTTCTATTAGTCTTTTACAAATGTGATCCATAGTGCTAACAAATAGGCTGGACTACAAGACCCCTCTTCCAACTCTATCGATCTGTCTATCTGATTTATATACCACCCCTCCAAAATGACTCAGGGGGGGTTACAACAAATAAAAACAATGAAAATCAATTTAACAGTTAAAATCATTTAAACATAAAAAACTTTAACATTAAAATTATTTAAAACCAATATTAAAAATTTAAACCATAGAACTAATTAAAGGCCTGAGTGAATAAATGTGTCTTTAGTGCCTTCTTAAAAGTTGTCAGAGATGGGGACAACAGGGAGCGCATTCCAAAGTCCAGGAGCAGCAACGGAGAAGGCCCGTTCCCGAGTAGCCGCCAAATGATCTAAACAGGCGGTGGGGCTCATGGTGAAGAAGATATTCTCTTAAATACCCAGGGTCTAAGCTGTTTAGGGCTTTATAGGTAATAACCAGCACCTTGTATTTTGTCTAGAAATATATCGACAGCCAGTGTAATTCCTTCAACACAGGAGTGATATGGTCTTTCCTAGATGACTCAGAGATCAACCTGGCCGCTGCATTCTGGACCAACTGCGCTTTCCAGGCTATGCACAAAGGCAGCCCCACATAGAGCGCATTGCAGTAATCTAGCCTAGAGATTATCAGCATATGGGCCACCGTTTTGAGGTCGGTCATCTCAAGAAATGGATGCAGGTAGCATATCAACAGAAGCTGATAAAATGCGCTTCTGGCTGCTGCCTCAACCTGAGACACCAGGGAGAGGTTCGGATCCAGAAGCACCCCCAGACTGCGTGCCTGTTCCTTGCGGGGGAGCGTGACCCCATCCAGAGCCGGCAGATCAATATAGTCTCCCAAGTTCCGACCCCACACAATAAGTACCTCTGTCTTATCTGGATTCAGCCCCAGTTTGTTATCCCTCATCCAGCTCATTACTGCCTCCAGGCAGGCATTTAGGGAGGTTATGACTTCTCCTGATGAGGTTGACATGGAGAAGTAGATTTGAGTGTCATCAGCATACTGATAACTACCATTGAAACATGGTAGCAGTGCAAATGAAATACTTGTAATAATGAGAGCCACTGCCAGTCAATGCAGAAAATACTGAGCTAGATGGGTCAATGGTGTGACTCGATATAAAGCAGTTTCCTATGTAATTTATGTAATAATTGGGATTAGACACAACCCAATCAATGTATGCCAAGGCTGTCATCCAGTTAAAGAGATCTTAGTTGATTAATCACATCAACCATATGATTAATTGGTCAATTGATTATATATAAGTAAATTTACATTTATATAAGTATAAAATAAAAGTTTGAAAGAAAAACATTTAGGTTTTTTATCAATTAATCTAACCTATAGGTTAAACATTGTCCATTGATCAAAACCAGGGTTGTATCTTGTAGCTTTTGAGGGATCTAGGGCAAAGATATTTGCATCCCCCTCCCCACAATGAATCAATATCGCTCTGTTCCTACCAGAACTAGAGTATCTGTCACAATTCTACAGTGTGGGACCCCTTGTAGGTACAGGGCTCTGGGCCGTTCCCTGCCTCCAGCTTCCCCTTCGGACAATCCTAATCAACACCAATTCATAAACACAATTCTAGTGTATGCACACATAGGGCTGAGTTTGGCATGCCACTGAGTGACCCACATTTCAGTCAGAGTATAAGTGAATTTATATAGAAGTAATAATTAGTACTTACCACGACCCTGATGTTACCTAATGGCACAGCGGGGAAGTAACTTGCCTAGGGAGCACAAGATTGCTGGTTTGAATCCCTGCTGGAAACACCTATATCGGGCAGCAGTGATATAGGAAGATGCTGATCTCATACTTCGCAGGAGATGGCAATGGTAAACCCCTCCTGTATTCCACCAAAGAAAACCACAGAGCTCTGTGGTTGCCAGGAGTTGAGACCGACTAAACGGCACAACTTTACTTTACTTACAACCCTGATATTGTTATTCTCTGAAAAATGGTGACTGAGACCAGTGATTTCCAACCTGGAGGCCTCCAGATGTTGTTGAACTACAACTTCCTTTATCCCCAGCCACAATAAATTGTAGCTGGGGCTGATGGGAGTTGTAGTTCGGCAACATCTGGAGGCCCCCAGGTTGACAACTATTGGTCTGAACTATATACCCATCTAAAACTCAAGGTGACTATGAAAAAGCAGCCATGTGACCATCCACAGCATACTGAATAACCACACTATGTACTAACTTGGATGTTGATATTAACTGGGCTGCAGTTGAAGTCTTCCAGCTCATTTCCAGGAATCCCCAATTCAAATAAGTGTTCCTAGTCACATCTTGTCCCTGTCCTTCATTTACACTTCTTAACTGTAAATATTAGCATTCTTTAGAGAGCCGTGTATACGTTCAAGATTACAACTTGGCACTTAGTTTTGCTTTTCTGGTACAGTATCTTAAGCAAACAGCTCTGCTCCTATCAGCACATTTCTGGACACAATTCAAAGTGCTGTTTGGTTCCTTAAAGACTGAAATGGCTTGGGATCGGTCTGACTAGCTGAAGGACCATCTTCTACAACATGAGCTTCTCCCACTCCTGCATTCTGTGTCTGCTGCGTAGGCTTAAAGAAATGTGTTTGATGTGACGGAGGACCTCAAGATAACAAAGGGACATCAGCCCCCAAATCTCTTACAATTGCTTGTGAATTTTCAGAAACACATTGACAGGCCACTCACTGGAAAAGGTGCAGAAGAGGGCAACCAAGATGATGAGGGGCCTAGAGCACCTTTCTTATGAGGCAAGGCTACAACACCTGGGGCTATTTGGGTTAGAAAAAAAGACGACTGCGGGGAGACATGATAAAGGTCTTTGAAATCATGCATGGTGTGGAGAAAGTGGGTAGAGAGAAATTTTTCTCCCTCTCACATAACACTGGAACCAGGGGTCATCCCTTGAAATTGATTGCCAGGAAATCTAAGTCCAACAAACGGAAATACTTTTTCACACAACGCATATTCAGCTTGTGGAATTCTCTGCCACAAGATGTGGTGACAGCCAACAACATGGATGGCTTTAAGAAGGGTTTGGATAACTTCATGGAGGAGAGGTCTATCAACAGCTACTAGTCGGAGGGCTATAGGCCACCTCCAGCCTCAAAGGCAGGATGCCTCTAAGTACCAGTTGCAGGGGAGTAACAGCAGGAGAGAGGGCATGCTCTCAGCTCCTGCCTGTAGGCTCCCAGTGGCATCTGGTGGGGCACTGTGTGAAACAGGATGTTGGACTAGATGCGCCTTGGGCCTGATCCAATAGGGCTGTTCTTATGTTCTTATGTTATGTTCTTATGGAAATAGAATGCTGGGTTTGATGAAGTAGCCCCCCCCCAGGGGGGAGGGAGGATGAGCATAGAGGGCCAAAGTGCATTTGGGGGAGGTAGCTTTGTCTTGTCCCACAAGTTAGAGTTTTGGGAAAGACAGAATGATATATTTTTTCATTAATACTCCTAATCATATTTTCTCTGTAGTGAATCCTGTTGATTTTGAGGGAATGAATGTTTAAGTAAGCATGCTTTGGGGTTTATGACTCAATTATAATTTCTAAGTCCAGGTCCCACAAGGATCCATCAATGGGGAGGACAGAGGGGGAAGCATCTGCTTGTCTGAAGACATTATCCACTACACCAGCACGTATCGCCTGCACCACTGGAACTGCCTATGACTTTGTGGACTTTTGCTCTGATTCAGGAAGGCCATTTACTGTTTTTTGCCTCTCCAGCACAATTGTCTTGACACAGGAAAAGGGTAAAGTAACACTTTTTAAAAAATGGACAAGTTGCCAAAGGTTAATTTTGGAATGTGTAAACATTTCTTCTTGTTACTCATCTTCTGTGAACTGTCTATATTTGTCAATAAACAAAGACATTTCTTGCTTGTAATAAATAGAGTTATAGCATGTTGCCAATGTTCACACACACACACACACAAACAATGTTGTAATATATGTGATTACATTTTTTCTTTTTTTGGAGAGAGGCTTCTACTAAAGTGCCCAATTGTATTTAAGTTTATTTATCCATTAAAATATTGTTTGTGCTGCTGTTGTGGTGTACAAAGTGGTTTGCATATCAACAGAAATAAACTGAATAAAAAGCCTCCCTCCCCCCCTCTCTCTCTCCCTCACTTATAGACCACCCCATGCAAAGGCACAACAAGTTTAAAAAGACATAAAAACAAACACCATTTAAAACATTTTAAAAAGCTTAAAATAATATAAAAACAATATTAAAACAACTCAAACCCATTTAAAAGCAATTAAAATACTAAAAATAATTTAAAAACCTTGGAAGGCCAGGCCAAACAAATAAGTTTTTAAAGCTCTCTTAAAGGCCAACAGCGAGCCTAAACTGCGGATATCTGCTGGGAGTGCGTTCAAGAGCAGCTACAGAGAAGGCCCAGTTCCAATTCGCCACCAGACATATTCAGCAGTACGATGGACCTCTTCAGATGACCTCAGCATGTGATGGGGATCATACAGAAGAAGGCTCTCTCTAAGGTAGCCTGGACCCAAGTCATTCAGGGCTTTAAAGGTAATAATCAGCATTTTCTATTTTGCCCAGAAGCATATCGGCAACTGTTTTAAAACTGGCATAATATGGTCTCTTTGGGTTGCCCCAGAGACTAATCTGGCTGCTGCATTTTGAACTAACTGAAGTTTCTGAACTAACCATGTACAAAGGCAACCCCACATAGAGCGCATTGCAATAGTCAAGCCGGGAGGTTACCAGTGGATGCACCACTGTTTTGAGGTTATCCTCTTCAAGGAATGGCTGCAGCTGTTGAATCAAAAAAAATGTTGATTATTATCTTTAATGCCTTGAATGGCTTGGGTCCGGGCTACCGTAGAGTCTTCTTCTGTATGATCCCCATCACACATTGATGGAAAGAGCTCCTGGCCATAGCCTCCACCTGAGATACCAGGGTGGGGCCTGGATTCAAGATCACTTCCAAGCTGCGTACCTGTTCCTTCTGGGGAAGTGTAACCCCATCCAGCACAGAAAGATCTAACTCATCCCTCAAATTCCAATCCCCCACAATGAGCACCTCCGTCTTGCTTGGATTCAGTTTCAATTTGTTATCCCTCATCCAGCCCATTACTGCCCATAGGCAAGCATTTAGGGAGTGAATTATACTCTAAACAGTCTCAGAAACAGGATTTCTATCTAAAGCCAGGTCAAAAAGATACACATGTCCAGGTCTTACAGCCCTTTGGAAAAGAAAACAGAGTAGCAGTTGTCTTCAACTCTGCAGGGAGAAGGTTCTGCTTTTCAACAAAAGTTCCCAAAGTGGGATAGATAGATAGATAGATAGAGCGAGCTCCCTGTCCCCAAAGCGCTCACAATCTAAAAAAGAAACATAAGACAGACACCAGCAACAACCACTGAAGGAATGCTTGCTGGGGATGGATAGAGCCAGTTGCTCTCCCCCTGCTAAATAAAGAGAATCACCACTTTAAAAGGGTGTGTCTTTGCTCATTTAGCAGGAGATAGCCTTACTCTGAGCTATTGTTGTTTGTACTTACCATAAAGATGACACCGACAGCAAAGCCTGCTGAGTGGATCTCCATGTATGGCTCACATGGAGACTGACAAGGCCCTTAAAGCAGGAGGTTCCCTGGCTGTGCAAGGCTTTAGAGCAGTGTTTCTCAACCACCGGTCCCTGGACCGCTGCTGGTCCCCGAAGGGTTGAGTGCCGGTCCCTGACTGGGAGTCAACCCCCCCCAACTGAAATCAAGGCACTCACTTCCTCAATTTTGCACATGGCACGGAAGAGGAAGAGTATCACGGAGGCATGGGACCCTTCTTGTGCCTTGCCTCCACATGCTGCTGAGATCTTCCTACAGCTATCTTATTCCCTATCTTTACAGCTTCAAACTGTATGCAATGCGGGGGCATGGAGGAAAAAGTATGGCAGGGGGCGCCACTTGAAGGGCTGCTGGTTCTTGCATGCTCATTGTTTGCAGCCAAAGGTTGGTTGATTGAAACCCAGCTGCCTGTTGTGATCGAGGCGCCTTGAGCGGGAACGCTGTTTCCCTCTTGCATCAGTGGGGCTTGCTTGTATGTTGTTTTCATTGGCCCCATGTAGCTTTTGAATTTTTCTAATGGCCCAACATCCCCTCTCCACTGAGTAATCACAAGCACCTCCTCTCCAGACATACTGGAGACAAATTTGTTCACCCAGGCTTTTAGATTCAGGGGTTCTCAACCTTGGGTACCCAGACGTTGGTGGACTTCTACTCCCATAATCCCCAGCCATAATGGCCAAATGCCATTGTTGCTGGGGGTTATGGGAGTTTAACTGAGGGACCCAAGGTTAAGAACCCCTAATATTCCATGTTTGCAAAAGATTCCAAATTTAATTATTTTAATGCTTATATTATTTTCATTCTAAACTGCCCAGAGATGCAAGTTTTGGGCAGTATAGAAGTCTGATAGATAGATAGACAGATAGATAGATAGATAGATAGATAGATAGATAGATAGATAGACAGACTTGAAACCCCTTTACTAACTGCTGGTCCGGGAAACTGCACATGAAGAATGTAGCGGTCCTTGAAACTCTGCACGAAGAATTTAGCGGTCCTTGACTCCAAAAAGTTTGAGAAACACTGCTTTAGAGGTTAAAAGCAGCATTTCAAATTAGGCCCAGAAACAGCCTGGAAATCTTTGCAGCTAGTGTAAAGTAAAGGTAAAGTGTGCTGTCAAGTCAATTTCGATTCCTGGCGCCCACAGTGTACAATAGATTAAATAGGATTCTTCCCTCCAGCACTACTTAAGAGGCACCCAGCAATATTTTGCACCAACTAAACTTTCCAAACAGTGTTCCCTCTAAGAGGGATTCCCAGATGTTGTTGACTACAACTCCCAGAATCCCCATCTGCAATGGCTTTTGCATGGGGTTTGTACTAGTCAACAACATCTGGGAATCCCTGTTAGAGGGAACACTGTTTCCCAGTTGTCTTTAAGGGCAGTCCCATGTAGCACGCACTGCTGGAATCAAGCCTGGACCTTACAGAAACATGGAGCAGCATGGCAAGGTCTGACTTCTCTAGAAGCCCCTTGTTTAGACTAAGGGTGGGTGGGTAGAGAGGTGGGGGCGGGTAGAGCCTCTTGATAAGCCAAAGAAGGTACTCCCAACAACTACTGGGGGTATGAAAATATTTTTGTTTCAGTGTGTGATATATGCTTTACAGACAGGTCCATTGCTCAGGGTGTATTCAACGAGAGTACTACAGCTCTCTAAGCTGGAGTGTATGTGTGACTTCTTGGTCTGGGGCATAAGACTGGTGTTTAGTGTGCAAGGACCTTGGTTCAAATCCCAAAGGAGGCGCAGCCCACTTCCTTTGAGAGGGGCCATAACCTGCTGGTATAATCCACGCTTGGTATTCCAGGTGGAGTCCCTGCCTGGCATCCTCAGTGAAAGCTTCTCAGGTAGGTAGCATGCTGGGAAAGACCCTAGCCCAGGCCTGCACAACATAAGGCCCGGGGGCCGGATTCGGCCCGCACGGACTGTTTTACTGGCCCACAGGTATCCCGCAGTAGCAACACAGGAGCTGGAACCTGCCTTATAGTGCCATCCTATGCATGTTTCCTCATAAATATGCTCCATGGTGTGCCCAGCGAGGCTTACTCCCCTGTAAGCATGCCTAGGATTGCAGCCTGAAATCAACGGCAATTTAGGGAGAGGAGAGGACTTGGCATGTGTTTGGGGCTGGCATGCACTCCAGGGGCCCCACTGGTGGAGCAGGGACAGAAACCATGGGTCAGTTGACAGGGGGAATAAACCCACAAGTAACTAATACTCTTTTTAATTTGACTGTAATAATGGGCTAAAAATTGATCTCAGCCCCTTCACACCATGTTTTGGGTGGTTCCAGCCCACCAGGGCATTTGAGCTGTGCAGCCCTGCCCTAGCCTGTGACCATGGAGAGCTGCTACTGCAAGTCAGAGTAGATAATGCCAAACTAGACAGACCATGGTCTGAATCAGTATATGGCAGCTCTGTGTGCTCAGTTATGGAGTCAAGGCCAATCTGATAATGAAGTCGCTTGAAGGGGACCTTGAGCAGAAAGTTGGGGAATGCCAAAATATTCACTACCTCTCTCACACTTCCGCCTGCTTGTGTGAAGTATGAAGTAAATAAATTGGCCTTCCTGGTAGTCTGCTGTCACCTTGTGGCCATTCTGCTGTGCAATAATAACTTGATGCGAGTGACACCAGCGATCTCTGCCAGGCACCACAGCTACACACACACTACAAGCAGTCAGGGGTGTCGCTATAATTGAGTGGATGCGTTCAAAGAACACGGGCCCTCCAGCTCCTGAGGGCCCCCCCCAGCTCCACCCCTCTCTATTTTCTTCATTATCTCCCTCATTCTGAGGGGCGAACACAGGCCCCCTCTTCCCAAGCTATTCCCTTGCAAACAGTGCCCAGATATCCCATTGTGGTTCCATTGCATTGAGTCTATTCTCCCTTGTGCACTGAGAAGCAAGTGGGCAGATCTGCCAACATGATGTTTTTTCTCATTGGCAAATAAGGAAAAGGGGGAAAGGAAAACAAACAAATCCAGCCCCATAATCTGGAATTTAGCCTTCTTTTTGAGTGGTGAAGAGGATCAAGTTTGTGGAAGTATCAGAAGTCCTTCCTCTTAACTTAGGTGTATGGGGGCTGCTGCTAATGGTTGTGGCTACTGGCTAATGGGAGGGAAAACGCACTCTGCATGTGTTCAATGGTGCTTTCTTCTTAATTAGGACTTTGCATGTCACTTAAACCTGCCTCCAGAAATAGACTCCACAGTTAGACCTGGTCTGCCAGTACAGCAGAGTGAGATGGCAGAATGAGATGTGCCACTTCAAACTGCAGGTGGCAGATCACATTTTTCAGTGTCTCCTTTAATCAAAAACTCCTTGGAAATAATAAACTTAGCACAGCAGGCAAGGTGTTGGGAGAGAATTTTTCTCCCTGCTGTGCTAGTCTTCAGGTTGCAGGAAAACCGAAACCCACCTCCCACCTGCAGCTTGAATTGGTACAGCCCGTTCCACCTCATTCTCTGGAACGTGTAGTAGCCCAGGCCTAGGGGAGCCAAGACTAATGTTGCCACACCTGAATTTGGCAGGAGACCCTGTTCTCTTGCCCAAGTGCTCTTTCCCTAAGACAGGGCTCATTGTAAGGCCCAGGGGCCAGTGAGTGGCAACCCCCATCAATCTTGAGTGCAGCCTTCCAACTAATTCTTTATTGGGCCTGTGTGAAGCTTCAGCCAGAGCTGAATACTCGACACAGTCCCCTAGGCACCATGTGGAGATGATCATTCTCACTGTGCAGTGCTGTGCTGTGTCTGGTCCCCCCCTCCCCCGTCAACCATTCCTCTAAAGGAAACTGAGCCATTTTGAGCCGCTGTGGCATTTTGGAAGGCATGTGTGGAACAGAGGCGTATCTAGGGAAAATAGCGCCTAGGGCAAGCACTGAAATTGCGCCCCTGTGCAAACATCTGACAGATAACTTTACCAAGCATAGGGGGAAGGAAATCTCAGAGAGAGAGAGAGGGGGGGGGTGTAGCAAGGTTAAAGTGGGCCCAGAGACAAGATTTTAAAATGGGCCCCTCACTGATACACACACTTCACAATATATAGTGCACTCACACTCACATCCCCATTATTATTATTATCATTTTATATCCCGCTCTTTCTCCAAGGAGCTCAGTGGTGTACTACATACTTAAGTTTCTCCTCACAACAACCCTGTGAAGTAGGTTAGGCCAAGAGAGAAGTGACTGGCCCAGAGTCACCCAGCAAGTATCATGGCTGAATGGGGATTTGAACTCAGGTCTCCCCAGTCCTAGTCCAGCACTCTAACCACGACACCACGCTAGCGCCACATTATGAACATGGTGAATATTTATATCGTTATATTTATAATTATAATTATAAAAATTATAACTATTTATATAGTTATATAGTTAATTGCCAGAACTATGTCCTTTAAAAAAACATTTTTAAAAACATGTGAGCACATGCACATGCACGTTGCGCACACCTTAGAGGGAACACTGGTGGTGATGGTCACTAGCTTGGATGGCTTTAAAAGGGGCTTAGACAAATTTATGGAGGACAGGTCTGTCATTAGCTTCTGGTCTGAGGGCTAGACCACCTCCAGCCTTATAGGCAGTGGTGCACCTAGGTAAATTTGGAGCCTGGACCTAAAGGCCTTCGGAGGGCCCTCCCTCACCGGAGACCCCCTCCACCACCACTGCCGCCATGACAGGTGACTCCAAACTTTTCAGGAGTCATCATTTATCTCTAGTCTAGTCAAAATATTTATTTATTTATTTATTTATTTATTAGTTACCTTCCTGGTGTTCACATTACACATGACTTTAGGAATGTCTTTTTTAGTTCTAAATTTATTCTTCCTGCCTATTTTCTTGGATCAATTTTGCCTCAACCCAGCAGCCTGAGACTGCTAGTGAAAATTTCCCCTAAAACCAAACTCACAATGGAATAAAAAGTATTTTGGGGCAGCATGGAGCTCTTTATGCTAGGACACTACTAAATTTAAGAAGGAGCTTAGTTGCTCTATATATACAAATAGAGGAGACTGACACTGCCTAGAACTATGGTGGAATTAAAATTGGATTCAATTTTATTGAATGCAATTTTATTGAATGCAGAATGCAAAAAATAAACTGATGTGAAATACACATACTGAAATATTTTGCTTAGCAGAAAGTAGTTGCTTAGAAGAAAGTGGACGCAGGCTCACTCATGATGAAACAGTAGTATGTGACCTTTTTATCATAACACAAACACAAATGGACTTTAAGTTGGCTAATTCCAAAATGATTAAAGGAAACTCTCTTTCACATAATTTCTAATTGACCTATGAAAATATTTGCCACAGGTTATGTTTGGGGATTAGAATTTAGCCAAGATTTAAAGTAAAACTAGCCAGGTCCAGTGTGGTGTAGTGGCTAGAGTGCAGGACTAAGACCGGGGAGACCTGAGTTCAAATCCCCATTCAGCCATGATACTAGCTGGGTGACTTTGGGCCAGTCACTTCTCTCTGCCTAGCCTACTTCACAGGGTTGTTGTGAGGAGAAACCTAAGTATGTAGTACTCTGCGCTGGGCTCCTTGGAGGAAGAGCGGGATATAAAATATAAAAATAAATAAAATAAATAAACGAGAAGTAGAGCAAGAATAATAGGTGTTACATAGCTGGAGGGACATAAATATCCATGCCTTAGGGCTAAATTCCACCACATTATGAAAAATGAAGGTACTGCCTTTTTCAGATATCTTCTCCTATAGTGTGCACTTTGCATGTATTTTCACTTCCCTTTGAAATATGAGTAGTTGCCACTGTCAGAGGCAGGAGATTGAGCAAAATTGTGAAGTCCCGTGGAGATAATATCCATGGCAGATATTTCTACCCCTTGCTTAGAAGCCAGTGTGTGTGTGTGTGTGTGTGTGTGTGTGTGTGTGAGCGAGAGCAGTACTGTCTCCACTTGAAAGCCTGCATTCCAAGGGGGCGGGAGCACAAGGCAAAACTAAAAGGGGGATATTTCAAGTGTGTGGGAGGTGGGGGTCTTTCTCCCAAGTAAATAAGCAATTCCAAATCAAGGGGCAGGAGGAGGGAAGTGAGGAAGACACACACACACACACACACGGGCTTTCAAAGTGCAGAACACAGACACAGCTTTTCGAGCTGGGAAGGGAAGAAACGCATACAGACAAATCAAATTCAGGCTTTTGGAGGCGGTAGTGCTCTTGTTCACACACTCACACACACGGGGGAAACATACACACACCCAGTGGTGGCTTCTAAGCAAGCAGGGATAGAAATCTCTCTCACTCTCTCTCTCTCACACACACACAGATGGGGAAAACAGATGACTTTATCATACGGTGTCGTTTGTACTTTCATTGAGAGCAGCCAGCAAACAATTCCCTCCTCCGTCCCATTCAGCTTCACTTCCTCGCTGGGCAACTGGCTGCATACAAATGGAGGCGGAGCACAACAAGGCAGAACTCAGGAGAACCAATCAGGCTGCAGCAGCTGCTGGGAGAAGGCGGGGCTGCCAACAGGGAGGGAGGAAAGCTCTGTAGTTTTAACCCTTCCGCAGCGATCAACTCTGCCTCCGCTCTCCAGGAGCTGGACAGATCTCGCAACTGGCGAGTCACATGGCGCGTCTGACGAGGGGGGAGAGTGGGCGCCACTGGCCTGGACTAAAAAAATTTTTTTTAAAGAATGTTTTTTTTTAAAAAATGTTGTGGTGGGGGCGGGGCATGGCAGGCACATTGCACCCCCCTTCAGCTGCGCCTAGGGCACGTGCCCTGCCTGCCCCACCCTGGATACGTGTGTGGTGTGGAGTGCTGAGATGTGTAGCCCTGTAAAGTGCTGTCCTCATAGAACACTTAAAAGAGGGCTCTGTGTCCCTTTAAGGGCCCTCCAAGCACTGAAAAAAGCACAGTACTGTGCAGTAGGGATGTGCATGTGGCAGCAGGACCATGTGCATTCTGCCACCATGCACAGGCTGCTAGGTGAAGCCCCAAGGCTACACACGGACTTCCGAGTGGTGCGGCGCAGCGCCACACCTGGAAAAGTGGCGGGGCAGCAGGGGAGCAGGTAAGGACCTGCTTTACTCATGCTTAAAGGTACCGCTTCCCACCCCGCAGAAAAGATTCAGCAGGCTGCACCAAATAAATTCAGTGCATCCCTACTGGATGCACCAAATCAATTTGTGCACATCCCTACCGTGCAGCAGTCAGCATTGCTCTCACACTGAAGGGTTTTTTGTGGTTTTTTTGCTAAAGTGGCCTCCTCTTGAAAAATAGTGAAGATCACTGCCCTGAGATATTCAGACAGTCTCTAGCATGTATTGATCCTTGACAGAGCTCCTAGATTTGCCACTTCAGTCTCATAATTCCACCAGCTGGCTGCCATGCGGGAGTCTCCAATTCATTCATTCCCCATGCCTCTCACTGAGTTCTGGTCTGTCCCAGGTCTGAATAGCCTGCTTCCATCCACTTCCACCTCTAAAGTCACTGGCTTCCTATCTCACCCTCCACTGGACTCTCTTATGCCTTTTCCTTGCTTCCCTCCAGTCCAGAATTAAGATCTCTTGACTTCCTCAGTCATGCCCTGTAATATTTGCTGGAGTGAAATTGGTCTATGGCCTGAGGAAGATGGGACCCAGGGAGCCAGGGGCAGGCAATCCTCTGCAATCTGAGAAGTGTACCTCAAGGCCCCTTGTAATATCACAGGGAATAATGGGGTGCCCTGCTCTAACTGTGCCCTACTAGGAATGAGCATACAGCCAATCATGACTCTACAGTCCAAGAGGGTTGAGGAGAGGAGAGCTACAGTACTTCTAGAAATGCTCCAAGAGTTGTGAAGTATTTTTACAACTCCTGATTCCCAGGACACGCCTTTCTTCATTTGGTTCTGGATGCAGTGGTGAAACAGTTCCAAGGCATGATTCCAGGCAATATTTATTTTATTTATATTGGCATGTATAAACTGCCTTTCATCAGTTAACCTCAAGGCAGTGTACAGTATGCAGATAAAAAGATCACACACATCAGAGATTAATTCCAAAAGCAAACCAAAGCAGAAAAGTCAACACAGCAGCAAGAATAAAACCACCAACCCGACAGCCGCTAAAACATTCCATAAAGCGATGTGGCATGCAGGCACCTAGGGCCAAAGGAGAAATCCTCTCCTACTTTCCAAAGACCCAGATAAAAAGGATAGTCTTCAGTCATCTTTAGGATGGCGTAGAAACTCCTGGACATGTGGTCCTGCATCACATCAGTTGGGGCATAAAGACAGCTCTCATCCTTGGAGTCTCTCTTGCCCCATAAACTGCCACGGAGTCAGTGGCTAGAATGACCAGCTTGGGCTGGGGAGACCCTCACCCTGGTTCACATCCCTGCCCAGCTAGCTATGAAATTTACTGGGTGACACTTTGGGTCAGTCACTGTCTCCCAGCTTAAGCTACCTCACCGGATAAAACACAACTGGAAGGCTGCATATGCTGTCCTGAGTCCCTTGAAGGAAGTGGTATAAAAAAATTAAAAATGAATAAAATGAAGGCAGAAGACAAACCCTCATTTGACCTTTTCTCTCTAGAAGACACTGGCAACACACTTGCAGTGTTCCCTCTAAGGCATGCACACGTGTGCGCGCTCACAAGTTTGTTGATGTCTGCTCAGTTAATCTTAGATCCCGCTCCGATTGAATCAGGAAGGCCCCACTCTGAATGCATGCACGTCTACACTGCCTTGATACTGCCGCCCAGAACAAAACTCATTCCATACACAGATAAAAAAAATTATGAGAGAATACTGCACACTTTCTGGTCCCCAGAAAAGAGGAGGGAGGGCAACAGGTTGTTGGGTTTCTTTTCCGTTTACAGTTTGTAGGTTTTAGATTGCAAGCCCTTTGACAGGGAACTTTTTCTTTTATCTTTTGCTTTGAGGACTTTGTTGAAAAGTGGTATACAAATATTTTAATACTAATAATTTGTAAAAATTATAAAGGTTTGCCCATTTCCATTTTTTTAAAAAAACAAGTCAAAAAGAGCATGTGCTAGATGCATTAAACCTTTTAGGCCTTGCTGAGAATTCTGATGATCAACAAAGCCAGGAAGTCAGTCATTTCTGCATTTCCAGTATCCTTTGGGGGGTCTGACAGAACCCTTGAAAGGCAGAGAGCCAAGGAAGCAAGCTTTTAAAATTACTGTGTTAGCAAAACTATTTGGAAGTTAGGAAAATGATCAGCTGAGGTTCCTTCTGCGCTCTAGCAACCTGTTTGCTCAGCCAGCAACAGATTTTACTTGAAAACAAATGAAACTAATCCCCCTTTCCTCTAGGAAAAGCCAGGGCAGGAGGCAGGAGGGCAACTTTAGCTAGACAGAACCACTTGGATAAAGGAGTGAGTCTTCTTTGAACTGAGATTTGAAGATTGGCATTGATGGAGATGGAGATGAGAAGCAATACCTGTGCTGATAGTTGCTTCCCCTCTTTTGAAAAAAGACATGTCAGTGATTCTGTTCTGATCACAGCCGGTAGACAGACTACCAGGATGAGCAGCACAAGCAGCAGGACAATGTGAGCACACTCAATTACCATTATTATGCCAAACACCCATTCTAGGAAATACTTCTTCTGAGGTACTTTCTGTGTTAACACCACAGTCATCGAAGAAGCTGTCATTGTGCAACGCTCCCAGAGGGTATTGTGGGATCTGGGTGTATCTAAACAAACATACGTTATTTTTATACTCACATCACAGGCTTAGTTTCCCCGCAGCCAGTCCTGGGAATTGTACTTTGGTCTGAGTGTTGAGAGTTCAATTAGACAGCCCCAGCCCCCACGATAGACCACTCTCAGCTTTGCCTGGAGGCTTTACACACAGGGCTTCTGCCCCAAATCGCCTTCAGAAGAGAGAATGTGCGTTCACACACCAGCCAAACCTACTTCGGACTTTTCGGAGTCCCTTTTGAGCTTATCTCAATGTAAGTCCAGGTTTTTTAAAATGCTGGTTTTAAGCTACTTTTTCTGAAAACACCAGAGCAAATGGGAGAGGCACTGACCTAGAATTATTAGCATGATAAGAGGCATGATCTCTTCAGAAATGCAGATTTATCTCTGCAGGAGCTCTCTCTCCTGCTGCGGGGGTGGGTGGGCAGGGAAGAGCGGGGAATCGGGGATATAAAATGTAAATAATAATAATAATTGCTCCTCAAGTCTAGCTTGAATTCACTTCAGTTCTTTGTCTTTTTAACCCATTGCTTTTAGCCTGCCCTTGGGAGCAAGGGAATAAGCCCCTCCTTTCTTCTATGGGACAACCCTTTAGATAGTTGAAGATTATTATTATTATTTACATTTTATATCCCACTCTTCCTCCAAGGAGCCCAGAGCAGTGTACTACATACTTAAGTTTCTCTTTCACAACAACCCTGTGAAATAGGTTAGGCTGAGAGAGAAGTGACTGGCCCAGAGTCACCCAGCAAGTCTCATGGCTGAATGTGGATTTGAACTCGGGTCTCCCCAGTCCTAGTCCAGCACGCTATCCTATCTCGCCGTAGTCTTCTTCTCCAGGCTAAACATACCCAGTTCAAAGGGTTGATGAATGTAGCCATGGCCTCACATTAAGAGTGAAATGTTTTCACAGGCAAAGCTAACATTTCATGCCAAGTTAACATTTCTTTCTTTAAGGAGTGCACAGTTAGAAAATTTGACATGTGAAGCTTTTAATTTTCCCAGCAGGCAGAAGAAGTGATGGCGAAAGCTTCACCTGGTAAATTTCTGTCTGTAAGAGTATAGTTAGATGGATCAGGCTTAAAAACAAAAAAATCCCTCAACAAGTTATCTTATGCATGTTTACTCAGAAGTAAATCGCACTGAATTTAATAAGGCTTACTTCCAGATGTACACGGTTGTAGCCTAAATGTATTTGATTTCAAAATATTACTGTTGTAAGAAGCCCCATGGAACTGATGCAAAGATCCCCAACTTTTCAAATAGTAATCTTGGGGGGGGGGGAGTTAAAAATCTTCATTGCTTGCCCCATTTCAAGGCGTTGGTCGCCGATTGTTCCTCTCGACATCTACACACTACAAACACAAACCGGTTCCAAAACTTGTTTAGCTGGTATGGGCTGTTCCCAGAGAACCCTGGGAATTGTAGTTTCGAGCGGGTAGCAGAGAGACCTCTTTAATAAAGGCAGACCTCTCGCTGAACTACAATCTCCAAGGTTCCTTGTAGGGGAAGCCACGACAGCTAAAACTGGTTCTTTTGCGCTTGTGGTCGTGTGTAGACGTGCTCTGCAAGTCTTCTTTAGCACACTTAAGCATTAAGCGGGCTTCTTGTCCAGAGAAGTGCATTTAAAATCGGAGATCCTGGAGGAGACTCAGCTCCCCTCACTTTAAAATCCGGGAGCGAAAAGGTATGTCTCTAGGACCTAAGAGTTGTTGGGCTATGTGTGAGTCATTGCTGGCATCTGGCTGGCCCAGCGTTTCCTTTAACAGGAAGTGCTGCAGAGTTTGGCTGCCCACCTGAATAACCGAATGTCTTAATCTTTATTTCTTTCTCTTCTCCTGTCTTGCAAGTGCTTCCGAGCTGTATGCAGTCTGTGCTTATTATTATAGAGTCATGTAGTTATGGGACTGCTGGAACCCCAAAGATCACGTTGCAGGCAGTGGGCGAGAAAGAAAACCGCAGCAAAACCGTCTTGACTTTTTTTATGTCCAGCTGGGGATCCCAGAAATCCAATTTTCTTTAAAGACTCCGACTCACGCAAAAGGAAACCCGATCTGTCACCGCTCCTCCCGCTCCAAAAGGAACAGGGATTTTCGCCGCAGTGGAACACAAGAAGCGGAAAAAGCGATTTGGGGTTCAGGTCCCCTGCCATCAGGAATCTTGGTTAAAAGGTAACACGTTGCTCTTAGAAGTTTCTCTCGTGTTGAAATGATACATACTGGAGTTGTCTGACAGTATTATTATACCAGCAGAACTAGCAACTTCATTTGGTATTTGACATGCGTTGCTGACGCTTCACCGGATAAATCCAACCAAATTGATTGTTTGGTCTCACGCTTTCATTTACGGAAGGGAGAGATGAAGATGGAATCTGTGCTATCATTGTTCCTTTTTTCTTCAAACTCCCCGCCTCCCCTACCTTCCTTTTCCTGACTGTTACTCTGGTGTCTACCTCTTTTAGTGAGGAGCTCAATTTATGTTGGGCACACCCCTTTCCTCCCAGTTTCTGTGTTCTGATTATTATTATTTGAACGTTTTCTCCTATTGTGCATCTGTGGCTGGAGACAGACAATATATGTGTGTGACTTCAGAGTTGAAGATGGTGTGATAGAGCCATTGTTTGAGGTGTGTTTGCACTCATTTCTTTGCTCTGCTCTAGTCTCTCTCGTCAAACAGGTTAGGCAGGTTGTTGAAGTGCTGTAAAATCCACATTGATTGGCGATGGTGGTGGGATGAATGTGCACAACAATTGCTCTGTCATACCACCTTCAGCTGTCTCAAAAGTTACTTATGTCTCCAGCTTTGTTTTCTTACAGCACATTGCAGAAATGGAATGCTTGATTGCTCCCTTTCTGTTTGGTGAGTGAAATTGTAAATCTGCTGCTGTTAGACACCCCCACCCCCTTATGCTATTCTATACTTTCCACTTCGGATTCTTGTCTCAAGGCCGCTTTCCAGAGATTCAGAGCAAGAACCAGCCGCTTGGAAAGAATGGGCAAGGCATCCAATCCTGATTTCAGGCACCTTTGCTGCAAGAGACAGGGATTGTGTACAGATAATAACCTTTTCAGAGACGTGGAGGTTGCTCAATGTGTGTGTGTGTGTGTTTCATTCTGTGTGTGTGGTTTCTTTCTTTCTTTCTTTTTTCCTCCTGCCTGCTGTGATCTCAGTTCAAACTGGCTTTGCAGGTTTTTTTGCAGAGTTTTGAAGGAAGCAGCACCTGAGCTGGGGAAGAGGGGGAAAGCTGCAACTATTGGGGTTGGGGAAGTCAAAGCAACTCCTGTAGCACTTGACTTTCTGCTCTTAGCATTTATATCTGCACCGAGAGTGTGGCTGGCAAATGACCCCACTTTTCTGTGTAGGAAAATGAATGGGTTGACTTCTGGTGCCTTCCAACTTGGATTTCGAGTGTGTGTGGTGTGTGTGTTGTAGTATGTTACTATGTTTTCCCTTCCGCTTTTCAAATTGAAAAGCCCTCAGGACAGCTTACAAGACAAATCTGCGTACAGCATGGATCTGTTTTCGTTTTTCAACTATCAGCATTTTGGACAAAGTGGCTCTGGATTAAGGCTCAAGTCTCTTTGGGGGTGAGGGTTCAAATATCAGGGCTGCCAATAAGATAAGAACCTTATTGAAATTTTAGGGCCATAACTCAGTCACCTTAAGTGGCACAGCAGGGAAATGCTTGACTAACAAGCAGAATGTTGCTGGTTTGAATCCCCACTGGTACTATATTGGGCAGCAGCGATATAGGAAAATGCTGAAAGGCATCTTCTCATACTGCGCGGGAGGAGGCAATGGTCTACCCAAAAGAAAACCACAGGGCTCTGTGGGCACCAGGAATTGAAATTGACTTGACAGCACGCTTTACCTAGCTCAGTGGTAGAGCATCTGCATTGCATGTAGAAGGTCCAAGGTTCAATCCCTGACAACTCCAGGCAGGTCTGGGGAAAATCCCTGCCTGAGACCTTGGAAAGCTGCGGCCAATCAGTGCAGACAATACTGAGTTAGATGGATCAATAGCCTGACTCAGTATAAGCAGCTTCCTATGCTCCTTTCGTCTTGCTTGGATGAGCCCCTGGTGGCACAGTGGTAAAACTGCCGCCCTGTAACCAGAAGGTTACAAGTTCGATCCTGACCAGGGGCTCAAGGTTGACTCAGCCTTCCATCCTTCCGAGGTGGGTAAAATGAGTACCCAGAATGTTGGGGGCAATATGCTAAATCATTGTAAACCGCTTAGAGAGCTCCGGCTATAGAGCGGTATATAAATGTAAGTGCTATTGCTATCTGACCTCTCCTTCTGCTGCCGCCAGGTCAAATAGCTGCAGATAGACACAGTATATGGAGGGGAGACAAAAACCACAGACAGCTGCTGGTCCCAGCCAAGCTGAGGGAGAGGACCTGCCTTGTCCGATCCCCTCCAGCCAGGTGGAATCAGGTGCTTAATCTGATTAATCCAAGTAACACTGGAGCTATATCAGGTTGTTTATATTGTTATTTTTAATATATCATTATGTTAATACACCTATATATCTTGTCTTCCTTGGAATTCAAAGCAGTATGTATGGTGTTCCTAGGCAGTCTTCTGACCAGAACCAGAACTGGCTTCAGCAGGGTTGCTACCAGGTTTCTCCAGGCTGTGCCCTGAAACATCTGCCCTGCTCTTCCCCCATCCAGCTTGCATGGGCCTCCCTGTGGTCTCTCATCACCCAGGCACTGCTGAGGCCTATACTTGCTTTTCCTAAATAGTGCTCCAGCCCTGGGTGCTCCCAGATGATTCACTACTGATCTCTCCTCCTCCTCCTCCCCTCTCTCTTTTCTTGTTGTACCTGCTACAGTTCCTAAAACAAAACTGGGAGGAGAAACGGAGCATTGTGGCTCTGGATGGTGGTGATCCTTGAAGAAGTCGTGGTGGACCTCACCGTGGAGTCTTCTGGACCTGAACCCAAAGAAGCTCTGTGCAGGGGTCCATCATGCAGAACAATTTTGGAACTGTGGCCTTGCTGGGTAAGAGCCCTGCCCCTGTGTTAAAATGACATTTTTAGTATCTCAAGTTTGGGGTGAGCCAGAACATGCTTTCCTGTAGGGATTGAATTGCCAGCAAAATTGAGCCTCATGACTCTTTTTAACTCGCTCCTGCACAGGGTTACCCATTGATGAGCCAGAGTTGATCTGCAAGATTGAACCAGAGGAAGAACTGTGGATCCCAAGTGAGCAGGCTAAAGAGAGGCGAATCCTGCCCGGAAACAAGTTGGGTAAGGAGCTCTGTTGCCAGATTTGGCTTTTTTTTAAGCCAAATTTTGGGTTATGGCCCATTTGACTCACAAGTATACCCCTTAGGTTCTGGCCACAATGGTAAGGAGTCAGTTAAACCTGGAAGGCATACAGGCTCAACTAATCCTGATCAGGATGTCGCTCTCTCTCCAAAGTTTGGGGGAACTGGTAGCAGTTGCTCAGCAATGAGAAAAAAGCACTCAGCATGTGTTCAGAGATGGTCTCTCATCATTACTCCATGTGTGAAAAAAAGCTAGAAATCCTCTTGATTCCTCAGAATTAATGTGTGTCCTGTACCCACTGAATTCAGAAAATGGTTTAGCTGGCAGCGTAGGATCTAGTGCTGCTGAGTCTATCTCTTACCTTAGGGTTCAAGGTGGCTTATGGTTTCGCACAAGAGAAAATCTCTTAAGTCTCGCAGGCTAAAGGTCTCATCTTTTTCTTCCCCATCCCATTCTACTCTTTTACTCTTTGCATTGCAACAGATTCCTCTGGTCCAAACTTGATTATCCTTCCCCAATGATCTTAAAACTATCCCCATGTGTTATCAGAATATCCATGCTGCACAAGCTGACCACACTCCCCTGTCCTCCAAAGGCAATTCCTGCCCCAGCTAGAGCAATCTACTTCTCCCCAAACTGCTGCAGGCAAGAAGCACACCAAAGAAAGCAGAACAGTTAAGCAGATGCAGCCTTGCACTCTAAGCCTGTTGTGTGATTAGGGTCTGTGTGCTTGATCTTCTTCTTCAAATGTAAATAGCTGCCTGGGGCCACAATCCAGATCAGGGCCTTGGCATGGAGGGAGCGGGACTTTAATCTTCCCCTCCCACACAGAGGGCTGCTAGTTAACCTGGGTGGGAAAAGATTGACATAGGGGAAGAAAGCTCTCTCTGATGACAAATAGTGTGTATGTGTGGTGGGGGCAGGGAGTCCAGATCAGGACCATGGGGAGGGGGCAGAGTGCTAGTGCCCTCCTCCCCTATGCTTGGTGACGTCTGGATCAGTGCCCCAAATACGCTTGAAAAATTAAGCATGTGGGGGCCCAAATCACGCAATGGGTATATTATCTAGTTTGGTCCTACATCCCAGTGAAATTCTTTGTGGTGGGGGCGTGATGACAGTGGTGAGAGAGTCTGGCTTGGATGTGGGAGAGATACAGATTCAAAACTCTGCTTTGATTTCTGCTTCATGCTTAGCCATGACCACCTAAAACGGAGGGCTGATAAGTTTTAGCAATCTACCTGTTGGGTTGGTTGGAGGCCGGTGGCTACAAATATGATTGCCAATGGCAACCATAATTCTGGCAACCAACCAGGTAAGCCGCTAGTATACACTATCACAGGTGTGACTTTTTCTTAAAAGACCAATGACGACCCATGGAGGTGAGCAGAGGGTGCCTCTTTCCAACTGGCACTAGACTGTCTCTTGAGCTAAGATGCAACATTCATGTGGTGGGTTGGGAGAGGAGGGGTTGCTATAAATACGCACATGGCCCCTTCTCCTCTCTGCTAGAAGGATCTTCCCTGCCAGGCAGCACTCCACATTACTGTGTCTCGGTGAAGCAGGAAGCAAGAAAGCCAAGCCCTGTTGGAACTGATGGCTGGCAAAAAAAAGCCCAAGCGAAATCGGTGGACTCCTGGTTGGAGGTCCTTCCTTGAGGCTAGTGCCAGGTGTGGGCAGGCTGAGCAGCAAAGTCCGACATGCACCGGATGCCTTGACTGCTGATTAGGGAAAGAAAAAGGAAATGGGACCCTTGGAAAGGTAGGCTGGGAATTGTATCTCTAGAGATGTGGGGTGGAGAAACTTCCATTTCTAAAATGTCTGCTTGGCTGCTTGAAAAACTTCTGAGATATAGTGCAGGAAATTATTATGGTAGTTTTGTGGTGTTTTTTAACTGTATACATAGGCCACATAACATCGCAATCTATTTAGGACATCAGGAAAACTTGTATAGTAATAGTCTGAAGAAAAAAATAATGCAAACATTATGCAAAGAAAGGGAAATTTGCATGGGACTTTGTTCCGGAAACAGTTCCAAAAAAATTCCCCATTCAAAATGTTCTGGAAAACTCACACCTCTCTCTCTTGGCCTTGTCTTTGCTGGTTGTTTACTGTGCTAACTTGGGGCACTAGTAGTAGCCATGCACCTTATATAGTAAAGTAAAGTGTGCCATCAATCGATTTCGACTCCTGGCACCCACAGAGCCCTGTGGTATTCTTTGATAGAATACAGAGGGGCTTACCATTGCCTCTTCCCGTGCAGTATGAGATGATGCCTTTCAGCATCTTCCTATAGCACTGCTGCCCGATATAGTACCAGCGGGGATTCGAACCGGAAACCTTCTGCTTGTTAGTCAAGCATTTCCCCACTGCGCCACTTAAGGTGACATGCACCTTATATACTCTGCCTTTAAAAAATTGATCAATATTGTCAGTTTTAAAGCTGTGTTGGTTTGAAGGAGGACAGATTTCTTATGTCCATGCTTAAACATGTTCGGACAGAAATGCAATCCTGTGATTGTTGCTGAGGGGTGGGACTTGCCACGTTGTTGTTGGATGTGAGATATATTTGCTGCTGCCTTGAGTCAGACCAAGGAACTATCGAGTCCAGTCATTTCTAGCTACTGTAAGTTGAGGACTTTGCACGCCCTTAATATACTCTTATTGCACTGGAGATTGCCAGAATGGTGTCATGAGCAGAGTGTTGGATTGTGTTGGAGTTGCTGCTGGTCAGAATAGCATGCAGCTTTCCAAGGTCTCAGGCCAGAGATGTTTGCTTTGCTTTCTGATCTCTCTTCAGCTGGAGATGCCAGGGACTGAAACTACCGTATGATTTTCTGTGTGCAAGGCATGGGCTATATAATTGATTCAATGCCCCATAGCATTAAATAGTGATAGTAGAGCCCATTCTAGGCATGCATCTCTAGTTAAAAGAATACTGATGAGCAAGGCTAGGAAGGATCTGAAAGAACAGCTGCTCTTACTCTGGGGGAGGCCCTCTCCTGCAGCTGAAAAGGGGATGCATCTATCCTAGTGGTCTGTAACACAGCCTCATCAGTGCACCAAAGTGACTTGTTATAGTGAGCCTAAGCCTTATTATAATGTTGGTCAGGAGCTCCGTAAAATGGAGAGGAGGACTGCAGGGCAGCAAGAGTCTGTGATGCCTGGTGCACCTGCAGAAGAACAAGATAATGGAATGGATTGCACCACTTCAAATGGCGGATAGGGGGTCCCACTTGTGAATGCTCATCCATATTCACGCTGCTGTGAGTAGAAAACTAGCATAGCAGACAAAGAGCTGGGCTAGAATCTTCTCCCTGCTCTGCTAGACCTGCAGCAGCTTGTTCTGCTGCATACTTAGTCCCAAACTCAGGGAAGAAAACTGGAGTAGGGTAAAAGAGAGAAATAGGCTATAGAAAGCAAGACTTATTTTCTTGGCTGTTTATATCCTCAAGATCTGGTGGTGGTGGTTTGTAAAAATATGATGATGATTATTATTTCTAATTATGATCTGCTATAGTTAACACACTATAGGGATTATTGATCAGGCAAAGGACTTGTAAATAACTTTTCAAAACTGAGCGGTTTTTGCTTTGGTGTGGCAGAAGTCAAAGGATTACTTTGAACGTCTTGATGCCTACAACAATGTATACTTGCCTGTCTTCCCTCGAGTCTCTCCTAGTCATTCCCCAAACAAGAAATGTTCACAGAGCTTCCCTGGCTGATCACATGGAGGCATTTTCTTTTATTTCAAGGTTTTCATCCCACTTTTTGATCAAATAAGTCCAGCAGCGTGCCCTTCCCCTTAGTTTTTGCAGTCCCTGGGCACTGTCACTAGTCCTATTTTGCCCCAGGAGACAAAGGGGCTGTTGCTCGGTGGTAGAGCCCTGGCTTTGCATGCAGAAGGTTCTGGGTTGAATCCCTGGAGGTATCTCCAGATAGGGCTGGGAGAGACTCCTGTCGGAATCCTTGGAGAGCTGTTGCCAGTCAGTGTAGACCAGGGCTTCTCAACGTTGGGTCCCCAGATGTTATTGGACTTCAACTCCCATAATCCCCAGCCCCAGCGGCCTTTGGTTGGGGATTGTGGGAGTTGAAGTCAAATAACATCTGGGGACCCAGTGTTGAGAATCCCTGGTGTAGACAATAGTTAACAACAGGGGACAATGGACTGATTCAGGAGAAGGCAGCTTTACCTCTTCTTTTTTCTTTCCAAACTGGCTTTAACTTTTTCTTTCTTCTCCCCACCTTGCTCCCTTTTATAGCTGGTGGAACTGCAGAACCCGCAATTACCCCCTACAGGCAGTATCGTGGTACAACATGGACCTACCCTGAGGTCATCGACCTTCTGGTCATCTGGAGAGAGCGGGAGATCCAACAGGAGCTGCAGAGGAGCCACAGAAACATAGAAACTTTTCAAGTCGTGGCCAGCAAGATGGCCAAGAGAGGCCACAAACGTTCTGCATTGGAGTGCAGGTCGAAAATCAAAACGCTGAAGAGAGATTATAGAATAGCCAAGGCCAACAACTCCCCCGGGAAGGGGCATTTAGCTTGGCTTTTTTATGACCGGCTTGACCACCTCTTGGCCAACGATGCAAACATCCCACCTCCAGAGAAGCTGCCTAATTTCAGCCGCCGCGGGGTGCCTCGAGCGGACTCTATTTCCCAGTGTTCCACGGAGGAGGAAGGCATGCCAGAGGGGACCAAGGAATGCAGTCCAGCCAGTCGGGAGCTTTTCCCTCTGAGAACACAGTCGCCAGCTGAGGTCTCTAATGTGACGGACTGCTTCCCTCTGTCTTACATTAAGGAGGAAGCCCCTGATGAGACAGCAGGGGAGCCTCCGGCGGGTGAGCATTGCACCTTGGTGCTCTGAGTCGACCACGGAATAAGGTCTCGACGTGGCCCTCTTCTGCGCAAGGCTCAGAAGACTGCATTGTAATTGTGCTGCAACAAGAGAGTCCTGTGGCATCTTTGAATGACTTCACAAATTTGTCACAGCATGAGTTTTCGAAGGTTACAGCATCTAGCTAACTAAGTTGTCTGAAGCCTGCAAGAGCTTGAACCTTCATCTGCTGGATGTTTTGCACGTTGCAGGGTCCTTTATCATTTTGGCCTCTCTATGGCTGCTGCAGATGTGTCCATGAGAGAGAGAGAGAGAGAGGCTGGTTTTATGTCAATGCATACTTCCGTGGTCGAATCCCAGATAGATAGATATAGATAGATAAACATAGAAAGCTTTTAAGTTTTCTAGGAGGGTTGTTTTGCATTGGTGCTTCTCATGTTCATGTACCTTGTGTCGTGTGTTTTGCCACTCAAACCAGGGCACCACAGGGATTTCTGAAGTTAAGCTGAGTGAGGACGTGTCCCTGAAATTGCAAGCAAGCTCCACTTGAGATCTAGAGATTTCTCCAGCTGGCTGGTTGGGGATAGTTTTGTGCATCAGACAAGACCTAAAACCAAAAAGAAGCCTCATGTAGCATGTGGGGCTTTACAACTTCAGACTGCAAGTGGGGTGGAGGGAATATTTTGAATCCTCCCCTACATAAATACTCCCTCCAACATACAACTAGCATGTCTGCAGAAAACTATTATAAAACCCTTCTCCCTGACATGCTGGGTTTATTTATAGATATTTATGGGGAATATTTATTTTAATTTTATTCATTCATTCATTCATTCATTTATTATCCGATTTCTATACCACCCTTCCAAAAATGGCTCGTGGAAGCATGTGAGGAAGCAGTCCAAACATTCAATTTCCGCTCCCTGCCCCCAGTCCGATACGAGCGTTCTCACATGGGGCTTCTGCTTGTTTGCTTTAACTCTAATCCAATAAGGTGGGAGAATGGGCATGCTGGGTAGGGTGGGATGGGGATGGGGTCATCACTCAGGTCCCAGCCTGGATTCCTCCCAGATTCAGTCTTTGGCCTCTCTCATTGGAGTTGAGAAGGACTGTCTGAAATTTTGGAGAGCCACTCTGTGTTAGTGTACTGAGCAATACTAGACAGTACTTAGCTAGATGGGCCAAGCGGCTGACTCTAGGAAGCCATTTCCTACAAGAGGGTGGGGATCCAGTGTGGTGTAGTGGTTAGAGTGTTAGACTAAGGACCAGGGAGATCTTAGTTCGAATCCCAGTTTAGACCTGCAACTCACTGGGTGACTCTGGGCCAGTCACTCCTCTCTCGGCCTAACTTATCTCACAGGATTGTTGTGAGGATAAATATAACCATGTACACCTTTCTGGGCTCCTTGGAGGAAGAGCGGGGTATAAATGGCATGACAGGGAACTCTTGAAGGCAAGCTATGAGGGTGGGTCCCTGGTGTGATCTTGCGGCAAGCAAATGCATGAGCCCAACTAATGGGTTGCATAGTGTGGACTGGGTAGGGAATAGGACTGTAAGCACATGGGTTGTGGTATGATGGTAACAAGGGGAGAATTTAAAGATTGGAGTGCAGGATAGAAACCGTCCATAGAAATTGTCCTTTTATCAGCATAAAGACACTACATAGCCAAGTGGGAAGCCATTTTATTGCTGCTTTTGGTAATCGTGGTGAGAACCAATGTTCCCTCTAAGGCACGCTTGTGTGTGTGCACTCACACATTTTTGGATGTCTGCTCAGTTAATTTCAGATCCCGCTCAGGTTGAATCAGGAAGGCCCCACTCTGACTGCACATGCAATTACACACACTGCCTTGATGATACTGCCACCCAGAACAAAACTCATTCAGCACACAGCTGGAAAAAAATGGGAGGGAATACTGGTGAGAACCATCCAGCTCCTTGACCAGTGGTTCCCAACCAGGGTTCCTCTAGATGAGAGGGAGGAGAGCTGGTCTTGTGGTAGTGAGCATGACTTGTCCTCTTAGCTAAGCAGGGTCTGCCCTGGTTGCATCTGAATGGGAGATTAGAAGAGTGAGCACTGTAAGATATCCCCCTCAGGGGATGGAGCTGCTCTGGGAAGAGCATCTAGGTTCCAAGTTCCTTCCCTGGCATCTCCAATATAGGGCTGAGAGAGATTCCTGCCTGCAACCTTGGAGAAGCCGCTGCCAGTCTGTGAAGACAATGCTGAGCTAGATAGACCAGTAGTCTGACTCAGTACATGGCAGCTTCCTATGTTCCTAAATAACTATTTCCCCCAGGCAGCCTTGTTTCTGTTCTAAGTAAGGAAGGGGATAAGGAGAAGCCGTTCACCCTCACCCTCCACAATGTTTGTCTCTAAATTTGGTAATTTTGTCAAGTATCTATTGGTTGGCTCCTAGATCCAAAGAAAGTTTGTCAAGGCCTGTCTCAGGGCCCAGCCAAATAGGAGCAGGTCCATACAGGGGAGTTTGCCAAGGGCCCCCTGGAAGCAGTCCTGTTTAGAAGTCAAGAGGGGTAAGCAATCCAAGCAGCATGTTGGGGCATGGACTTCCCCAAGAACCTGGCCTGCTTCCTCAGGTGGAATAAACTGGAAGCCCAGGAAGTCCTGACTTGAACCGACAAAGAGGCCTTGATGGGAATACTAAAGTCCACAAGGACTAATAACCTTCAGATCTTAGGTTCCAAGTTCCTTCCCTGGCATCTCCAATATAGGGCTGAGGGAGACTCCTGCCTGCAACCTTGGAGATGCTGCTGCCAGTCTGTGTAGACAGTACTGAACAAGGTGGACCTCTGGTCTGACTCGGTATATGGCAGCTTCCTATGTTTCTGTGTTACTGAACTACAACTCCCAGCATCCCCAACCACAATACATTATAGCTATGGATGCTGGGAGTTGTAGTTCAGCAACATCTGGAGGAACCCTGGTTAGGAACCATTGTCCTAGATGAAGACCAGAGTAGTGCTGCTGGATTTGCAAAAGAATCCCCTGTGTTTCACCCTTTCCCTGGCAATTGTCTTGTTTTTAAACCAGGTGGTGTTAACCTACCAACCTCTCCAGATATTCAAGTATTACTCATGGACCCATTTGTATATCTTCATAAGGCTCCAATAAAAACTAGAAGTGGGGAAATAAGTATTTAGGATAGTTATTTTCAAAAATTTTATTCTGACTCCCTTGGAAGCAAATTAAATTCAGTTAAGCAAATGTCTTCCATGGACCCCAGGTTAAGAATCCCTGTTTTAAATTGTCCTGGCCAGGTGAGCAGATGCTCCTGACACTCTTAGTTTTTGTTACTTAAACAGAGCAGTTTCAAAGGCTAGCTGGGGGAAGAGGAGAACTGGAATCCATCAAGAATGTGAGGAAAAAGCATAAAAGACTTGCACGGCCAGGGAAGTAAGTGGCCTCCTTATTGTATCAAGAATGGAAGGGCTGGATCAGTGTTCCAGTTATCGGGGTGTGTTTTGTAATTTCCCCCTTGTTAACACCATTCATCCTCTGCGCAGAGAGAGAAAGAGCGTGCGCGAGAGAGTACACCTACCACCATATCAGTCCACTCCATGTACCTGATGAAATTAGCTGCCTACCAAGGCATTGTACCACAATAAACCAGTATGTCTTCATAGTGCCACAACTCTGGGTCTTTTGATGCTGTCAAGTGAGGGCTAGGCAGCCTCGGCACTCCAGCTGTTGTTGAACTACAACTCCCATCATCCCCAGCCACAATTAATTGTGGCTGGGGATGACACGAGTTCAACAGCAGCTGGCGTGCCAAGGTTGCCCAACCTTGCTGTAGACCAGGGCTGCTCAACTTTGGCCTTCCTACAGATGTTGGCCTAAAAACCCCATAATTCCTGACTACTGGAAACTCTGGCTGGGGATTAAGGGAGTTGTGGCCCCAAAATAGCTGGAGGGCCACAACTGAGCAGCCCTGCAAGTGTGGACAAACAGCTATGCCTCTAGAATTAATCAAAGTGTGTCTTTTCAGGCCTAGCAGAAGTAAGTAGTCCAGCTGCCCTGCTGCCATCTGCTTCCTGTGACAAACCAGGCAGCTCTGCCTCAACAGTAGGTAAGAACGGATCATAACTATCCCTGATGCTTTTGGAGTCCTCCGCACAGGCTTGTAAATAGCCACTTGCCTGGCTCAAGTAAGAATTGCCACTGGAAGCTAAGGCAGGGGTACGGTGTACTTCACAGCAAAATTGGAGTGCCTGTCCCCTCCTCCAAGGAGTTTATAGTGGGGAGAGAGATTGGTAGCCAGGGTAATGGGTAGCCTATGAGGATACGTTTATGAAAGCTATTAGTTCATCTGCCCACACATGCTTAAGCTGCAAGAGATGATCTGTAGCTCAGTAGTAGAACACCATGCTTCAGCTGCAGTATCTCCAGGTTCAAATGGGAAAGACATCCCCCTGCCCGCTGCCAGCACCCACCCACCTGGTCATTGCCAGTGTAGGCAGTAATGAGCTAGATCACGGTTTCTTAACCTTGGGGCCCCCAGATGATGGACTACAACTCCCATAATCCCCAGCCATGTGGCTGGGGATGATGGGAGTTGTAGTCCATCAACATCTGGGGTCCCAAGGTTAAGAAACCCTGAGCTAGATGGACCAAGAGCCTGACTCTGCATAAACCAGGTTTGCATTTTGAGCTGCCTTGGGCATACGTTTGTGGAAAGGCAAGATTATAAATGCCAGATTAGATTAAATGTTCACATGTTAAAACTAAGGCCTAGTTGCAGCTGTTGCTCTGCCTAGAGGGGAGAGTAACTGACCTTATCCACCCCCCAGCACAGTACCTCCAGTGACTATTGCTGGTGTCTATCTTATGTTTCTTTTTAGACTGTGAACCCTTTGGGGACAGGGATCCATCTTATTTATTTATTATTTCTCTGTGTAAAACGCCCTGAGCCATTTTTGGAAGGGTGGTATAAAAATTGAATTAATAATAATAATAATAATAATAATAATAATAATAATTAATAAAGCCTTTGATTCATTGCCTCACACATGGATACTAAAATGTTTAGAAACAACTGGTGTCAGCAAAAACATTCAGATATTTATTTTAAAAAGCAATGAGCATGTGGAGTACACAGTTAACAATCAACAGCGAGACACTTGGACAGGTTAGCATTAGAAGAGAAATTTTCCAAAGGGACTCACTATCCCCTCGTTTGTAATCACCATGACCCCACTTTCACAAATACTAAACAAAACAGGCCTTGGATACCAAACATCTAAAACATCAAGTAAAATCAACCATCTGTTGTACATGGACGATCTGAAGTTGTATGGAAAGTCCCAGTCAGAAATTGAATCACTGCTAAACACTGTCAATATATTCAGTAGCGATATAGCAATGGAGTTTGGACTAGACAAGTGTGCTGCATTAATAATGAACAGAGGAAAAATAAGAAAAACAGAAGGAATAGAACTGCCCAATGGAAGCAAGATCAAGAACCTGGAAGAGAAAGAACATTACAAATACTTGGGCATTCTCCAGGCTGATTACATTGCACACACTGAAGTTAAAAGAAAAATTGGAAGTGAATACATCAGGAGAGTTAGAAAAATCCTCAAGTCCAAACTCAACGGCGGGAACACCATACAAGCCATAAACACCTGGGCTATACCTGTTATCAGATACACTGCAGGAATAATAGACTGGACCCAGGCAGAGCTAGAGATGCTAGATCGTAAGACCAGGAAAATAATGACCATCAATCATGCTCTGCACCCCCACAGTGATGTAGATAGGCTCTACCTCCCTCGCAGCTCAGGTGGAAGAGGAATGCTGCATGTCCATCAAACATTAGAAGAGGAGAAAAGAGGCCTTGAAGAATATATAAGGGACAGCGAAGAACATGCACTTCAAATGGTCAATAACAAGAAACTATTCAACACCAATGAAAAAAAGCAGGCCTACAGGAAAGAACAAGTCAAGAACCGAGCAGAAAAATGGAAAAATAAGCCACTGCATGGTCAATATTGCCACAATATAAGTGGAAAATCAGACCTCGCCAAGACCTGGCAATGGCTTAAGAATGGCAACTTGAAGAAAGAAACTGAGGGTTTAATACTGGCTGCACAAGAACAGGCACTAAGAACAAATGCAATAAGAACCAAAGTCGAAAAATCCACAACAAACAGCAAGTGCCACCTTTGTAAAGAAGCAGATGAAACAGTGGACCACCTAATCAGCTGTTGTCAAAAGATCGCACAGACTGACTACAAACAAAGGCATGACAAGGTAGCAGGGATGATACACTGGAACATCTGCAAAAAATACAAGCTACCTGTAGCCAAACTTTGGTTGGACCATAAAATTGAAAAAGTTGAAGAAAATGAAGATGTAAAAATATTATGGGACTTCCGACTACAAACAGACAAACATCTGCCACGCAATAGACCAGATATAACTGTAGTCGAGAAGAAAGAAAAACAAGTTAAAATAATCGACATAGCAATACCAGGGGATAGCAGAATAGAAGAAAAAGAAATAGAAAAAATCACAAAATACAAAGATCTACAGATTGAAATTGAAAGGCTGTGGCAGAAAAAGACCCAAATAATCCCAGTGGTCATTGGCGCCCTGGGTGCAGTTCCAAAAGACCTTGAAGAGCACCTCAACACCATAGGGGCCACAGAAATCACCATCGGCCAATTACAAAAAGCAGCTTTACTGGGAACAGCCTATATTCTGCGACAATATCTATAATAATAACAGCAAGAACACTGATAATAAAATTCAACCATCCCAGGTCCTTGGGAAGGACTCAATGTCTGGATAAAACAAACCAGTCAATAACACCTGTCTGACTGTGTAAACAAGAAATAATAATAATAATAGAGAGGCCCCTGTGTTATAGCCATGGGAGTGCTGAAGGGAAGGAAAATGAAAGCAGACAAAGCAGCTCTCATAAGAACAGCCCTGCTGGGTCAGGCCCAAGGCCCATCCAGTCCAGCATCCTGATTCACACAGTGGCCCACCACTAGCTGCCTCTGGGAAGCCCACAGGCAGGAGTTGAGGGCATGCCCTCTCTCTCTTGCTGTTGCTGCCCTGCAACTGGTATTCAGAGGCATCCTGCCTCTGAGGCTGGAGGTGGCCTATAGCCACCAGACTAGTGGCCATTGATAGACTTTTCCTCTGTGAATCTGCACTGTAAGAACATAATTTGTCTCCAAACCATGATCTGCCTGGACGCTTGGAAATTCAAAGCAGAGTGTGGTTCCTTGGTTGTGAGCCCAGGCTGCTTTGGCTTCTCATGTACATCTGCCTTCAGAGATTCTAGTGCAGGGTGGTTTAATTCTGGCCCTTCTGCAGATGTTGGCCTACAACTCTGATAATCCCTGATTGTTTGCCACTGTGGCTGGGGATTATGGGAGCTGTAGTTCAAAAACAGCTGGAGGGCCAAAGTTGAGCAGCCCTGCTGTGGTGGCATTATGGCTTGAACCACTTCACTCTCGTTTCCTGTTTTTCAGATGGGGCTGTCACGCCCTCCCAGAGTCCTTTGCCTGCCCCGGTAAGGTCTTACGCTGCTGAGCGGCTTGCCAACATCCGAAAACGGAAAAGGAAAAACAGACAAGACATGGCCCTGGAAATCACACAGGCGGCTGACAAAAGGGTGCAAGCGGCCACTGACCGAATCCTGACAGCCCTGGGTGAATATGCCAAGGCAGACCTGGAGGAGCGCGAGAGGGACCGTGTGGACACTGAGCAGATCATTGCGCTCATGAACCGCCAGACCGAACTGCTGGAGTCACTGGTGCGAAAGCAGACTGAGGCTCAGGCCCCCGTGTCCCCTGTGTTGACCCGGCACACCCGGTTACCACGGCTCGGACAGCCAAATCATTCTGCAGACTCTTCTCCCTTGCGCTTGGGCGTTCCCAGACGGCCCGCTGCTCGGGCAAGGTACAGGAGGTGACTCTGCAGCTGCACCGCATCTAATGAGGTGCTTGTTCAGAGATTGGTAGCATGCGGGACTCGAGGGGCACATTTGTATTGGGGTTGTGGCTTTATTTTTCAGGACTTTAAAATCTTTTTACAATCATAATTTTATTTGCCAATTGTGTAAAGAAAGGAAAATTAAAGCAAGAGTGGATTTTGCATTGTGAGTTTGCTAACTGATGAGGGAGGGAGGGAGGAACCATGAGGTATTTCTGTAATCACTGTGGTGGAGGCTGTTGGTTGCCATTTATTCTCATAACAGTTAATGAGCGTGAGGCTCTATGACCTGCTATTACCAAAAGGCTCTATGACCCGCTGAAGGCCACAAGTGAACTTGCTGCCTGTGCAGTCACTTTATTCAGACGTTATGTTCAACTACGAGTGTACAGTGCACACAGCTATACAGTTATTTGCATGGTGTGTGGAACACAGGTACAGCAGTCCACCTCCTATGTGTACCACACACCTGAGAGGCCTGTACCCACATCCACCTCTAAAACGAAAGCAGGTGCAGTCATTCACACAAACACATGTGCAAGTGTACAGATATCTGCACATTCATATGTTAGTGTCTCATAGGGCTGTCGGCTTTGGGTATCTATAAATTGAAAGTGTGTGTGTGCGAGTGTGTGTAGGAGCCTGAAGGAGGTCGCAGCTTCAGCCATTGGCATCCTTGGTTCAAACTCCTGAGTAACAGGATGGGGAAAGGATGCCTGTGTGAACCCCTATCCCTATTCACTCATTATGTTCAACTCATGTATGGTCTGTGTGCAGTGTCCACACATAGAGACATGTATGCACATACAGTTATGTACCCATTCACATGTTGAATATATGTACAGCAGTACACTTTCTATTTCCTGTATTGCAGGTGGACAGCACCAAAGTTCACTTTTAAAATGAGCACCTGCACAGTCATTCATGCAAAAATATGTACAGAGACCTGAATGCACATGCAATGGGATGTCTGGACAGGGCCCCTGTGTGAGTCCTTGGAACACCAGAGTCTCCAATGCAGCGGAAGTGGACAATAAAGATTGGATTTCCCACCTTTCAGATATAAGTCTTGGAAAGTACCTTGGAAAATCGATTGTACTATATTTACCAGAATACAAGGTGACTCTGAATTTAAGATGAGCCCCTTAAAAAACAGAGGCTAAATACAGGCTATACCTATGCTTATCCAAAAGGAAGAGGATGCTGAATTTAAGATGACCTTTGATTTAACATCAAAGAACCTGGGGGGGAAAAACCTAGTCGTGGATTCAGGTAAATGCAGTATAAAAGGTATTGTGCAGCATCCAGACCAAGTTGTTCATGACTGACTGACTAGTCTGGAAGCTGACCAATGAACTGAAATACAAAAGACAACAGAACATAGCTAAAAGTTAGAACGGCAGTAACAGAATAAAAATGGCCTTAACAATCAAAGTCAAATCAGTGACAGATATTGCACAATACAGTTTTTACAGCCTTCTTAAAAATTACTAAAGAGGGGCCAGGATCGATATTCCCAGGGAAAAGTTCCATAACTATGGCATCACTGCACAAAATGCCCTGATTACTGTCCAGCAAATGAAAAAGAACTACAAATTAAAAATGATGGCATCTTATTATTAAGGTCCAGCCCAGAATCAGTTGGGAAGGGACAGGGGGCTGTGGAGTTGAGCAACGGTAAAGTGTGCCGTTGAGTTGGTGTTGACTCCTGGCGCCCACAGAGCCCTTTGGTTGTCTTTGGTAGACTACAGGAGGGCTTTACCCTTGCCATCTCCTGTGCAATATGAGATGATGCCTTTCAGCATCTTCCTATATAGCTGCTGCCCGATGTAGGTGTTTCCCATAGTCTGGGCAACATACCAGTGGGGATTCGAACCGGCAACCGCTGGCTTGATAAGTCATTTCCCTGCTGTGCCACTAGGTGCCTCTGCTGTGTGCATTACAAGATGATGATAATGTAAAGTACACAATAGTAGTATCCGGCTGTTAAATATTATAACTGTTTTACACCCAGCATGACCATTGGCTTGTACAGTCAGAGTGCTATGGAGACAGCCCAGTTGGCCTGACATGCTTGCAGAGAAAGTGCTTGAAAGAAAAGGAGCCGCCTTCCTTCCCTACGCCTAAGCAACCCACTGTGGGTAGATTCAGAGTATTGCCACAAACCTGAGCTACTTGTGCTGGCATTGTGAAAATGGCAGACTGAGTGGTAAGCCACCACATACAAACAAACAGCTCACCATGTAGCAGCAGCTGCAGGCTGTTAGGCACAGCAGTTCTCAGGCTCCTTACATGGGTTGCCCACCGTACATAAATGGATCCTCTGTTTTCCACTAGAGACTCATTTTAGCCCCTGTGACTACATCTTGTCAGTTACTGATGAAGCAGCTGTTGGTTCTCTGCCATGGGATATGGTGATGGCCACTACCTTGGATGGCTTTAAAAGGAGCTTAGACAAATTCATGGAGGACAGGTCTATCAATGGCCACTAGTCCAATGGCTATACACCACTTCCAGCCTCAGAGGCAAGATGCCTCTAAACACCAGTTGCAGGGCAGCAACAGCAAGAGAGAGGGCATGCCCTCACCTCTTGCCTATGCGTTCCCCAGAGGCATCTGGTGGGCCACTGTGTGTATCAGGATGCTGGATTAGACAGGCCCTTGGCCTGATCCAGCAGGGCTGTTCTTATGTCCACCTTCCTGGGAATGCTGGAAATGTAAGGCCCCTTGCCTTATAGAAAGAGTTGTAAGTCCTATGTTGCAGACTATAATATATTATGCTAAAAATAGATGGATGCCTGAAAGATCCTCTAGCCATTGACTAAGCAGCTGCCATGTCATGGAATGTTAGCAAGTATGCTAATTTCTGAAGGAGAAAGTACAGATATAGGACAAAGAGCCAGCATGGTGTAATGGTTAGAGCGCTGGACTAGGACCGGGGAGACCTGAGTTCAAATCCCCATTCAGCCATGAGACTTGCTGGGTGACTCTGGGCCAGTCACTTCTCTCTCAGCCTAACCTACTTCACAGGGGTGTTGTGAGGAGTAACTCAAGTAGGTAGTACACCACTCTGGGCTCCTTGGAGGAAAAGCGGGATATAAAAAATGTTTAAAATGTTTTAAACATTTTTTAAATGTTTTAAACATTTTAACATATAGACATATAAAAATGTTTTGAAAAGAAAAAGATATATAATAACGATAAAACACCTGTGAAGAAAGACGTTACTGGCTGGGCTAGAAGGAAACATTATTTGTGTCCTGACAGCAGGAAAGTGAGTGGGCAAAAATATTAGAAGTAGAAGAGGACCCAGGAGACAGGAATAAAGTGCAAGATTGTTGAATGATGGGGAAGAAGAGAGCTGGTAGTGATCTGAAAAATGAAACTAGTTGGGAAGGACTGATAAGGGGATGGAGTGGGTAAAAAGGAGGGTGGATGAGTCAGGGAGTTGGGGGGCACGGGAAAAAAGGAGATTCAAGGCAAAACCTTAACTAGAGACAAGAGACAAGATGGCCTGTATGCTGCTGGTGGTAGAGGCCACTGGAGACATTCCAGGAATGTCACGCTCATTTCCCCCATAGAATCTGTTTTTTAACAATTGGTTGTTGGAGAAGAGACAAGGGGAAGACCTCATCGGCCGAACTGGTCTGCCCTGCTGGGTTGGTTGTGTGAAGAGGCTTCACGGTTACCAAAGCTGACAAACCTGCCTTGCTCTGAGAACAGCCTAAGGGCATAAGCTGCTTTTTGGGGAGGTGCAAGAACTAATAGTTGCTACCTACCTGGGATTCTGTCTATTCTGTATTTCTTTCTTGAACTGACATCCTTGGTACCTGTGGACGGTTTGATGGCTCCTCTTGGGAATCCTAAGTCATCACATGCGAGGCAGTGGGTTGGATCCTAGTTCTTAAATATCTCTATCTCTCTCATATATCATCTGCATACTTTCAGACAAAAACCAAAAACCAACCCCTTTTCACTTGATTTCACTTTTAAGTGCTTGAAACCTACAAATGCATGCAACCTACTAGTGCAAACAGGCTGCCCCAAGGCATTGTGCTGCCTGAGGTGAAGGCCAAGATAGCACCCACCCACCCTTGGCAGTGCACAAGGAGGTGGGGCAGGCAGGAGCTCAGAAACCATGCTGCCGAGATAGGCAGCAGCAGTGTTGCTGGCTTCTAAAAATTTCTGGGGCTTCAGATGATTTCATTTTTATCTGCCCGTCCTCCAAGTTGACTGACATACATGGCTCCCCACCTTCTTAGCCACACAACAACCATCTGAGGTGGGTTATGCCGAGAGTTGGCGAGTCGACTGGCCTACAGTCAGCCAGTGAGAAAAGCACTCATAGGAACATAGCAAGATTCCCTATACCCAGTCAGACCAGTGGCCCATCCAACTCAATATGAACATCTGTAAAGGTGTTTCTTTGTGTGGCCTTCATGCATCACACATGTGGGATTACCAAAAGGTAATTCCCCACCCCCTCCAACGGCTCCATATAGGTCAAACCCTGCTAACTTGGCAAAGAGACACCTTTTTAACGTGGTGATTCTCTTTATTTAGCAGGGGGAGAGTAACTGGCCCTTATCCACCCCCAGCATAGTACCTCCAGTGACTGTTGCTGGTGTCTATCTGATGTTCCTTTTTAGATTGTGAGCCCTTTAGATCCATCTTATTTATTTGTTATTTTTCTGTGTAAACCGCCCTGAGCCATTTTTGGAAGGGCGGTATAGAAATCAAATACATAACAAACAAATAAATAAATAAATAAATAAGTGTAAAATAAAAGGCAACATCAAAAAAGTATGTTTTTAAACGTTAGTGTCTTTGTCTAGTATAGCTTCCTAGGGACCCCATGTATGCTGCTGCCATGAGCTCAATCATGAAAGAAAAGTGGGATATATATGTAAATAAAGACATATTCATATTGTGAGAAAGGTACTGGCTTGTCGTTAGTGTACAAGCAGCAGTTCTGTTTCCAGTGTAAAAAATGAGGCTGCAAATTCCACAAGCAGGACACAGATGGAGGAGAGCCAGTGTGGTGTAATGGTTAGTATGTCAGACAAGGATTTGGGACTTAGACTTGGTCTTAGGTTCAGTCCTCACTCAGCCATGAAACTTTGTAGGCTCGTTCACACAACTGAAAACTGGATAGGACAAGCATCCTACCCAGTGTCAGAAGCTGTGCATGCTCCCATTTTGTGATCATGTGTGAGGGGAAAAGAAGATAGCTGGCAGTGATCATCAGCTGGCCTCGCCCTGTGTTAAGAGGGCTTTTCTCCTACCTCATTCCGTTTTCAGTCCTGTGAACAAGTCTACTAGGTGACTTTGGGCCAGTCACTCTTTCAGCCTAACCCACCTTACAGGGTTGTTGTTGTGTGGGGACCATGTATAAGAACATAAGAGCAGCCCTACCTCCAACTTATTGGCTTTTTCCAGCAACTGCCTACAGAAATCAGCGTGACACGGGAGCAGGAGGTCTAGCTAGATTGGGGATTGGTTCTATCTCAACCCTCCGTTCTGCACGCTGCTACGAGAAATGCAATTGTACAGCAGCTCGGAGGGCGGCAGAATCATAGCGACTGTTAAGGGGTGAAGGAAAGGCAGATACATAAACGATGCGAAACTGTAGCAACACCACGGACATATTAGCAATACACTTGTCGCGGCGTGGGTAGGTAGGAATACTTAAAATAATGGTAAAGCCGTAGAAACTCTCCCTGAAGCAGAACTGCCTTTAGGACCCAGAGGGAGCGGACGCGTAGATCTCCCAGCACAAGAGCAGGAAGGGAATTCGCTGCTCTATGGCTAGAGACGGGCGTAATGGGGCGGCTGGGGCCGAGAGTGGATCCGGGTTACTTGAACGCCTCCTGCTATGCATTTACAGACTTTAAACCTCCTACTAGCTCTGGCTAGGAAAAGCAGGGGTTCCTGATCGATCTCCTGCTCCGGGGAGAGACCCCTCCTGTGTACAGTGCCGAAGAGTTCACTCCGGAATACACGGGACTCGATTCCTGGTAAGTGTGTCTAGGATTGGAAACTACATTCCTAAGATCGGAGATACCCGCTCAGCTGGGCAGCTTTGAGTTGCTGAAAAGCAGCCTACCTCTGAATATTTGTTGCTGGGGTTGTTGCCTTCCTTCCTACCTGGAAGCATCTGTCTGTCCGCGGTTGGGAACAGGATGCTAGACTAAATGGTTCCTTGGTTGGACGATCCAGAAGCGCTTCTCTTCTCTTCATGAGCCCACCTGCACCCCCTCCCCCTCTCTGTGGAAGCACTTACCTCTCTAATGCCAGGTGTTTAAGGGGGTAGTGACTCTTTGATTGATTGAGTGAGTGAGTGCTGTCAAGTCGATGTTGACTCTTGGCAACCACATAGATAGATTCTCTCCAGGATGATCTGTCTTCAACTTGGCCTTTAAGGTCTCAAATCGGTGCATTCACTGCTGTCATAATCAAGTCCATCTACCTTGCTGCTGGCCATCCTCTTCCTCTTTCCTTCAACTTTTCCCAGCATTATGGACTTCTCAAGGGAGCTGGATCTTCACATAATCTGTCCAAAGTATGATAGTTTGAGCCTGGTCATTTGTGCCTCAAGAGAAAATTCTGGATTGATTTGTTCTATGATCCATTTTTTTGTTTTCCTGGCTGTCCGTGGTATCCTCAAAAGTCTTCTCCAGCACCAAAGTCCAAAAGTGTCAATGCTTTTTCTATCTTGCTTCTTCAAAGTCCAACTTTTGCATCCATAGTCTGTCACGAGAAAAACCATTGTCCGAACGATTCTAATCTTTGTAGTTATAGACGCGTCACAACATCTAAATATCCTTTCCAAGGCCTTCATTGCTACCCTACCAAGTGCTAGTAGTCTGCGGTGTATTTCTTGACTGCTGGATCCTTGACTGTTGACAGTCAATCCTAAAAGGCAGAAGCTATCCACCACTTTTAATGTCTTCATTGTCGATTCTGAGGCTGGTTGTTTACCCGTTGTCATTAGTTTAGTTGTCTTTACATTTAGTCGTAGTCCCATTTTTTTCACTGTGTTCCTTGACTTTCATTACCGGAGCTTGCAGATCATCCGCATTCTCAGCTATCAGAGTGGTGTCATCAGCATAGCGCATGTTATAGATATTTCTTCCTCCAACTTTAAAACCACACTCATCTTCTTCCAATCCAGCTTCTCTCAGTATATGTTCAGCATATAAATTGAATAAAGAAGGAGAAACTATACCGCCTTGTTTTACTCCTGTGCCGATCTGGATCCGTCTGGACTATGGCTTCCTGTCCTGTGTATGGGTTTCTCATGAGAACAATGAGCTGTTCTGGGATGCCCATTTTCCTAAGGATATTCCACAGCTTGACATGGTCAACACAATCTTTAGTGGTGAGAAAAAGTCAGTCTCATTGCTTTGTGTGTCTCTCCCCCCCCCCCCGTGAAATTCTCAGCATTCAAAATACTTCAAGGCTCAGTCTTCTTGAGCCCCTGCACAAATTAAACCCTGACTTAGACTAATAGCTATTGGGTATTAGACCGGATTGCTAGATGGATTTATTTTAAAGAGTTATACCCCACCTTTAAATCTAAAAGATCCTCATGAGGGCATACAACAAATTATTACATACAACAGTCGTGTCTGATGAAACGGCTCATAGAGATCCTGGGGAAACCTCTGTGAAAGCCGCTCCCCAAATCAGCTACTCTTGCTGCTGTCCTTAATCTGCAGTGAGTTCAGGGGAAGTAGCCCCTTTGCAGGAAGTGTGTTGCCAGGCATTACCAGATGATATAGATATGGATCCCATTAACATGGAAGCTTGCTGAATACTGAGCCAGACCCTTTGTCTATCTAGTATGTTCTACACTAACTGGCAGCAGCTTCCCAAGGTTTCAAACATGGTTCTTCTCCAGCCTTACTTGGAGATGCCTGGGATTGGGGTTGAACCCAGGACCTTCTGCATGAAAGGCCCTCCCTCTGCCACGGGGCTACGATCCCCTCCCCAGCGCTGCTGAATGACAGCTGCTGAGAACAACCAGTGGGAGAGAGCTATTGCCTTCAAGGCCAGTTTATTTATTCTATTTATTTATTTATTTATTTATTAGGTGTTTAGGAGCTTTCCGAGGTATCTAGCTGACCACAGTGGGAAACAAAACAGCGGACTAGATAGATCTGTGGTCTGATCCTGCGGACCCTTCTTCTGGAGGATTGATGCTTTCCCATTCATCGGCTAATATCCAGACTAAATTACTTGTGAGAAATCTTATTAATATTACGTAGTCCTTTAGAGTAGTGCCTGAGTACTACTATTGAGTAATTTAGTCGGATATCAGACATCGAGGTCATGCACACGACAGTTGTTTGGGCGAGGAGGGTGGGTTGGGAGGGGAAGGCAGGGTTGAACCCACCTTCCCCGCAGATGATCGGGACGCTCCTCTTGGGTGTGTGACCTCACGCCTACACGATGCATTGCTCCCAGCAGCATGGATTTCCAGAGGCTGGGGAAATTAGTCCTGCCCCCCCCCCCCGAATCCAGAAATGCAAACATTAAGGGATTCCCCCTCAAGCTGTCGCTCTGGGGGCCCATCTCTGTGACTGCGCAGCCTGAGCATTCACATAACCCCACCCCTGGGGATGAGGGCGCCCTCGCCCTCAGAGAGCTGGTCTTGTGGTAGAGGAAAGCTGGTCTTGTGGTATCAAGCCTGACTTGTCCCATTAGCTATGAAGGGTCCACTCTGGTTGCATTTGAATGGAAGACCACATGTGAGCACTGTAAGATATTCCCCTCAGGGGATGGAGCCGCTCTGGGAAGAGCAGTAGGTTTCAAGTTCCCACCTTGGCTTCTCCAAGAAAGGACAAGATTTATTTATTTATTTTTTGATAGGACAAGATTTTTTTATTGAACCAACAAACTACCAAGATAGGGCTGAGAGAGATTCCTGCCTGCAGTCTTGAAGGAGCCCCTGCCAGTCTGTGTAGACAATACTGAGCTAGATAGACCAATGGTCTGACTCAGTATATGGCAGCTCCCTTGTTCCTATGTGTTCCTAACCCTGGTTAAAGGCCAGGGAAAACTCTAGTGGGGGCGGAAGCAGCAGGATTGGGAGCAGGCTGGGTTGACGTAGCCTGGGTTGGGCTGCTCGTATGCATAGCCTCACTGACTTGTTTCTCAGGACTTCAATCCTAGTTAACTATGCTGGTTACCCAAAGCAGTCTGACCAGGACTGCCCTGAAATTCTGGGTTCACACAATCAAAACCACTGGGCTCATTAATCTTGATTAACTTTTTAACCAGGTTCCTTGTGATGATTTGAACCCAGCCTGTGTGTATAGTTCTGGTTGTCCTATCTCAATAAGGATATCATAGAACAGAGAAATGGGAAAGGCTTGTGAGCATTCGGAGCCCTCAGAGCATTCGGAAGATGCTGCTAACTCACATTTTGGGGTTTTTAATCTTTAAAAAATAGAAAACTGACTGCCTCCTAGAAAGCAGAATCTGCAACAGAATGCACTCTGCACAGCAGAGTGCGTTCAGAGGCTGGCTGTTCAAAACAGACCAATATGTTACGCCGAAATTACATGCAGGTCTGCTCAGAATATAAGCATCATGCTTGGATGCTTATATTCTGAGCAGACCTGCATGTAATTTCGGCTTAACATATTGGCCTGTTTTGAACAGCCAGTCTCACTGGAATTTATATCAAACTCTGATTCTGACATCTCCTCCCTGAACAGGATTTCCCATCTCAAAACTTAAGCTGATGTCGAGGATGGATGGAAGGGAAGAAATATGGAACCTGGATCCCCAGAACCCTGGGGAAGAGGAGATGCCGAAAGATGCTGTCGCAGGTAAGAAACTGGATAGAAAAATATAAGCAAGAGTTACTCTGAAGTATTTTTCATGGCATCCATAGCCCTATTAACAGGTTATGTCCAATGCATGTACATGTGTACATGCATGCACGTACAGCTATTCACCCGGTAAATTCAATGCATGTACAATGGTACATTTCCTGTCTTTACCTTGCATTTGTGGCGGTCTCTACCCAGGTTTACTTTTTAAATGAATGCATATACAGCCATTCATACAGAAAGATGTACAGACACCTGTATGCATGCACAACATAACATCTGAATAGAACTCATGTGAATAATTACTTTGTCTGGTGGAAGATGGTGCTGCCTGCCGAGTAGTTGGTCCCTCCTGTCCGCTGTGCCTGGGATGCTTCTCTTGAGGTATATCTAGATCACATATCTTGCTCGCTCAGGTTAAGCCAAAAGTATAACGTTGCCCCTTGCACACAAGAACAGACCATAAGATGCGCTATTCTTTGCATTGTTCTTAACTCTGGCTCTTTGCAAACAACCTTCAGGCTTGAAGACCCGGGCTTTGATGCGAACGGATAAAAATTTGAATGATTTCCAATTTGTCAAGTTTGAGGATGAGCTCTGTGCAGGAAGGATCTGTTGTTGTTTGTTTAATTTGATTTCTATACCACCCTTCCAAAAATGGCTCAGGGCAGTTTACACAGAGAAATAATACATAAATAAGATGGATCCTTGTCCCCAAAGGGCTCACCATCTAAAAAGAAACATAAGATAGACACCAGCAACAGTCACTGGAGGTACTGTGCTGGGGGTGTAGAGGGCCAGTTACTCTCCCCCTGCTAAATAAAGAGAATCACTACGTTTAAAAGGTGCCTCTTTGGCAAGTTAGCAGGGGTAATGGCTGCTTCGGGGACAGAGTGAGCCATACACAGGACTGCTTCTGGTTCTTGCTTAGTCTGCTCCTGGTTGCGGGTAACATGCATGATTGCGGAAGCTGTTGCAGTGCATTCTGGCATGTTTTCTCCTTTGAAAGATTCAACACAGTTTCTTGGCCTTTTTTCTATCTTTAATCTTTCTGACGGACAAAATACATGGTCAGAGGACTCATGTGGCTCCACTTTTGTTGGGCTGCACCATTTCAGGCTGTAAGCTGAAGATCAAATGTTTGAATGCTTCCGTGTGTTAGAGAAATAACTCACTGCTACTTAGTTAAAACTAAGTAGCTTAGTTTTCTCCACAAATAAATGCAGATATAACCTGTATTTAATTTCTACTTTTAAAGGGGGTCATCTTAAATTCAGAGTTGTCTTCTATTTGGGTAAATATGGTATTTCCATGCTTGTACTCAATGATCATGGAATTTAGTATCTGAAACAGAATCCCTCCACTTATAACAACAGCATGTTGCTAATCCTTCGGGCTGGGCAAAAACACTTAACAGAATGTTCCTTTTCAGACATGTTATTACTCAGGTGTCTGTAAAGTACATTTTAAAAGTTAAGCTGGGTACAGTCCCCGGACCCCTATAAATGCCGGGTGCAGATTGGAAGTGTACTACTGCACTTGTATTGGACATAATGTGTGAATGTACATTCATTGAACATAATGTATGGAAACGGGGTTTATGTGACTAATATCTGGTGAAACTGTTAAGGCCAGAGGTGGACTGAGAGCGATGTTCAGCCATGCTAGGCTGTGGAGTGAGTTCAGGGTTTTGCATGTCCCTTGCTTTGACTAACAGAAGCAATACTCCTCTGCAACTGTGGTGAGACTAAAGCAAACAAATATTTACATAATTTATTCAGTTTGTGGAAGTAAGTTACCTCCCCAACCCCCGTCTAAACTGAAGTTGGAATTCAGAAAAGTGAAGGGCATTTATTATCATCATTTTATTTGTTTAATTTATATACCGCCTGACTCCAAAGATTCTAGGCCAGGGTTTCTTAACCTTGGGCCCCCAGATGTTGTTGGACTACAACTCCCAGACAGGGCCTTTGTGGCTGGGGATTCTGGGAGTTGTAGTCCAACAACATCTGGGGGCCCAAGGTTAAGAAACCCTGCTCTAGGTGGTTCACAAATTTATGAAAATATCCTCTTTCTTTTTATGGTCTCTTCTTCAGAAATGAGTCTCTCCAACGAGAAAGCAGCTTCTGCGGCCATTGCTGTGGCCACGGCGGCAGTGGCTGCTGTGAAGACCGTCATAGGGATCCAGTCTCGCATCTTCACAAGGCTGGCGACACGCCGGAAGTTTCTGAGGCGAGAGCGCGACGACTTGGACGAGCTGGAAGAGATGGTGGAAAACGCAGCTGCCGTCCGCCTCCGAGCAATTGTTGAATCGAGCATCGACTCTTTGAGAACCATGATGTGCTCCTGCCTCTTCCAGTCTCCCGCTGTCCTCGCCGGCCTCATCGATGAGCTCTACATCATGGAGCGCGCTTTCTGGGTGCAACCAGGCCGCTCTGAATGGTGGGAGAAGGTTGTCCTGCCCCATTGGGATGACCCACTCTGGCAGGAGAATTTCAGGATGAGCCGGCAGACTTTTATGGAGCTGTGTCACATGCTGAGGCCTGTCCTCGAGCGGCAGACGACCAACATGCGAGCCCCAATTACCGTCGAGAAGCAGCTGGCCATTGCTATCTGGAAACTGGCAACCCCGGATAGCTACAGGTCGGTAGCCGAGTGTTTTGGTGTGGGACGCTCCACGGTCTCGCGGATCGTTATGGAAGTCTGCCAGGCACTCTACGATGTGTACCACCATGTGGTCCACCTGACCGCTGCCCAAGAGGTGATGCGAGGGTTTGCAGCCAAGGGTTTTCCTCACTGCGTAGGAGCCATCGATGCTACTCACATCCCTATCATTGCCCCTGCGCACAGGGCAACGGAATACATCAACAGCAAAGGCTATTACTCCATGGTCCTGCAAGCGTTGGTGGACCACCAAGGCCGGTTCACCGATGTGTATGCCGGGCGGTCTGGGAAAGTGCACGATGCGAGGATCTTCCGCAGCTCTCCCATCTTCCGGGCCATGAACCAAGGCACGTTTGGTCCCGGCTCTATTATGGACATGGAGGGTGAGCAAGTGAAACCAGTGATCCTCGGAGACTCTGCTTATCCTCTCCTGCCGTGGCTGATGACTCCTTACAGTGGCCACTTGGACGCCCGCAAGCAGCTGTTCAACCGCACCCTCGGCCGCTGCCGGACAGTGGTGGAATATGCTTTTGAGCGCCTCCGGGGCCGCTGGCGGTGCCTGCTCTCCCGCTTGGATGTGAGGGAGCGCTATGCCCCCAGGGTCATTGTGGCCTGCTGCATCTTGCACAACATATGTGAGACCAAAGGAGAGCCCCTCCAGGACGGGTGGGAGGAGGTGGTGAGATCCGTCTCCAGGTCTTACCAGCAGCCAGAGCGACCACCTGTGTATGTCTTGAATCCCCGTGCCCGAGAGATCAGAGATCTTTTCAGTGCATACATGGAAAGGAGGGAACTGGCAAAGTAGGGCTGGATTTGTTCATTTGCCACCCAATAGGCCTTGTTGTACGCTTTGGGAACAGGATTTAATTTTTTTAAAAAAATTTAAATTTTCTTTTCTTTTTCTTTTTTTAAGAATGTAGTTGGCTTGGCATATCTTGATGACAGCTATGTGAGAGGCAACATGATGTAGTGGTTAGAGTGTTGGACTAGGACATGGGCGATCCTGGTTTGAATCCTCATGCAGTCAAATAGCTCAATAAGTAACTTTGGGACAGTCATGCTCTCAGTCTAACCTACCTTACAGAGTTGCAAAAATACTGAGGGTAGGGGGGAACCATAATATGCTACCCTGATCTCCTTGCAGGAAGGACAGGATGACAATGTCATAAATACCTTTTAAACTTGTATTGTGTTGCTTTCCTCCTTAGCTGTGGTGAGTTGAAACTGCTTGGAGGGGAGCAGCCAAGTGACGTCGGCATGTCTCCTGCTCTTGCTTAGGTTACTCTTGCTAACCTGCTAACGTGATGCCTCTGAGTACCAGTTGCAGGGGAGTAACAGAAGGAGAGAAGGCATGCCCTCAACTCCTGCCTGTGGCTTCCAGTGGCATCTGGTGGGCCACTGTGCGAAACAGGATGCTGGACTAGATGGGCCTTGGGCCTAATCCAGCAGGGCGGTTCTTATGTGCTTATTAACTTTACTCTTGCTAACCTGCTCTTGCTTAGGTTACTTCTGGCCAGAGAACGGCAGCAACCTTAACACTGCACTGGGTTCCTTGTTGCCAGAGAAAATATAGTGGTGTACTGTGGCTGCTGCTCCTGCAGACCCAGCCTTTCTACTGGCAAAGAGACGAGAGAGACTGAGCATATGCAGAGGGAGCAGCTGCTGAATGCTGCTGTTTTCCCTGTTAGCGGAGAGAGGAGAGCCCACCTATAGCCTAGGGTAGAGTGAGTCATGAATCAGGAACTTCCCAATTCACTTTTGTGATGAACTCACCAGGAAGCTTTAGGCCAGCTCCTCCCTCTCAGCCTCCTCTGCAACTGCGATATGGAGATAATACTGACCTGCTCTACAGGCTCAGTGTTCCCTCTAACAGGGAGTCCCAGATGTTGTTGACTACAACTCCCAGAATCCCCAGCTGCAGTGGCTTTTTCTTGGGGGTTATGGGAGTTGTAGTCAACCACATCTGGGAATCCCTGTTAGAGGGAACACTGTACAGACTTGTTGTAAACATTAAAGCAAGATAGTGGCCCTATTTGCACATTCTGTTCAACGATATGTATAATCTGTGCACAGTGTACGCATGTACAGATATGTACGGGGGTACAGCTATTCATACATTATGTTAATCACATGTATAGTAGTGCTCTTCAGTCTGTACCTTGCATTTGAGGAGGTCTGTACACAGGTTCTCTTTTCAAAGGACTGCATGCACAGTCATTCACACAAAAACGTGTGTATAGACAGATGTACACATGTACTATATAATGTCTGAACAGGGCTAATGTCTCTGAAACATTTTGAACATTCTAAAAGTACTGTATAAATAAAGTGTGCCATCAAGTCAATTTCGACTGCTGGTGCCCACAGAACCCTGTGGTTTTCTTTGGTAGAATACAGGAGGGGTTTACCATTGCCTCCTCCCCCATGCAGTGTGAGATGATGCCTTTCAGCATCTTCCTATATTACTGCTGCCCGATATAGTACCAGCGGGGATTTGAACTGGCAACCTTCTGCTTGTTAGTCAAGCATTTCCCTGCTGCGCCACTTAAGGTGGCACTGTATAAATGCTAAGCACTTAATATTAATAATAAGGTACAGAGGGAGCATAGGAGGTAGAAGACTTAGGAAGCAACCTTTTAGCTTTTGCTGAGGTGGGCAGGGTGAACTGAAAACCCATTTCTTCTAGCTGTGTATCTGCAAATGGAAGCTTTTCTTTACAGGATCCAAAAGCTTCTTGCTACTCATGAGGAGCAAGGAGCTTTTGACCTCTGGGTAAGGTGGGGAGATACAGGTGAAACTCGGAAAATTAGAATAGCGTGCAAAAGTCCATTAATTTCAGTAATGCAAATTAAAAGGTGAAACTGATATATGAGACAGACGCATTACATGCAAAGCGAGATAAGTCAAACCTTAATTTGTTATAATTGTGATGATCATGGCGTACAGCTCATGAAAACCCCAAATCCACAATCCCAGAAAATTAGAATATTACATGGAACCAAGAAGACAAGGATTGTAGAATAGAACAATATCGGACCTCTGAAAAGTATAGAGTGTACTGTGCTTGATTGGCCAGCAAACTCGCCTGACCTGACCCCATAGAGAATCTATGGGGCATTGCCGAGAGAAGGATGAGAGACATGAGACCAAACAATGCAGAAGAGCTAAAGGCTGCTAATGAAGCATCCTGGTCTTCCATAATACCTCATCAGTGCCACAGGCTGATAGCATCCATGCCACGCCGCATTAAGGCAGTAATTGCTGCAAAAGGGGCCCAAACCAAGTACTGAATACATATGCATGCTTATACTTTTCAGAGGTCCGATATTGTTCTATTCTTCAATCCTTGTCTTCTTGGTTCCATGTAATATTCTAATTTTCTGAGATTGTGGATTTGGGGTTTTCATGAGCTGTACGCCATGATCATCACAATTATAACAAATTAAGGCTTGACTTATCTCGCTTTGCATGTAATGCGTCTGTCTCATATATCAGTTTTACCTTTTAATTTGCATTACTGAAATTAATGGACTTTTGCACGATATTCTAATTTTCGAGTTTCACCTGTATGCCAAAAAGGAGCCCTGCTGAATCAAGCCCAAGGCCTATCTCATCCAGCACCCTGTTTCCCACAGTAGCCCACCAGACGTTTTTGGGAAGCTCCCAAGCAGAAGGTGAAGGCACACCCCCTCTCCTGCTATTGCTCCCCTACAATTGGTATTCAGAGACATCATGCCTCTGAACCTGGAGGTAGCCTATAGCCATCTGGAGTAGCAGCCATTGATAGACCTGTTCTCCATGAATTTCTCTAATTCCCTTTGAAAGCCATCCAGGCTGGTAGCGACCAGCACATCTTGTGGCAATGAATTCCAGAGGCTAATTATACTCTGTGTGAAGTACTTCTTTTTGTCCTTACTAAATCTCCTGCCCATCATTTTCCTCTTGAGTAAGCATGAATCGTTCGGAAAAAGAGTTCTTCTGCAGGAGGCAATAAGGGCGTCTTCACACGCTATTTGTTTAAGTGTATACCTAGAATTCTAAAGTATGGATGCAGGAAACAAACAAACATTTAGTGGCAAATCCGGCTTTGCCCTGTGTAATATATGAAGCGGCCATGAGTGAAGCATCCACAGCAGAAAGGAGGAGCAAACTTTATTTCAATGGGCTGACATTTTCTTCCCAAGCACACAGCTTATCCACAGACTGAGGTCAACAGTAAGAGGAGCTATTGGCCAGAAGACCTTGCCTTAATAAGATGAACCCCAAAGTGGGGTTAGCATTGTGTTGGCACTATCGACTTTTAACATGATGGGTTAAATGTCTAGTTTCTATCTTTGCTTCATTAGATTGGTCAATAATGTCTTAGTGAGGGCATCTCCTAAGATACGTGCTCTGGAGGAGGAGAATCGGGCAGCTACAAATATCAAGGCACAATTTCTTCAAGGTGCAAATGCTGTAATAAACTGTTTGTTGAATTTTAGTGTTTGTTTTCTGACTGCATATAACATCTCTCTGCCTCCAAATAGCATACATCAGAAACAAATGCTTTTAATGGGGACGGGGGTGCATTTACAAAGAACATCTGCTATGTATGTTTTATGGCAGGGTTTCTTAACCTTGGGCCCCCAGATGTTGTTGGACTACAACTCGTATCATCCTCAGCCACAAAGGCCTTGTCTGGGGATGAAGGTAGTTGTAGTCCAACAACATCTGGGGGCCCAAGGTTAAGAAACCCTGTTTTATGAAATGGTGGTCTTCTGAAACAAAGGGTTTTCCTATGAAATAAAGGGATATTTGAGCAAAATGCTGCCTGAAGACAGAAGCACAGAGAGAGAGATTGAGAGATGGATGATGATAATGCTAGGTCACAGGCACTAAAAATGCATCCACTTTCTCACTAGAACATGATGTGGCTGCCATTTATTATACTTTACAGTTGTTACCATATACAGTATCTGACGGTGCCTACACCCAGATGGGGTTGCCATCTTTTTGTTCCTGGGAAGTGTTTATTGTGTTTCTAACAGCTCTCTACAATAAGCAGAAATACACTGGGTGCCATTTTTGTCAGCACTGTGCTGCAGTAGTGAGGAAGCCACACCTGTTGGATTCCTGCCTGACATGCAGTTGTTAATGATGCTCTATCAGAAAAGGTCTGCCACTCTCATTATCCATATTAAATGAAAGTGGGTGTTTCAGACACATACCCTGCAGTTTCTTATCGTCTGCCATTTGCATATTGGGTTGCCAGGTCTTTTACCTAGAGGGACTGCTTTTTTATCTTTAAATCCCCCAAAGTATCAAAAGCTTCTGCAATCTCTATGCCTCCCAAGCTTCTCCTTCACCCCCACCCCCCACCCCATTAGGTTTGCCAACTGGGTTGCCAAAAAGCAAACAGCCTGATCTCCCCCTGTCCCTTTAACAGAGGTTTGATTTGCAACAGTCAGCAGGTGAAGCTTTTCATGGTGCTCAGATAAACAAGATCTCCTGCTGATTGCAGCGCATCAAACTGCTGTTTAAGGGAAAGCCACAGGGGTGAGTTCCAAAGCTGACGGCCATACCTGCTGTGACCACCAGGGCCCTGCTTTTCCCTTGCAGCAGGACAAGCAGGGCGCCTGCCTCCTGCTTCTGTGATTCAGAACAGGCCCACTAGTATAGACACTATCTCTGGACAACCCTGTTTGGATATACAAATGATTATAAATGCATAATTAGAATGTGCCTCTATGTTCAGAGGCAAGTTGTGGGTGTGGTGGGGTGGCATGCCTTCATCTCCTGCTTGGCATCTGATGGGCCACTGTGAGAGACAGGATGCTGGATTTGTTAGGCCTCGGGCCTCATTTAGAAGGCTTTTCTTACATGCTTCTGAATTCACACGCACACGACACCGGTATGCTTTGGTTCTGTCCATCCCAATCTCAATTGGTCATAATGGCTTCTGCTTTCTGGTCTAGGAAGCAATACCAGAATATTGGCGTATTCTGGTACTGACAGTCCCAATATTATCAAGGTTCTGAATCCAAGTTTTGGGTCCCCGGGTACTATTGGACTGTAGCTCCCATCATTCCCAGCCAGAATGGCTAACAGGGTGGGAGTTGTAGTCCAGTTTGCAGGCCCAAGGTTGGGAACCCCTTTTCTAAATGTACAGCAGCCACTTTTTTTTAATGCCCTTGTTTCTCTACCTTTCACAGCAGCTTGACACACAAATGTAGCAGGGAAAGCTGGACTAGAACTGGGGAGACCCGAGTTCAAATCCCCATTCAACCACGAATCTTGCTGGGTGACTCTGGGCCAGTCACTTCTCTCTCAGCTTAGCCTACTTCACAGGGTTGTTGTGAGGAGAAATCTAAGTATGTAGTACACCGCTCTGGGCTCCTTGGAGGAAGAGTGGGATATAAAATGTAGAGAATAATAATATTTAGTACTAGCTGATCCGGCGCAGAGCATCTGCGCCCCTAGTTCTCTTTGTTCCTCCCCATCTTCATTTCCCCCCTCCCTTCAGCTCCAGTCTGTTCTCCCCCTCTCAGTCTGCTTTCCGTCCCTGCCGACTGGCACCACCATTTTCTCCCCTGTCACCATCACTATCCAGGCAGCTGCTTGCCAACTCGCGAGAGCTGCTACACATGGGATTAGTGATGGGTACACCTAGGAGAAATATATACAAAGAAGATTTGTTTACGAATGATGCTTCTTGTGGAGATAAGTATTGGGAAAAGCTTCCCCTGGCTGAATTCCCCTGGCTGAATTCCCCGGCTGCTATGAAAGGCGCAGCGTCATAGAATATTAGTGTTGAAAGGGACCACGGAGGTTTTCTAGACTTTTTTCTAAACTCTTTTTTTTTAAGCCAGATTGGAAGTTGCTAAAATGCATATTGACAAGCCACAATGCTTCTGGGAGAATGTCCTTTGGACAGATGAGACAAAACTGTAGACTAGAACATACCTCATGGCTCTGATTTGGTGGGATCTCATATACAAAATCCATAATAAACAAGCAGTGTTTGCTCTGACAGGAATTCCCAGATGTTGGCTACAACTCCCATAATCTCCAGCCAAAGGATATTGCCGCCAAGGATGCTGGGAGTTGTTGTAGTGAACAACATCTGGAAACAGACAGTGTAAACAAGTCTAACAGTTTTACTGTTGTGTTTGTGGACTAGAGTCCACCGCATCAGAGGCATGAAATATGTTTAAGTCCACAAAAGCTTAAAGTAAAAGTGTGCCGTCAAGTCAATATTGACTCCTGGTGCCCACAGAGCCCTGTGGTTGTCTTTGGTAGAATACAGAAGGAATTTACCATTGCCTCCTGCTGCACAGTATGAGATGATGCCTTTTAGCATCTTTCTATCTTGCTGCTGCCTGATATACGGTAGGTGTTTTCAAACTGGCACAACCTTCTGCTTGTTAGTCAAGCATTTTCCCACTGCACCACTTAAGGTTCTACAAAAGTTTATGCCACAATAAATCTTGCTCTTCATGTGCCACAGGATATTTGCTATAACAAATGAACACTTCTGCACCTCTGGAAACTGTCAACAGATTTTATGTGGAGTGAGCACTTCTGCATGATATATCCACACACAACCTTCGTTGCCATGGCACTTAAAATACTAACCACTTTATATGGTTTCCCTATAACAAATTGTGTTCTGGCCAGCTCGTACAAATAAAACATACAATTGAAAACATGAAAGCAAACAAGAATTCCAACAAATAAGACTAAATTTAAATAAGAGAACGTCTTGTTCATTATGAGCCCCACCACCCATTGAGGTCATCTGCAGAGGTCCGTCTCCAGTTGTTGCCAGCTTGGCTGGTGGCCACACGGGGACGGGCCTTCTCGGTTGCTGCCTCAAGATGAATGCGCTCCCTACTGAAATACGATCCTCCTCATCTCTGACAATTTTAAAAAAGCATTTGAAAACCCATCTCTTCACCCAAGCTTTTTCAGCTTTTTAAATGTTTAGGTTTTAATCTGTGTTTGACTTTTAAATTGTTTAAATTGTTTAAAGTTGTCTATGTTTTTAATTTGTTTTATGTTATTGTTACCCGCCCAGAGACAAAAGTTTGGGGCTGTGTACAAATTAGATAGATAGACAGACAGATAGATAGACAGACAGGCCAAAGCGTTTTTAAAGCTTGGGTGAGCAAAAAGGTCTTCACCTGGCATCTAAAAAACCAAAGTGAGGGTGTCAGGCGAGTCCCACTGATAATGATCATGATTCCCTCTCCTCCCATTTTGTCAAAACCCTAACATTTGTACGTTCATGACGAGAGGCTCAGGATTTCTTAAAATAATTATCAGTTGTCTTGCAAAGCCATGGTAGCTGCAAGCATCTTTTATTGTGATTACTTAAATGGCTAGTATAAATGTACTTGGTGGTGGGGCGGGGACAATGTTTGAAAAGCCAGGTGTGAAGGAGGGCAAGGGTTTTATGAGGGCTGGAAGTTTCTTCTAATGATGTCCTTGAGAAATGTTGTACTTGATACCAGGCCTTGGAAAAACTAGGCTTTGGGGGCTTGTGCTGGTGTTGGAGTGTGAAATGCAATATTGGGTTGCAATTGCAAGCCTTTGGCAGTTCAGAAACGCTTGTAGAGACTGCACACTGATTTACTAATAGCTGAAAACCTGGTCTGCACTACTGGCAGGAGGAGGATTTGTGTCCCCTTGTAAGTAACCTGAGTGCCAGTTGTAGGAAAGTATGATTTGAAGAAGTTATAATCGGCAGCCTGCAGTCATCTATTTATTCTTTCTCCAGAGACCCTGCCATTGAAACCAAACGTGGAAAGAGGTAAATACTGAACTCTGAGGATGAGGGGTTCATTTAATCCTCCAATTAAATAGATGAAGGCTTCAAGTTACTGCTAATTCTTTTGAAGTGGAGAGAAGACCTAAAGGGATGAATTGGGAAGTTATAAAACAAACTCCAATCTTCCTTTTTTAGGAAGATTCAGCCACAATCCACTGTCTGCCAAACTGGATCCATAGTTGTGTTTTAACAGCTGCTTAATCTGCAGCAGTCAATGGGTTAAAGCTTATCAAGTAAAGAACTTCACAGTACAGAGCTGATTTATAATGCTTAGAAAAATGCAACTACACAAGCTGGTTGCAGATCAGACAAATCTGATGTCTGCCTGGGATGTGGAGATGGACTGTTCATATAAAATGACTAGCAAATGTAAAAGGTGCAATCACAGGGAAGTGGGGTTGGCACATACATTAGGAATGTTTGGGACAGCAGCATCAGGCACTCATGAAATCCAGTCAAGCAGCACATCATGAAGTCCTGCTTGGGGCTGTATCTAACTTTTGCAGGGACCTCCATGATGAATCCCTATTCTGGCCCAGATGGAACCAAAGTGTGCTGCAATGTAGGGTAATCCTACACTGGATTACCCTACACTGGTAAAGACAGTAATTGCATCTTCCCTGCTCAGTGTGGCTGCTGAGGATTGATTGATTGATTAAGTGCCGTCAAGTCGGTGTCTACTCTTGGCAACCACATAGATATATTCTCTCCAGGATGATCTGTCTTCAACTTGGCCTTTAAGGTCTTTAAGGTGCATTCATTGCTGTCGTAATCGTATCCCTAAAACAGAAATGCATCCTTAAAAGGTCCGCTCAGGCTACATGACTAACATTCAGGAGTTTTACCTGTTCCTGTTCCAATGGTTTAAGTGAGCCTAATTCTGCATAGGATCATCAGGGTTGAGTTCAGACCCCCAAAGCAACTGTTACAAAAGTGTTAACACAGTGGAAGGTATTGGCGGGAGCTTTCCCCAAAGTCTGCAGCCTACCGGGGATTTGCCCCGAAAAACGAGAACATGAACATCTAGAAATGTCTTGCCTTGAGCCTGCATCTAATACTGATTTTTCTTGGTTCCTCCACAAGCAAATGTGACTCTGGATCCAGCGACTGCTTATTCACAGCTAATGCTGTCTACAGATAGAAAGAGCATGACACAGGATAGAGTCCTCTGCTCTTGTCCAGTCACAAGCTCAGAAGGCTTTAACTTTGTTCCTTGTGTGCTGGGCTGTGAAGGGTTTACTTCAGGAAAGCACTACTGAGAGGAAGAGATTACAGCTGAGGGTGGAAGCATGGGTGTTGCTAAGGAATCGGTCAAAAGGATGGATATAGTCACCATCTCTCCAGCTGAGGGGATTTGGGCTCTGCAGTCAGAAAGCAATAATCTCTGGCGTAGAGAAGCCAGCAGAATCCGTATTTATCTGGACTATAAGGGAGAACAGGTGGCATACTTTGATGCCAGTCCCAGTGAACTGATTGTTTTTCCTGCCAGCTATTTTTTCTGGAGAAAGAATTTTTCCATTCTTTATGCCGCCGAAAATGGGGGCCCAGGCAAAGTTATGTCCTTGATGAATGGTGCAGACTATCTTGGATTTACGGCTTGCTAGAAGCCTATCCTATCGAATCCAGTTGTACTGTATTCATTGCCTGTACATGAGTTGGCAAGAACTGGAGGAAGATGTTGGCCATAGAAGCCAAAAGCACTAATAGCCCTTAGATTTGAGGGGAAGAAGGAAGATTTAAGAAGGAAAGATGTTCTGAGCTTAAGACAATGTTTCCTAATTCAGTGCCTCTGTATGGTAGATCCTCAAAGTTGGAACTTTTTTTTTAAAAAAGTAAATAAATAAAGTAATTTGTTTCTCTAAGCTCTAGTATTTTATTCTTATATTTTCAAGCATATTAATGCCATTTCATGGGTGGGAAAGTTGACACCAAGCCAGCTGGTGTATAGGATCAGTATGTGGAATAAATAACCCATATTTACCCAAATAGAAGATGACCCCTGCAAAGAAAGTTAAATACAGGTTATATGTGTATTTACCATAGGTGGAACCGGGGGGGGGGGGCAGGCAGGGCACGTGCCCTAGGCGCTACTGAGGTGGGGGCGCCATGCCAGTTCCTGCCACCCCCACCCCATTGCCCACTTGCCCAGCCCCAGGGCCTCTCAGCCACTTGCCTCCAGCTCCGGCCTAGGATTGGAGCAGCCTGCAAACTGCAGAGCTCTTCTCTCCCCGCCTCTCAGCTGATCGGCGGGTGGGCAGGGCTTCCAGAGAGGCCTCCGAGTAGGCCTCCCTGAAGCCTGAATTCGGCAGGCCAAGCAAGCCAGGAAGGAGGCTGGCAGAGCTCCCTGAAGCAGACCCTCCCTGCAGCAGACCAGACTATCCAGCACAGCTTTTGCAGGTAGGCTGTGAATTCCTTTTTGTGGTTTCCCCCATATATAGGGATCTGCTTGCCATAGGGCTTTGATATGGGTGGTGGGGCGAGACTGAGAAGTCTCTGAATATTTAATTTAAAACAGACTGGAAAATGTGCTGGCTTTAAAAACAAAAACTATTACAAAAACTTCTGGAACAAATATTTATTTATTCATTCATTCATTTATAAATGCACTTATGTTCAAGTTGTTTTGCAACCCAGAAGGTCTGAGTGAAAACTGTGAAGCATGTGTTGTGCTTTTATTTTATTTTTCTTGTGTGTGAACTGCTCCCCAATAACTTGCAGGGACTTCAGGGTAAATCTGGCCAACATGTGAATGCAGCACCTCCATTCCAGAGGAGGTGTGTGTTAAAGGGCTTTAAAAGCCTCGTGTGAAAAACCTCCTGGAATCAAACTTTACTGAATTTGTTCAGAATTCTGAGAAAACAAACATAGGCTCACCCTGCATGGTTGAAAGTCTCCTTTGCTAATCTGCAGCGAGGGGGCCATTTTAATAATTAGCGTTGCTAGTGTGTTCTAGGCATTAAAAGTAGCACAAATATACAGTACTCAATGTATATCACTATATACTGTGAAGTGTGCATGCGTGTATTCAGTGAAATGTATTTCCAGGCAGCATACTTATTTTGAAATATCAGACGTAAATCCTTTGGGGCCTGGGGTGTGTGGAGGCCCTGGACTTTGAGGGGCTGGGGGCCCATTTTAAAATCTCATCTTGGCCCATTCCAACCTTGCTATGCCCCTGGCGGTCACTACACATGGGTTTCTGCACAACACCTGCACAGAAGAAACTTCCATGTAGAAAATGTGTCTCTTGTAAATTGACCCTGAATTTTCCATCCATGACTGGGATATTTGAGAATTAGAGTCAATAATAAAAGAACAGCACACTGCTTGTGACAGGAAGGGGCAAATTACAATGATTTCTTAGTCTGGCAGGGGCTGGTTTTGGCCCTGGCAGAACTTGGCTGTCGGCTCCTGTTGCAAATTCCTCTGTCTAGTGTGGCAAACTAATGTATCCTCCTCCCTCTTGGTGTCAAAGCAAGCACTGGTGTAGTGAATGCACATATACCCCATCATGAGCCAACAGTCATCATAAGACAAAGGCTGGCAGGAATCATTCACTGGTTTATAGACACACACACACACACACACCACCACCACCTTCTTCTTCCCCTATTTTGCTAGTGGCTATTTGGGCAGGTGATCCTCTAGGACAGAGTCATGTTTTTTTAAAAAAAGAATGAGATGAGACAGAGAAAATGACACTTGGAATCCTTGCATAACTCCTGACTGTTGTTCTAAGTCTTTTACAGAGATGGCTCATGTTTTCAGGTTTTGATCAACAACCATGTCTAGATGGTACAGTGTTCCTTTTAACAGGGATTTCCAGATTGTTGACTACAAGTCCCATCATTCCTGTTTGGACAGGGGCGCAATTTCAGTGCTTGCCCTAGGCGCTATTTCCCCTAGTTACGCCTCTGGTATTTACCCAAAAGGAACAGCATTCTGTATTTAAGAGGACTCCCCAATTTCTAATATCAAAGAACTTGGGGGGGAAACCTAGTATTGGATTCAGGTAAATTTAGTAAATGTGCTATGGTTGTCTAACCATGTGGCACATGGGCAAGGAGGTGGCTTCCTGGATGGCACACCTCTACACAGTGAGACAATTTCGCCTAGCACTTATTTCAGCCCAACGCTCTTGCTCTTGAGTGGGGGCTTCATGTAGCCTTTTAAAAAGATGTAAACTGCCCAGACACAAGTTTGGGGTGGTGTGTACATATGATAAATAATATGCTGTATTGGCACAAATTGACTTACAAAATACAGTAGTTGAAGAGGAGAGGAGAGCTGGTCTGGTCTTGTGGTAGCAAGCATGACTTGTCCCCATAGCTAAGCAGGGTCTGCCCTGGTTGCATCTGAATGGGAGACTTGACATGTGAGCACTGCAAGATATTCACCTCAGGGGATGAAGCTGCTCTGGGAAGAGCAGGTTTCAAGTTCCCTCCCTGGCTTCTCCAAGATAGGGCTGAGAGAGATTCCTGCCTGCAACCTTGGAGAAGCCGCTGCCAGTCTGTGAAGACAATACTGAGCTAGATAGACCAGTAGTCTGACTCAGTATATGGCAGTTTCCTATGTCCCTATGAAACTAGAGTAGTCAGCACTTGCTCTTATTGCATATGCTAGATTGAACCTTAACAGGGTGAGGTGGCCCACCAGCGTGCAGTAAGTTGTCAGCTCTTTGGATCCCGTTTCATCAGGAAGCGATTCTAGGTTTGCCCTAAACACCAATGTGCCTGTTTAACAGCAAGTCCGTTGTACAGCTTGGCAACGGAACACTAAGAAACTTGTCTATAAAATGCCCGTTTTGAAACGTCATTTTTAAAATTTACTTATTTCTAGAGCTTCGATTAAACTTCTCTTGCAAAAAACTTATTCCAGTGAAGCCAACCACTTTCATTGTCTTTGTGGGTGGCTCTGAAAAGAGCCTTTGGGTCTCAGTATTTCCCCCCCGGGCCAGGGCTGACGTTTCTCTCCTCACTGAACTGCGACGGGAGCGGCTGTAGGCTTGACTGCGAGTTTGGGAACTTTGGCGGATTTGCTGACGCTGGTGCCAGGCTTGGTGGCGGCAGCAGTGTGCATTGCTTCAGTCTTCTTGGGAAGCAAGACAGAGTGTATGTTGGGCAAAACGCCGCCTTGCGCAATGGTCACGCCTCCCAACAGCTTATTCAGTTCCTCGTCGTTGCGAACAGCCAACTGCAAGTGGCGTGGAATGATGCGGCTTTTTTTGTTGTCTCTGGCCGCATTACCAGCAAGTTCCAAAATCTCAGCACTCAGATACTCGAGGACAGCAGCCAAGTAAACGGGAGCTCCACATCCGATTCGCTCAGCATAATTCCCCTTCCGCAACAGCCTATGCACTCTGCCCACAGGAAACTGCAACCCAGCCCGAGAAGAGCGGGATTTTGCTTTAGCTCGTGCTTTCCCTCCTGTCTTGCCGCGGCCCGACATAGCTGAAATATTCTTTGCTTCTTTCCGACACAGTAGCGAGAAGAATAAGAAAACCGTCACTTGGACCTCTTTTATACATTTCTTGGTAGACCCCCGCTTGCTATGATTGGTCAAAGATTTTAAGCCAATAGAAATAAGGATCCTGTTTTCAACCAATAAGAGGCTTCGATTATAATAAATACAACAAAGCCCTAGTCTATTTTTTTGTGTTAGTTTAGAACACATTTCTATAATGAATCAAAAAAGGAAAAAAAATAACTGAATAAAAGAAGCCTCTGGCTCAAGCCCTGATCCTTTTCTACTGCTCTGCTAAGCGAAAGAATAATCTTCGTGTATGTTTTTGAACTTATTTCAGTATATAGGGGGGCAGTTGAGTATATTTTGCGAGTTTCTCCCGTCTATACAACTACCAGTCAATGCATTTAGTTCTCAGTTTCCCGTGTATGAAGGCTCTAATGGTCCTGTTATAAATTTGCCGCGCAATTTTTGGGTCACAAATTTCTCCGACATTTTCAAAAAATATATTTCTGATGCTGAAGAAACACAGGCGGGGGGGGGGGCGGGGCAGGAGGGGCGGGGCTTGATAGTCTTGTGCCTGTGCTGCCTCTGGAGGATGCGTGAAGGAGTGCAAGCAAATTGTACTTCATATTTTCCCGCCTCCGGAATCTCCAGCCTGCTGCGAGTCGCTTCACGCCTTTATGCCTTCAGAGGCGCCTAAAAAACATCAAGCCCTAAAAAACGCTTTTGATCAAAACTGTAAATCGGAATTAAGTTGCAAAAATAAGAAGAGAGTTGCCAGCCATATAATTATAATTTAATCTTAGGTATTTTTAATGTTTTCTGCCTTAAATATAAATATTTTTTCTTTCTTGAATCATACCGGGATATAAAAAGTTGTCAGTTTATTTTCATTTCGTTTCATTATATTTGCTGTGGTGTCTTACACAACTGTTACTTGGGAAGCAAGCACAAGGAATTCCGGGCTCAATATCACAGGGTTGGACACGAATGTAAACACACATTTGCAGCTCACGGTCCAATGTGTTATACTCCTATCTATTTTTCATCAACCGCTAAATCGCGTTCCAAATGTCAGAGCGCTTTGGCTTCGTTTGCTATCCTTCAATTCTCTCCTTTTTAGTAACAGATCGCTTCCATCACACATCCTTCTGCTTTTCTTGCATGCCTAAGTTAACGTGTGAAGTGTTTCTACTTACTGCTTTGATTTCAGTGGGGTAAAGTTGGTTTAAATACTAAATGTAGTATTTCCTATACCGCTACTGATAATTTATACTAAATTTTTAAGTGTCTAATTTTTACTTTTCTTCAGAAAACTATGAGGCGAGTTAACGTTATTCCCATTGTACAGATGACACCTAATGGTGCAGCAGGGAAGTAACATCCTTAGGGAGCAAGAGGTTGCTGGTTCGAATCCCCGCTGGTATGCTTCCCAGACTCCGGGAAATACCTATATCGGAAGCAGCGATATAGGAAGATGCTGAAAGGCATCATCTCACACCGCGCGGCGGGAGATGGCAATGGTAAACCCCTCCTGTATTCTACCAAAGAAAAACACATGGCTTTGTGGTCGCCAGGATCGACTCTACGGCATAACTCCACAGATGAAGAAGAACTTGATATATTCATTTTTACTGATCTAGAACTGAGGCTGAAAGAGTGTCTATGTGGCGCAAGCGTGTATACCCCAGAAAGCCTAACATGCAGGAGATCAGCTCTGTGTTGCTTAAAACTCTGGAACCACAATGACCAAGGCTATAAATTAAGTGGGTGTGTTCAAAATGGGTCTCATAAGTGCCGCTATTTTACCGTTTTGTGTTCCTCTCGTTGACCACTTATTATGTATAGGCCAATCAGAAACTACCATCAGAATTCAAAGTGGTTGACAAACTCACCTCAGTCTGTAATATTAAATCGTAGTCCCACTGCGGTTTATTTTACCCGTAAAAGATTCTTAATTCGTTTCAGTGATTGAGAATGTGAAACCAGAAAATGATGATAATGATTACTTTACATAGGCGTGTTAATGTCTTCTCCGTAAATATGTGGCTAAGTTGGGCCAAAACTAAGCAACATCTCACGTATCACACGGCTTCCATGTCACCATCATCAGAATGATCATATTATTGAGTTTAATATTTAATTGCCTTTACATTAATAACTGCCGTTACTAGTTCGAATTTTATCTGATTCCACCTTAATACCTGACGTCTATAGTATCTAATAAACCAAAGAGGAAAAAATCATGCCTTTTCAGATTCCTTGTATGAGGAGCCCAGATTTTAAAAATAAAATAATCGATCAGACTAATCTTGACAGTCATGTAAAAGCTGCATGCATCCTAATGATACAGCATCTATTTGTTTAGCAAATCACCTCCTATTCCTGACTACACCAAATACTTTTCTTTCTTTGATGCAAAAAGGTCAAACATCTCTGAGATTAAAGTTAGTACTGATCGGTCTATCTGTGGAAAACTGCCTATGAGAGAAGCATAAATACAATCTATATCTCTCTGGGGTCACGCCCCCTTTACTGTCGGTCCTGAGAATTGACTTGAGACGACATTCAGCTGAATAAAAGCTTTAATTCCTTGTTTACCTCTGCAGATTGAAGGACTTTTGCTTTTGTCCTTAATTACTCAAGATGTAAAAGTAACAGTTCCTTCCTTTCCAAGTACGTGAAAGCGGACAATCAGAGGTCTGTCCTTTATATATAAATATACGCAAGAAGGATTTCTAGGGCGATTTACACATTTAAAATGTATTCGCTTGTTTTTATGGTACAAAAGGCAACTATATATACGTTAAAAATTTATTAATTTATATTGTCGGGGAAAACGTGTGTATAGAACACATGTGTATAGAATGTCGGGTTTGGCTGTAAGACCCATATTCAAATCTTTGCTGCAACATGAAATTCGCTGGGGAAGCCTTCATAAAATATACTCTTAATCTAACCAAATTCAGGGAGAAAATCGGAAAGTAGCTTTTCCTGGCATAGCAATGCAGTGCTGGGAAGAAGTGGTGTCTGTGGTATTTAATTTATGCTTATCCCGCTGTTAGGAAGACACCGAAGCCCAGGGCGGGAGAATGGTAATCTTTCTTTAGCACTGCCTGTTTGTCGGCAACTTCGAGACAACATTTTGCAAAATGTATACCTAACGAAAGGTAATCATATAGCTTTTATTGCACCTGATCAACACAATCTTTGAAGAGAGCATCATCCAACAGAATCTTCGTCTTCCTCTTGCATGTCTTTCCAATGCCTGCAATCACTTTCCCTTCCTAATATTCTTGGCACCAATCAGCGTCTTAAAACACAAAAAGAAGAGTTTACTGGGTTCTGACCTGATTGAAAACTGATCTCCCCCCCCCCCCCCCCGCCACGGCAGTCTGCAAGTACTGTATCAGTTCTCAATCCGTCTCGCATCTATTGCAGCCAATAGCAATCAGTTGCACCGTTCAAATTAAAAGGACGTTGTTGCTGGTCCCAGATTCAGCTCCTTTCTCTCATTTTTCCAGATAAGCTGCAGCTGCTGCTGATAAACTAGAAGTTGGGTCTCGAAAGGAAATAAATGGTATGGTTGTTCTCCCCCACCCCTCACTCTGCTGTGCTTGCAAGGTGTTTGGCCACAGGTTGGTTAATCTCTTATTTACTGCAATATTGTGTCTGTATTCCTACCCCCATCGTTTCTGTGTCCCTTCTCATACTTTTTTGGTGACTTGTATGTATGGCTATAAGACTTTGGGCGAGGGGAGCATCCATTAAATTCGGTAGGAGTTTCTTTTGAGAAAACATGTACAGAATAGTTTAATATTAAGACCTAATATATCTGCAGCTGAGAGAAGGGGCTGTTGGGTGACAGCAGAGAGTTCTCTTGTGTCCCCATTTGATGTAGTGTACTTAAGTTGTCCTCTGTAGTCTATATGCTGTATATGGTGGGCTGGGCTGCGGCTGCTTGTAGGGTAGCCTTGGGCTCTCTGGTACGACTGGGCTGGAAAGCTGGCTCTGTTCTCTGGGGGAAGTGTCTTATTTTCCCTCTATAAACCTGAGTGGCTTTGCAGTTCACGAGGCTGGCTGGAAAATAGTTGAAGCACTCCTTGGTTTGTTAATGATGCTGCAGTCTGCTTTGTAAGTTTGAGGTCTAAAAGAAAGAGGCTTGTAAGCTAAGGCTGATGGTCTCCTCTTATGTTACTGTCACCAGTCTGAGTCCTATGCCTAACAGCAGCCTGACTTCTTATTACATTCTCTATTCTGCCTCCTCTCCTGGGGATCCCTAGGCCTCGGTAATAAAAGATTGTTTTATTATGTTACTGTTAAGACTACATCATTGGCTAAAAACACAAGTATCAGTCTTAATTGACAGACTTCTTTCTTTGGGTCTTTTTGCAGGGATGGGCAAAATTGGTCCTCCAGCTGTTGTTGAACTACAACTCCCATCATTCCCATGGCCAAGTCTGCCCACACTGGATTAGAATGTTGAGCTAGGACCAGGGAGATCTGAGTTCAAATTCCTACTTGGCCATGAAACTCACTGGGTGACTCTGGGCTAGTCCTTTGTCTCTCTGCCTAACCTACCTCGTAGGGTTGTTGTGGGACAAACATAGACATGTACACTGCCCTGGGCTCCTTGGACGAAGAGCAGGATATAAATGTAAAAATTAAAGACTGACCTGCTGGACTTTGCAGAGGGAAAATGTGTGCATTCACATTTGCCATTCACCACTTGATGAGCCTCAGCTGAACACATGAGTAGTAGCCTCTGTTGGAAAGTGTTGCTTTGGAGTGCTCTTGATTTCAGCTCTGCTGTATCCTCTGATTCAATAGACAGCAACAACTTAAAAGCACAGTGTCCTAGAAATGGCAGAATGAAATTCCTCATGAGCAGTTCCTGAAGAGTTCACTGTTCCTTGAAGCCCTTCAGATAACCTAGACCTAAGGGCCACTCTCCCTTTGCAGTTACTAGGGAAATGCAATGGGGGGTGGGTGGGCACAGTGGGGTGAACAGCACAAAGTGTGTGCTCCTTATTCCATCATTTGTTCCAAAGAGTTCAAGGTAGTGCGTGTCTACCTTGTGGTGGTCATGGCTGTTGCTTCGAAATGAGTGGTTATTAACGCTTGAAAAGAACTGGCAGAGGAGAATGTCTGACTTCTTGCATCATTTTAACTTGAACTACCTTGTCAGGTGGGGATTATTGCAATGTAGGTGGACTCTAGTGTTCCCTCTAAGGCAGGCCTGTTCAACTTAGCAGACACACACCCCGCGCTGTTTTTGGACTAAACTGCACCCATAATCCCCAACTACAGTGGCCAATAGCCAGGGATTATGGGAGATGTAGGCCAACATCTGCAGGAGGGCTGAAGTTGGGCAGCCCTTCTCTAAGGCAGGGATTCTCAACATTAGGTCTCCGGATGCTATTAGGCCAAAGGCAGCTGGGGCTGGGGATTATGGGAGTTGAAGTCCAATAACATCTAGAAACCCAACGTTGAGAATCCCTGCTCTAAGGCATGCACATGCACACAAGATTTTTTAATCCACTTTGGCTTTTTTTAATGTCCACTCAGGTTTATGTCCACTCATAAAGGGGATTATTGGGATGTAGGTTTTTTTAATGTCCTCAGGTGTTTTTTTAATGTCCACTCAGAGAAGGCCCCATTCTGCCTTGATACTGCTGCCAAGAAGAAAACTCATTTACACACAGATGAAAAATAAAATAAAAGGGAACACTGGTGGATCTTTGTTTAAATATATTGCTGCATATATAACATTTTGAATATCCTTGGCAAAAGTTTCTGATTCTGTGTCTTCTTTAGGTTAAACATTTAGGTAGCTTATCCTGTTGCCAGAGAGACAGAAAAGTCCACCCCACCCCCCGGAAGAATAGTAAAATAATACTGTGCAAATTCTGCCCATCGCGGCTGTGAAGTTCCTGGGTAGCTGTAGGTAAGTGACCCTTCCAGCCTCTTGGCTATAACCTACAGATATGAGAACAATGCAACCCTTCAAGGTGAGCTAGTAGGGATTACTCAGGTGTGAGATGTACCGAAGGTGCTATGTCACTTGGCAGGGGAAAGCAATGTGTAAGTGTGAAAGTGATATTATTGAACAGGTACTAACTCGGGTTGCTTTATGGCAGTCAAGAACTGGACAAAGGGATGTGTTCCAAGGAACTCTGGGCCTTCTAATAGTGGGTCCTATTAGAAGACTGAGAATAGCAGACAAGTTTTCCTGAAAGACTGTTTGCCCCCCACTAGCCATTTTCTCTGTGATATGCAGCTGGAGGGAAGTGGGGTCACATATCTAAGGTGCACTCATAGTTCATTTTGTGTACCCTAGAGGGCTTGCCCACTGCTGAATCATTAACAGACAAGTAGGTGGGAAACCTAAATTGCTAGAGAGATTATTCCTTGTTCATCTTCCATGAGTGTGAATGCTACCATCATCCTGTCTTTTGCAGAGTCGTGCATCAGCCCACTGGTGATATGGCTAGAGTAACGAAGGCTTCTCAAAAACTGGGAAAGAAAGGCAAGCCATGGAAGAAGGCTAGCTTTTATAAAAGTCTTCCTAAAATTCTGGCATCGTCCCACCACTGTCCTAGTGTGTCAGTAATGCAGCAAATCCACCAGCATCCGAAAGCCTCTGGGTCTGGGATGGTGCTTGACAAGGTAGTGCATAGCTATAAAAACCTGTGTTTCCAGACGGCTGCTATCCTGGCCCTGAACGAAGCCTGCCAAGCCTATCTGCTGAACCTGTATGAGGACTGGAACCTGTGCGCTATGCATGCAAAGAGGGTTCGTGTCCTCTCTAGTGATTTTCATCTTGTCAGGTGCCTCCGGAGCGAGATGATGAGGTGAAGATCTGCTCCTGTTTGACAGCAGCTTGCCTTGAAACAAATGACTGGGCAGCATCGGGAATCCAGAAATTATTTTTCAAAGTTTTGTGCTTAAGATTTGTTGCTCAAAAACAGGCTGAACAAAAATTGTAGCCTACTGAGAAGACAGAACAGCAGGTTCCTGAATTCATGATGTATCTTGAAATGTAGATTCATGTGTGAGTTTAATGGAGAGCAAGGTTGGGGGAAGACAAAGAAGTGTATTGGGTAATTAGGGTGAACATGCCAAACCTGTCTGGGCTGAGTTGTGATAAGACAGGGTCCCCTCCCTCCACTTTGAAGTCGAATACAGGGGGAGGAAGGCAAAGAGAGAAACTTACTGGTGTTATGAGTGTGTGAGGGTATACACATTGATATACCTGGGCTGTGTTGTGATAACAGACAGGGTTCCTGCCTTGAAGTTTTTGTGTTTTATTTCTGAGTTGCATTAGATTTCTTGGGTGGCATGTCAAGAGTTCTGTGTAACTTAAAAAAAACTTGCCTCCTACAGCCACAGATTAAGCATTGCACTTTTATTCTGAATTTCAGTTGGTGCTGGGGCCTCTACCAAGCAGAGCTTGGATGTCTTATGTGGACTTATGCTTTTCAAACTACCACATGAAGTAGTGCAACAAGCCTGTACAACTTGGGATCTTGCACACCATGTGCAGTCCAGCAGCCATGTGCTGAGGCCTGCCAAGTGCTTGACAACTCTGTTTTTGCAGGCTCCACAAGCAGAGTCCTTTGAGCTGCCATACATGGCTGATGGGCTGCATTCAGTTTGGCATACAAGTTGTGTGAGCATGCATGACATTCTTGTACTTTATCTAATCTATCACAGCATAAAAACACGTTTCTTAGTTTGTGTCTAAACACTAATGCTAACATTTATATTTTGCAATGCTTTTCTTCAGTTGCAGAATTTGTAGCAAAGACTGTGAATGTGATTTCCTCTCCCCATACCCCTGCCCCAATTCTTTTTGTTGGCTTGTTCTTCTGAAACTTTAATGAAAAGGTGCACTCTTGCTGAACAGATCTCTACCATGCAATACAAGTAAGGTGACATCTTCTGAGGTTTACAGACTTTTGAGTTAGATTAAACTCTCTGAGAAATAAGCATTCCATCCTGGACTACAGATTTCTGCTCAAAAGGAAAGTGTGTTGCTTAAATAGTGGCCTTCAACATGTAGGAGCTGCAAGTTATAGATAGCCCTCCAAATGTAGTCATTGGGTGAAACTGCTGTTGCTGAGATTTGAACAATCCACATGTTATGAAAGAAAGATGATTAATAAAAATATACAGGTGCTCTGTGCTACAGTACGCCCTCTGTATGGGCAGGAATCTACTTCATTCACTACAGAGTGCAGACCACTAGTTTCCCCTATGATCTGGCTTTTCAGGATGCTAGTTATCGGTAGCAGTTAAATTCAATGAAATGGAGACCAGAACTTTTATCAGATCACTGCATATGTATGCTTTATTTAGCAGCTTTTATTGGAGGATCAACCTCTTTTGGGGGGGTGGGACTTCCATTAAAATCTTCTGGGAAGTGGCCTGGAAAGTGAACTTAAGCAACATGCAATACACTTAACTTCTCAACAGAGTGAATGGACAATTATAAGATCTAGTTCATGTGGACACTGACTCTGGTACTCCACTCCCATATCGCAGCACCATTCTGCAAGAGGAGATGTGGAGAACTTCTGGTCCTAAGGCAGGTTCTACTGTACTTCATAATAAATTCAGCCCTCCTGCAGATGTTGCACTGCAACTCCCACTTGGTGATTTGGGGCGTTGTAGTCCAAAAAGAGCTGGAGGGCTGCAGTTACACAGCCTTGTTTTTGACGGGTATGGCAAAAGAAACTCTACCCAAATTCAGCCTTGGATGAATTCGTAGATTCTAAATGTAACTACCAGGCAAAGATTGGCTGGGGTATGGCTGAAGGTGCCTTACAATGAAGAAGGGTTCCAAGGGAGTTCTGCTTCCTCATTTTTATTTTTATTTTGTACCTGGAAGCTTGCAAGGATGCTCAAAAGCAGTTTGTGGATCTTGCAGCCCTAAGAAAATGGAACTCAACCTGTTTGCTTGCTCAAGTAGGCATGTGCACACACAGCCTCCATGGTCATACACAAAACGAACTAGTCGTGAGTAAGCAGCTAGTACATGTATATCCAATTTGAGCATGCCTTTGCCATATGCATTGTTGATGTACATACAAGATCAGTTCCAGACAAACCCTCAACATGTTTTTCAGCTTTGGGGAATAGCAGGAGGGAGGGTATCAGATGCAGACAGTAAAAAGATGGGGAAAGATTCTGCTTTATTTTTATACGAACAACCAGTTAGATGGGATTCGTTCTATGGTGCAGAGTCACTTATTTAATTAGTTTGCATGTTTAGCAAGTGGCAAAAGAAACCACCTCTGAGCTGGAGAGCTTCAACTGGAGGCATGTTCAAGAAGCCTACTTCCCTTCCTAGGTCAAATGTTAAGGAAACCAAAACTAGCAAGGTAGCCTATGCCACACAAACCAGAGATGGGATGATGAGCCTCCACCATGGGAAAAAGCATGAACTGTTTCCTCCTTGAAGGAGAGTAATAGGAATGTTTACAGTATCTTCTTACTATGCAAGTTGGTCTTATTTCATAATGCAGCCCAATAGATAACCCTCTAGGGCTAGAGGTCAGGGCCAGAGGGGTTGTAGGGGAAGTGTGAACCCAGAAGCCAGGTGTAATATCAGAGCCACTTGTTCTGTGTGGGCCAACTAATTTGCAGAACATGTATACCCCCAACAAGAGTGAAATTTAGTACTAGCCAAAACACATTTGCGTTTGTGGGTTTCAGCTTGCTCTCTCTCTCTCTCTTTCTCTCTCTCTCTCTCTCTACACAGGGCATTTACAGCAGTCTCGCCTGTATTAATTCATAGGCTGGCAGCAGGCACTTGTTCTCTGCCTCTTCAAACAACTTGGTGAGATGGGAACTGTGCTCTAAGACAATATTGGCAATATTGCCTAGCATCTACACTGTCTACTTCAGCAGAGTAAACAATGCATGTTTTCCCTTTGGACATACGCATGAAATCTGTTGCTTGTAATATTCTGCAAAGGGCAAGTGTCAAGAGGAAGAGAGATGTCAATGACAGATGCTCTTCAGTTGACAAGGCTCCCAAATCAGCTTAGAGAAAATCAATAAAAATAGAAAATCTTTAAAATAAAAGGGGTGTGTGTGTATGTCGATTGATAGGGCATCTGCTTTGCATGCATAGGACCCCAGGTTCAATCCCTGGCATCTTCAGCTAGGGCTGACCAGTCAGTGCAGACAATACTGAGCTTGATGGACCAATGGTCTGCCTTGGTATAAGGCAGCGTCCCAGGAACCTCCTCAGTTAGGATCCTTCCAATTAATGAGATACACTTCGGCCAAAAAAAAAAAAAAAAAAAAAAGCCCATGGTTAGGAACAGACTGCATCTTGTGTATTACTAGAAATAAGGCATATATGGGTGGTGCCATGGGTAGTACTATGAAAACACATGGAGGGGGGAGATTCGGAGTGGGAAATGCCTGTTCAAAGCTGCCCTTAGAGTTGTGTGATTTCACCAAAAGTAATGGACTTAAGCATACACTTAAGTGCTTGATATCTTGAGCTGTGAAATGTTGCCAACCAGTCCCTTAACTTCTGTCTGAACCAGGATTTGCGCTTTGAAGGTCAGCCTCCATTTTAGGAAAGCAAAATAGTCACATAAGCGCGCAGGTAGTGGAAGCGGGGAGGTATTTCTTTTGAGCCTGGGAAGGAGAAAACTAAACCCTGTGCTCTTTCATTTTAAATTAGATTAATTTAAAGTTAAATCACCCCTCCATCAAGCATGAGTCTTGGAACTCATGACAGGTTCCAATGGACCAGTCGACCACACCCAATGGCAATCAGAGCAATCATAACCCATCATTGAACCTGGCATACCAGAGCCCTCCTACTTTGTGCCCAGTCTGGAATAATGTGGATACATCTTAATTCCTAAGGGCGAAAGGGGGAGGTGGGATATTATTAGCATTTCACCTTTCAGTCATCACCAAGATTTCATTGCAAGTGTACACTGCAACAAACCAGAACGTATTTTAACTGTCACAGTCCCCCACAAGAAACCTTGGAGACTGTAGCTTTAAAGAGAACAACTAAGTGTTCTCTTTAAAGCTACATTTTTCACTATCTTTGTAAGTCAAAACAGCTGAAGTGCTTTCCAGGTCATTTCAGTTGGTAGGAATGATGTAACAAATTCTGTTTAAAATGGACTTTCATGCAGACTGACCGCAGCTCAAGCTGAAGGGACCTAAGCTTCAGTCTTGGAAAAATATATTGTTAAAGTCATACTTTGTGTACCTCCCCTAATTTTGAACAAAAATAAAGTGGGGTTAAATAACAAGATTGACTGAGACAACACAACCGTTAAAAGTAATTCAAAAACTGTATTGATGGGATGATGAAACAGTTGAAAGAATTCAGTGACACTAGTTGCTATAAACAAAATATAATTGGTAAAGCAGAAATATATCGAAATTTCAATGCAATTAATAATTTTTGCATATAAGCAAGTAATAAGACTATGTTTTGTGCAAAGTTACTTGGGTAAATGTGTTGCATGGGCATTTTGGGACTCTTATCCTGCTTCTTCAGGATTACGCCTGCAATCCTATGCACACTAACTTGGGAATAAAGCCACACTGACCATAGTGGTAATATCTTCTAAGTAAACCTGTTTAGGATCTGAGTGTGTTCCAAAACCCACTCTGAAAGGTCCCTAATGCTCTTAGATGATTTTGGAATGTAAATATAAGAGAACCCCAATATTTGCGGGGGTTTGGTTCCGGGGGGACGGATACTGGGTTATTAGAGCTATGGAAATGTGAGTGTTAGGTTCGAGACTGCCCAAAATCAGCCAAAAATTGTGGTTCCCCCCCCAACCTTAATACCCACTGTGTTCTATCATGTGCCCTACCATGTCCACAAGCCAAAATGGCATCCAAAATAGGCTGAAAATCATGGGTTTTGCTGCCAGTTTAGAAGGAAATGAGCTATAAAATGGCTCCAGTGCTCAAAATGGCAGCCGGAAATGACCTTTGAAGTCATTTCTGGCCACCCCGATCCACGGATACATGGGTTTAAACCCCATCCCCATTTTTTCCACATATGCCGAGGTCAGGTGATAATGATCTGACTGTGGATACATGAAACCGCAAATGCTGGAGCCCCGATTAATGAGACCCTCTTGTAACTACTAAAAATTTTAAGGGTGCCAATAATATCAGAATAAACATTCCAAATAGTCTAATTCCTTACAAGCAGAAATGTATCATGTACTGAGACTGATTTAATTCAAATAACAAAAAAGGAACTAAAATGAGAAAAAAAGGCATACATCCAAAAGAAGAATCTTAACTGATAACCACTATACTTCTATCAGAAGTAAGCAAATATGAATTTTCAAGTTTAATTTAAAACAAAAACAAGGTGTGTAATTTTTTACCTTGTTTGGCCATTATCAAGGAAGAACATAAAACAATCATGGCTGATCGGAAGCCAATGACAATGAGTGGTAAACAAAGAAGGTTAGTCGTTCCTTATTTAAATTAATGGTACAAATTAGTCATGATTAACTTGTTTCAAGTGCTGATTTAAGCACAAGGTAAGTTAGCTACAGATTACAGCCTCACATTATGAGGGGCCTCTGGATTACTATTATTTGTTAAGATGATTTCAAGTCTTACATAATTTATTTTCATTTAAAGGCAAATACGATTTGCTGCAAGATTATTAGTTTTTCATTCCATCTTTGCTAAGTAAAAATAAAGCTTTGTTAGTTCATTGTGTTTTTTGTTACAATATATTTACTGTAATGCTATGGTGCCTTTAAAGCTTAATATATCTTGGGGCCTCAGCATGTCATAATCCAGCCCTGCTTGTTTCACTGATTTTAGTGGTGCTTAGCAGAGGCACTCTTACCCTGGACCGTGAGGCCCCAGTGTGTAGTCTCCAAGGTCTGGGGGCCCTCCTGACACCCCCGCCCCATAACTTAGCAACTGTGTGTGCAGCTGAGGGGTGGGGGGGGGGTGAACTGAGCAGGCCTTTTATGTCACGGGCATGCAATGATTTATTTCAACTGTGCAGTTGCACTGGAGTGCCTCTCAGTTCTCCAGAGCTGCAGGGGCAGACGGAAGGCCCAGCAGTTGCTCCATCTGCCACCGCCATGGGGCCGGGGGAGGTCTGCTTGGCTCCCTGGCTGCCACCCCTTGGACAGGCACATGGTAGCTAAAATTATGGGTGGCGGGGGAATCGGAGGTTTGGTGTGGCGGGACAGCAGCGGGGAGGGTGCGGGGTGGCAGCGAGAGGTCCCCAAAAGCAGGTTTCTTTTTTATGGGGGAGGCCTCACAGCATGGGCAGTCCGGGAGCCAAAATTACCTAGGTGCACCACTGGTGCTTAGTCATGACTTCCTCTTGTGTTTTAAGAACAGAGCTGGAGGCAAGTTGATGAATCAACAATCCGGAAAAAAGGGAAAATTGCCTCCCCTTCAAAATCAGCATCGAAAGTATAGATGCGGGTCTTATCTTCTCCATCATAAAAATGCACTTTTCCTGCTTCATAATTCAGAGAAACCTGGATCTCTGTTGGCTCATAGTCTAGCTCCAAAAGAGTAGGAGGGGAAGTCAGAGCCTTATATTGATCATCGTAACGTCCCAAAGCCCAGATCCCCTCATCAGGATCAAAATCAATTTCCTCCCCCCTCTCCACAGACTCTCTGGCCACTCCCACAGCCCAATAGTCTCCATCCCCTACGCTCACTGTCCAATAATGTTTCCCTGAGGTGAATCCCTCACAACCAAGAACACAACGAGCATACTGAAATCGCTTTGGGTTGTAGGGAAAATCCTGACGGATTTCTCCCCATTCGACACTTTTCCCGTCTTGAGACACAATGTACCGAGGATGAGCTGTTTCTGGATCCAGATACACATTTTCTGAAAAACAAAAAGGAAAAATGATGGTGAAACAGAATCCAAAATGGCTCAAGACAAAGCTTTCAAACTCCATATATACTTCTTTAAAGTATCCCTTCTTTAGAAGAAAGGAAAACATGTTGAGAAAGTGGGTTGGGTGGATCTGTGAAGGAACTTGCTTGTTGAGTTGTAAAGGGGACAATCACAATATCACCTCAGTCCTTGAGTTAGTGATGGCCACTCAGGCTCATGGGCAGATGCTAAAAATGTCCCACTTTTGAAAAGGGAAGGGAAGGGGGATGGAACAATCAGAAGCTCCCCACCCATTGTCTTTTGAAAAGGCAGAGAGAGCAGGAAAATAGTAGTGGCATCCAGAGAGGCCTGAGTGTTGGCAGGAGGCCCAATCAGGAGGCAGCAGTGGCTGGGTACCTGGAGGACAGCCTTGTGGCAGCTGTTTGTCAAATGGTGGCTGTGCCACCCTTCAACGAAGAGCTGCTTGATGGCGGAGGGCAGAGGAGGGTGGCAGGGTGGAGGCAACAGGGCATCTTGCTGCCCTGCTAGCAACCCCAGGAAACTGTTGGAAGTTAAAGGACTTTGTGCTGTCTCTTTGCCTCAGACAGTGGAGGACAGACTAGTAAGTCAGAGGGCTAGAGGGTCAAGACATTGGTCATCCCTTCTCCACTGCTCTGATGCTATCCCTTTGAAATGTAGATTGCTAATCTTAGGGGATTCAACTTCCTTCCTCCTTCTCACTCTTCCTACCTGGCCGCCTACCTTGCAACATGGCAAGCTTCACTCCCTGCACCATGTGTGCAGAGAAGATGCAGAATCCATCTGCATCCAGCTAGATAGATAGATTAGAGATCCTAACTCCTCATTTTCCTATCTAGAATGGAGTTCTCTAATAAATGCCATATATATTGATTTGAAACTATGAACTGGCTCCAAGTTACTTTACTCTCAGCATACACCCATGCCTGGGCAGACTCCGCTGTGTTGTGCTTCTGTGCACACTGCTATAATGAGAAAGGGATTCTCTCACCACAGAGAATTTCCAGCAGAAACCACCACTTGTGACAACTGCCTCACCTTGCCTCATGGAAGAACCACTGCTATTTCGCTGACACCATTCTTTCCTGGTTCCAGTTGCAACACCCCTACCATTCAGTCAAGGCTTTCATTTTGTCTTTTCCTTCTAAGGTTCTGTTTTGTATTGCCTGGTCTTAGCTCCCCTCCTTTCTACCTTATATTTTAGTCACAATTTTAACATGGTTTTTTTTAAAAAAAATATTTTGCACTTATGATTAGCAATGCCCTCTCTAGTGGGTTCACCTGATGCCCTTGCTGTTGGTCTTTTGTCACCAAGTAAAGCTTTTTCAGAAGGCAATTATTGCTGACTGGCTGGATACATTGTAAACTGCTGTGTTATTTTTGATGCCTCCAGCTACACATTACAGAAAGAGTGTGCTTAGTACATCTGTGCTTGGTGGTGATTGTTTTTCAGTTTTTAAAACAATAAACAGCATGCATGCAGGTTCCCAATGTGCAGTGGGGAACGGAAAGAGTTAAAGCAGCTATTTACTGTTTGTTCGTTCTCTCTCTCTCTCTCCCCCCACTCCCTGTAATGTAAACTGAAACTGCCGCTGTGAAAAACCTCTGCTCATGAAGAGGAGAGCTGGTCTTGAGGTAGCAAGCATGACTTGTCCCCTTAGCTAAGCAGGGTCCACCTTGGTTGCATACAAAAGGGAGACTAGAAGTGTGAGCAGCACTGTCAGAGATTCCCCTCAGGGAATGGAGCCACTCTGGGCAGAAGGTTCCAAGTTCCCTCCCTGGCAGCATATCCAAGAAAGGGCTGGGAGAGACTCCTGCCTGCAACCTTGGAGAAGCCGCTGCCAGTCTGTGAAGACAATATTAAGCTAGATGGACCAATGGTCTGACTCAGTAGAGGGCAGCTTCCTATGTACCTAATGTGGATTTTTATATGGCTATAATATTGTTTTTATTAGATGGCATCCAAAGATAGAGAATCCTGAATAAGCACCATGGAAATCACAGAAATGAATTAGTTGTGGCACTTAGCCAGTATTCACTTTCTTTGGATACAACTCATGTATTTTACGTATGGTTTTTAGATTGCTTTTTGTTTTGATTTGTACCCCACTTCAGGTACGTATCTAATGGCAAATGATGCATATTTAAAATATACAAGCAAGCCAACAAACAAAACAAACAATCATTTTACCATGCTGCAACCACAACATTAAATTTAATCTATCTGGATTTGGGTATGCAATATTGGCAAATTAACTCATTATCGCATGTCCAAATACAGGTTGACCCAAAGTCTGAAGTCCAGCTTGTGACCGCTTTGAAATGTACTCATAGCAATCATTCCAAGAACTAATCCAGGCATATCAAATCTTATTTCAGCACTATGTCTGAAAATATAAATGTTCTATTTAAGGGCCAAAATGGACAAGATGCTGGAGATCTACAAGTGGATCATCTGACATGTATTTATCTGTCTACCTATCTAAAAGCTGTTTTGGGTCAGGCAGCTACAGTATGGCAGTGGCAGGGGGGTGATGGAGGCAAAGATAATTTAATCCTTTCAGCTGTGCCATCCCCCCCCACACACAAATGTTCCCCCCAACACCCCCCCCCCGCAAGCCATTTGCCTGTTGGGCTTGAGTGCATATGGTTTAGATTGGGGGGAAACAAGTGGGAGAAGGTTAAACTCTCTCTCTCCCAGCACCACTATCCAGATCCAATTTGCCCCCACCGCACTCGGCAGTTTTACTTTAAAAAAGAATGGTTGGGAAATCCAATCACATATCCATTGTCTCATCTCTTTTGACCATCAGAATGAAGCAGTTACAGAAGCTCACCTTTAATCCATCTTGGTCTCAACATGTTATCTAGGAGGGGAAATAAGAGGTCAGACTGCCATTGCAGATCAACAGTACAGATTTCACAATATATGCATATTAGCAAACAAACAATGCATCACTGTTGATAACTATATCTATTAATCATTCTGATGTGGTATGAAGGCTAATTGATAGACTATTATGATTAAATTTATATACTTCTTTTCCTAGAAAGCTCAACATGATGTACAGCAATGCACAATAAAAATAAGAGAGCCAGCATGGTATAGTGATTAGAGTGCTGGACTAGGACTGGGGAGACCCGAGTTCAAATCCCCATTCAGCCATGATACTTGCTGGGTGACTCTGGGCCAGTCACTTCTCTCTCAGCCTAACCTACTTCACAGGGTTGTGAGGAGAAACTTAAGTATATAGTATACCGCTCTGGGCTCCTTGAAGGATGAGCGGGATATAAATGTTAATAATAAGCAATTTTGGAAGGGCGGTATATAAATCAAATAAATAAATAATAAATAAATAAATAATAAAAGAAAGAAAACATCAAGCACAGCTATAAAGGCACAAACACCAGGCAGATATCACTTATCAGGGAAAAGCCAGCACAAATGAAAACATGTTTACTAGGGGTGTGCACAGAACCGCACGCAGTCCGGCACTGTGGAGGGGGTCCCTTTAAGGGCAGGGAGGGTTTACTTACCCCTCCCACCGCTTTGCCCCCTCCAGCGCCCGTATTTTCTGTAGAAATTGGGGCGGCAGGATACCTCCCCGCCGCCCCTTCTGCCTCCTCATTGCAAAAGGCTGTAACAAGCCTTCTGCGCACGCAGCGCGCGAGTTTCACGTTTACCCGACGCGACCGGGTCGGAGGCCCGGTCTACCCGTCACGTCGGGTAAACGTGAAGCTCGCGCGCCGTACCGCGTGCGCAGAAGGCTTGTTACAGCCTTTTGCAATGAGGAGGCAGAAGGGGCGGTGGGGAGGTATCCTGCCGCCCCAATTTCTACAGAAAATACGGGCCCTGGAGGGAGCAAAGCGGTGGGAGGAGTAAGTAAACCCTCCCTGCCCTTAAAGGGACCCCCTCCACCCAGACCGGCCAGGTCCGAACCAGTCCGGAGGCCTTTACAATGGCCTCCGGACCGGTCCGGACCCACCCCTAATGTTTACATGACAAGAAAAAGTGGCCACAAAGGGAGACTAATTGGCTTCCAGAGAGAGGGTGTTCCATGGCAGTGATTCTCAGATCACTGCCAAGTGTAACTCTGAGAAGGCCATAACATGGAGATCCCAGATCAACAATATAATTACTGCTCGACTTAACCAAGAACTCTGCTAAAGCAAAGACAATTGTGTATACTGGTAGAATTATCAATAGTATACAGTCATCCTTCATTTTGAGTATCTGTGACTGGGCTTTTGTAGACTGTTTTGCCTACCACAAATGGAGTATATGTGAGACAGAGAGAAGCGGAGAAGAGAAAGAGAGATAGGAGCAGAGAGAGAGGCAGACGTCAGAAAGAGGTGGAGGGAGTTCCCCGCACCGCATTTCTCCCCCCATCCCCACCCCAGCATGTGCCAACTTCCAAGGCAACAACCTTTCTCACCACTTGCTGTTCCTTCGCTTCCTTTCCTCCTGCGGCCACTGCTTCTCTCCTCCCCACCCCACACCCTTGAGCTGGGGCAGAGGCATTTCTCTTTCCTCTCATCCCCATCCCCAGCACATGCAGAGGCAGCAACATTCCTCCCTGCTTACTGTTCCTTTCCTTCCTCGTGCTGCCAAAGTTTGTCTCCTCTGGGGTTGCCATATCCAAACTCCCCAAATCTGTGCACTCTAATTTGCATATTGTGTAAACTGGCTTGCAAATAATTTGCATAATATGCAAATCAGATGACTCACTTTCCAGTTGTATTTGCTCGGATATCTACCAACAATTGTTGGGGGAGATCTCTTTGCCTGACCATTTTCCTGAGCATTAATACACCCAGACTTTATATATTCCAATACTTTCTAATATAGAAATTCAGTTTTTAACAGTGTCTAATGTTTGTAGTACTGTCGTGTGTAGTACAGTCATGGATTCCTCACAATTGCAGACAACCATCCCACTCCATTTTCCAAAACCTGAATATACTATTTATTGGTGAATAAATGCACTATTTATTGGTTTAAATATGCAAATTTAAACATGTTATTTATTGGTTAAGGTGAAGATAATTAAAGCTCATGCTGAGGAGCACTGCTGACTCTGAGTGCATTTGCATTGCCACTAAATTCTACAATTGACCCTAAAAAAACTGGCACTAGGGATTAAGTCTTCCATGCTTAAGCCTTGTCACGGTCACCATTTACATCCTGAGATAAGTACATAAAATGTAACACCAAAATGGCTATAGGCTTTAAAAAGAGCACAGGGGAGGGCAAATTTATGGTGGCTTAAAGCAAAATTAAAAAACACAAAACCAAAATAATATCTATATAAAATAACTGAAGACTACACTAGGTTTAAGAGGAGAGAGGAGAGTTGATCTTGTGGTAGCAAGCATGACTTGTCCCCATAGCTAAGCAGGGTCCACCCTGGTTGCATATGAATGGGAGACTAGAAGTGCGAGCACTTGAAGATATTCCCCTCAGGGGATGAAGCCACTCTGGGAAGAGCAGAAGGTTTCAAGTTTCCTCCCTGGCTTCTCCAAGATAGGGCTGAGAGAGATTCCTGCCTGCAACCTTGGAGTGTTGCAGATGAACTTCCAGTGCATCGACCTTTTGCACCAACTGTCGTAATGACCACTAGGGGCATTGGGAGTAGAGACAGTGAGTCAGGGTCTCCCTATCTGTCCCTACTCTATGACCCCTGAACTGACTCTGCAGCACTTCCTGTGCTGAGTCACACAATCCTTCCTTTCCTCCTAGAGAGCAGATGGAAACATCTTTCTCTCTCTCTCTCTCTCTCTCTCTCTCTCCTTACCTATCCACTATGTAGTCCTTTAGATTAGAGATAGGTCTTTCCTATCTAAGTGTATTTAATCAATAAATGTTTAGTGTTTAGTCATACAAGGCTCTCCATGTGTTTTCTTTAAATAGCTGCAATATCCGAACCATCCTCTGCTACCTACCCTGTAACTGGATTGTGTGCTCATTCCTTAGTGCTCTGCTGTTTTACCTATTGTGGGTAAAAATCAACAACCTCTAACATGGAGAAGCCGCTTTTGAAGCCGAGAATGCACAGCTTTTCAGGCTGCAATTCTGTACAAACTTACTTGATAGAAGATCTGATTGAAACCAATGGTACTAACATCTTAGTAGAGGCATGCTTAGAATGGATTGCACTACAAAGCCAAAGACCTTAAACATTACAATACACAGCCTGGTAGGCAGTGAGGCTATTCACATGCATGTGCAAAACCAGACTAAGGGAGCCCAGCCCAGGGGCGTAGCCAGCCTGCCGGCAGCCCGATTACAACCGCGGCGGGCACCCCAATAGCCCCGCCCCCGCGTCTGACGTCAGATGCGGGGGAGCGGGGCATGGTCTGGCTCCCAAACGGAGCCTTGAGGCTCTGTTCAGGAGTTGAGGCTTAATTGCTGAAGGGGCCGCAGTTAAATTAAGGCTGGTGCTGCCTTTGCAGCGCAGCCCAGGAGCAGATCTTCCCTGCAGGGAAAAGCCGCTCCTGGGCTGCATTGTGAAGGCAGCGCCAGTCTTAGCTCCTGAAGGGGCCACATGGCCCCTTCAAGAGCTAGTTAGGCTGGCGCTGCATTCACAGCACACAGCCAGGAGCTACTCTTCCCTGCCTTTGCAGAGAACAGCCACTCCTGGCTGGCACTGCAAACGCAGTGCCAGCCTTAGTTTAGCTCCTGAAGGGGCCACGCAGCCCCCGCTCGGGAGCTAAACTACCGCCCCCGTGTCTGACATCAGACGCGGGGAGCGTGTCGGGGCCGCTCTTGCGGCCCCTGATTGGTCAGCAGCCCAGGTTCTTCGAACTCATTGGCCCAATGGTGGCTCCGCTCCTGGCCCAGCCTGGTTTTATGCATGCGTGTGAACCACCAGGATCAGGCCAATCCTGGTGGCAACATGGCGGCAAACCCACCTAAGGAGTCTGATGGGAGTATGGGCAAAATATAAAAAATGGTTGGAGTGTAAAACTCCACTATGGGTATCCCCGATTGAGGGTTTGACATGTAAAGAGACAAATATGCAGTCTGAATGGGGTACTTTTAGGGATTTGTTATGTTTTCAAGAGAAGGGCTGTAAATTAAAAAAATTAAATGAAGTACAATATTTGGTTAGTAATTGGTTTCAGTATCATCAGCTAAATGAGATTTATAAAAAGGATCTTAAGGTTGGGTTTGTTGATCAAATGTGATTTGAGAAGGAGCTGTGTGAAAATGATGAAAGACTAGTCTCTAAGATGTACAAGTTGTTGCTTTTGGAGGAGACAAGAGATGAAGTGGTCAAAACGACTATGATAAAATGGGCTCAAGATGTGGGTCATAATATAGATATGGCTGCTTGGGGAAAATTATGGAAAACTGATTTAAAGTTTACTGCATGTTATACTTTAAAAGAAAATTATTATAAGATGATGTATAGGTGGTATCTGACACCGAAAAAAAATAGCTTTAATGTATAAAAATGTTTCAAACAAATGTTGGAAATGTGGACAATGTGAAGGAACTTTTTTCCATATGTGGTTATCATGCTGGAAGGCAAAGGCTTTTGGAGATATGATATATAATGAGTTGAAGAAAATCTTTAAAGAGACATTTCCTAAGAGGCCAGAATCCTTCCTGCTGGGAATAACTCAAGGCGAATTCTCCAGAAGAAATTTAACATTTTTAATGTATGCAACCACAGCGGCAAGAATAGTATATGCGCAGAAATGGAAAGACACTAAAACGCCCTCAAAAGAAGACTGGTTGATAAAAATTTTTGGAATATGCAGAGATGGCAAAGCTTACAGCACTTATAAGAGACCAAAATTTTGAATGTTTTAAAGAAGATTGGGAACCATTTTTGCTTTACTTAAAGAACTATTTTTCCAATATGGACCTTTCAGCAGGGTTTGAAATATAGTAATAACAGCAGGTTGGGTAAAATCGAGTAGTATTGTGGAGTATGTATGTTTTGAATTATTATAGCAAGGGTTTTTCATGAACCACGCCGATAGGTAAGTGGGAAGTCAATATTTACATACGTGTAGAAATAAATGTAATTGGAATGTAAAGCTATTGTAAAAGCCAATAAAAATTTAAAATGCAAAAAAGAAAAGAAAATGAGGTTAAGGGAGCAAGTGCTTTTGATTGTCTGGCAGCCGCAGCTGCCAGACTGTGGGGAGCCCAGGGAGGGGATCCCCATGATGGACCTGCGCAGTGCATCATGGTATTTCCAGAGGCCGGGATGACACATTCCGGCCCCGACCCTCCCTACTGCACAGGGAACCATCTGGGCATGTAGGGAGCGCGCCCAGCAATGGCATCTTGATTGGGCTTACTCTCTTCCCCTCCCTACACTCTGGAGAATGTTTTCTCCTCCCTCTCCCATTTCTCCTTCCTCTCCCCCTCCACCAAGGCACCTTGTTTCTTCCCGCCAATGAGGCGCTGAGTTCCCCCCACCTCCAGTGCCAAGAAGCAGAGAAGCACTGAGAAGCAGAGCGAAGGAGAGAGAGTCTACCCTGCACTGGGTTTCTCCCCCGCCTGGCGCCTGCAGAGGCAGCAACGTTCCTCCCCATTTGCTGTCTCCTCTCTTCCTCCTGCAGCTGCTGTTGGAGGGCTGGGGAGGGAAGGTGAAAGGGTTACTGTAATTCCTGGAAATTTCCAACCTTTTAAAAGTGATTTTTTCCTTACCTTTCATGACTACGGTCCCCCTAGCCCCCATTCCCATTCATTTCTATTGCACCCCGACTGCAATTTGCCAACCGTGAGGTTTTGCCAGAGTGCAACCCTAGCGGTTGGCAAGGGATGACTATAATTAAGCTGTGGGTAAAAATCTTTAATCAAATAGATTTTTAAAAATCAACAGATCAAAACAGATTGATTAATCAGATAATACGGTTTTTAAAAAATGTTCTTATTTTAAATATAAAAACTGTAGACAGCAGACACCATCTTAGAAGAGTCACCACATCTTCACTTTCAGCCCAGTTCACACCTTATGTTCAACACATGTACAATCTGTGCACAGTGTACTCATGTACAGATCTGAACACATGTAGTTATTCACATATTACATTCGACACACATACAGTAGTACATTTCACAGTTGTACCCTGAATTTGAAGCGGGGCGGTGTCCAGTTTCAGTTTTCAAATGAAAACATGTACGGTCCTTCACATAAATACATATGCATTGTTGCTAGCACTGCCTTTCTGTGGGCTCCCAGAAGCCTCTCTGCTTATGTTTGCTACTACAGGCTTGTAGTTCCCACTTATTGCATATCGGAACCCACAGGACCATGGGCCCACCAGTTGTTTGTACAAGAGGGTCCATCGCTTGGCAGGCAATTGGGACAATCACCCCCAGGTTCACCAGATAACATGCAACCCGAAAGGGGATTAGCTTCCCACCTTTCTCTCTGGTCTAAAGCCAGTTGAGAATGTCTAAGTAGAAGGAGTCAACTCCAAGGTCTCCCTGCTCAGGGACTGACCCTTTTACTTCCCTCCATGATTAATTCAAACTGCTAACCTTGCTGTGGGACCTATGCTTCTTCCTCCCCAAACAATAGGAGCTAATGGGCAATAGGAATTTGGGAGGCACGTTCATTAAAAGTTCTGATCGCACATTCTGGTCCTTCCATGAGATAAAGACTTGAGCGTTCATTCAATTCTAGTTCTTCCACAGCTTGTTTTCAACCTTTTCACGCCATTACACTTTTAGAAGCACTCCCAACAAAGACAATGGATTCTTTTGAAACCCACGGAATTCCCCTCCTCAGCAAGGAGGAGCAGTCAGCTTTGTGACCCAGGGCACATTCTGGGCTATAACTAGCCCTGGCACCATGAAACTGTGTTTCTCCTGCAGCCTCTACAGCTTGGATTCACCCACTGCTGCATAGGTGATTTACTTGGCATCCACCAGAACACCAGGCCGTGTATTGTCTTTCATGCCATTCCTGCTCAAGAAGCAGAGAAGCACTGAGAAGCAGAGCGAAAGGGACTTCCGGTTGGACTGCCATCGTAGCTGCATGCTTCTCTGAAAGGGGGAGACCGAGGAGGAGAAAATAAGAGGGTTTTGAGGCTTCAAAGCCCCCCTACGTCACCCTGGATTAAAGGGTCGACTTCAAGATAACCCACTGTTCCTCCCGAGCCAGCTCTCTTAATTCAAAGCTGCATTGGAGAATGCAGTTTTTGTTTTAGGTCAAGCGGCGGAGGCTGGGTCCAATCAAGCTTACTTCTCTCTCGGAAATCATTTTGACCGAAGCTAGTTGGCAGCCAATTTCTATGGTTTGGATTTAATTAATTACCTAAAGTTCATGAAGCTCACCTCTCAAGCGACTGATGACAACTTGCTGGAGTTCTTCCTGCATTTCTGGGAAAGATATTTCAGAGCTTAAGACGCAGCTGTAAGTTTCTTCCGATTACAATTAAGGAGGGGAATTCAATCTTCTTGCTAAATATTGGAACTCAAGAGCGGAGTTGATGATTAATAATTTTTTAATACCTGGAAAAGGATCTTATTAGTGGGAATTATTATTTTCTTCTTTCTTTTTACTGCTGTCGGGCGAAGTTTATGGAAGAGGCGTTTCGCTGTTCGCTGTTTGCTGTTGAAGTTGTCCATCATTTTGTCAACCAATTAGAGTAATAGGCGTTTCACACTACTGTGAGAAAATTTAACTGCCAGTGATAAGATATAGGAGCTGTGGTGCAGAACTGTTTATACTTGGGATATAAACACAGGCTTTTACTTTCTTTTTTGACATCAAGGACATTAAACCCTGCTGTGAAAGTGTTTTTTCTTTTTTAACCCTTCCTCTATACTACGAAAGGGGGGGATAGACACAATGCAAAAAAAGTCTCAGCAAAGTCAGATATATTTACAACCCAGGAAATCTTCCCTTCCAAGTACAGGTGCGGGGAAAACCAGAATGCCTTTAGATTTCGATCAAACGTTATCAGAGATGAAACAGATACTCCAATCAAACGCTATTGCTCTCCAGCAAGTTAGTTCTGATATGGTCCAAGTGAAACAAGATACACAGACATTAAATGATAGAGCATCAAATATTGAAGAAACAGTCAAGAAATTAGCACAAGACAACAAAGAATTTAAATCAAGGGTTGACACTTTGGAGAAGGAGGTGTGATCACTGAAAGATGACAAAGAAAAATTATTAGATCAAATGGCATTGTTGGAACTAAGACAAAAAGAGAGATTTTTAAGATTCAGAGTTATTCCAGAGAAAGCTGACCAAGACATCAAGAAAATACTTGGGGAGGAGCTTGCATCACTTTTGGGAATTACAGTTGGAGAGATGGAGGCACAGATTGAGATAGCTTTTCGTCTAAATTCGGATTTTGCTACAAGAAATAAATTAATTAAAGACTGCTTGGTCCAATTTAGCTCAAAATCAATTACTGAGCGGATTCTTCAGGCTCATTTTGCTACAGCCCTTACTATTGAAACCCACCAGATAAAATTTTTGAAAGAAATTCCAACCAGAATCTTAAGAAAACGTAAGGATTACAAATGTTTGACAGATGCATTGAATGCTAATGGAATACGCTTTAGGTGGGAAACACCGGAGGGAGTTTCTTTTTTCTATAACAGCAAGAAGAATAGATTCACTGAGCTTCTTAAAGTGCAAGAATTTTGGCGGAAATACAAAAAAGACTTATCTCCTGAACATCCAGCTTCCTCAACACATAATTTGAATTAGACCAGATGGATTTCAAACGAGACCACAGGATTCTTTCTTGGAACATTAATGGGTTAAACACAAAAGCTAAAAGAAATAGAGTCTTTCATTTTCTTAAGAAACAAAATTTGGACATTGTGTGCTTACAGGAGACACATATTAGAAAACAAGATAGAAAATTTCTGGTCAATAAGGCCTTAGGACAAGAATTTGTTTCCTCAGATAAGGAAAAAAAAAAAAAAGAGGGGTAGTATTTTATGTCAAACAACAATTTGAACCTAAATTGATTTTTAAGATGAAGAAGGTAGGCTATTAGCATTGGAAATTCTAATTTCTGGGATTAAAACTGTGATTATTTGAATTTATGCCCCTAATGAAAAGAAAGTTGAATTCTATAATTATTTGGATCAAAAGATGGCGGAGTTATTGAATGTTAATTTGATTATATTGGGAGATTTTAATGGTGTTGTTTCTACATCTTTGGACAGAAAATCTGATATATCGGATAGGAACTTACAAGGTAAACTTCTTAAAGCATTTTTTGATTTAGTAGAACACATGGATCTTTATGATTTGTGGAGAATTAAAAATTCAAATGCAAAAGAATATACTTATTTCTCTGAAAGATATCAATCACATTCAAGGACAGATATGGTTTGGACATCTAAAGCTATTACATCATGTATGAAAAGAATGGATATTTTACCTAGGACTTTTTCGGATCACAATCCAATTTGTTTTACATGGAAGAAGAAAGGAATGACTTCATTTCGTTGGAGATTGAACAAATAACTTTTGAAAAAACCAGACGTTGTGGAGAAAGCCAAAAAGAAATTAAAAGATTATTTTGAATTGAACTTAAACCAAAGAATGGACAATAAAATTATCTGGGATGCAACTAAAGCGGTTATGAGAGGTTTTTTTATACAGCAAAATGCATATTTTAAGAAGCAAAGAGGATTGAAAAAAGAGACATTATTGATGCAGATCTCCAAAAAGGAACGGGAATTACTATGGGTTAAAGATAAGAAGACAGTTACTCAAGCTATCAAAATGTTACAACAACAAATTTCTATGTTAGTAGCAAATGAACTTGAATGGAATTTGAAGTATGCTAAGCAAAGGTCATTTGAGTTTGCAAATAAACCAGGCAAGTTGTTAGCATGGAAAATTAGATCTGAGAAGGAAAAAAATTTTATATCTAAAATACTTACAAAAAAATGGGCTTTCCTATGATGGAAAGGAAATAAGAGCTGAATTTTTAAAATACTATTCAGAATTATACAAAGGTAAAATAGTTGAATACAAAAAAATTGAGCAGTTTCTTAGGACCAAAAATATTCCAAAACTCTCTAAGAAACAAATAGAAATTATGAATGCTCCGATAACAATCATGGAAATAACAGAAGCTATAAATCAAAGTAAGCCCAACAAGGCCCCAGGGCCTGATGGATTGTCAGCTTTGTACTACAAGTCAGTCAAAGATGAAATTTTACAGCCTTTTCAATGGACTATGAATGATATTCTACAAAAAGGGATTATGCCAGATTCGTGGAAGTATGCAAATATTGCAGTAATTCCAAAACCAGATCAAGACTTAACGTTAGTTAAAAACTATAGACCAATCTCACTTTTAAATAATGATTATAAACTTTTTGCTGCCATTTTGGCAAGAAGAATGAAGGTTATTTTAAGACATTTTTTTCATGAAGCTCAAGCTGGTTTCTTACCAAAGAGACAATTGAGAGATAATGTGAGAACAGTCCTGAACGTACTGGAGTATTATGAAAAACATAATGATAAACAGATGGCGATGATTTTTTTGGATGCAGAGAAAGCTTTTGACAATGTTTCGTGGCAATTTATGTGGAGATTATTAGATGTAATGGCTGTGGGCAACAATTTTATTAGGGCAATTAAGACAATCTACTCGGAGCAATATGCTAAGATTATTGTAAATGGGGAATTATCAGACAATTGTGAAATATAAAAAGGGACTAGACAAGGATGTCCACTTTCCCCATTGCTTTTTATATTGGTCCTAGAAGTGCTTTGTAGAAGTATTAGAGAAGATGATAAATTATATGGCCCTAAAACTGGCAAACAAGACTACAAGTTGAGAGCCTTTGCGGATGATGTTGTGTTCTTTCTAGAAAATCCAATGGACAAGACTGGAAGACTCTTGGAAAAAATACAACAATTTGGACAGTTGGCTGGATTCTATATAAATAAGGCCAAAACTAAAGTTTTGACTAAAAATATGGATCAGAAATCTAAGGACATTCTCTGAAATAAGTGAGCTGAAAGTGGAGAAGAAAATTAAATACTTGGGGGTCTGGCTAACAAACAATAATTCTTTGTTGTTTACAAATAATTATGTTAAAATATGGAATACAGTGAAAATTGATTTACAAAGATGGTCTAAAACGAATTTGTCTCTAATGGGAAGAATCTCAGTGGTGAAAATGAATGTTCTGCCTAAAATGTTATTTCTCTTTCAGACTATTCCTATAATCAACACTTTAACTTGTTTTAAGCAATGGCAGAAGGATATAACTAAGTTTGTTTGGCAAGGGAAAAGACCAAGAATTAATTTTAAGAATTTAACAGATGCAAAGGAAAGAGGTGGTCTTACTTTACCAGACTTAAGGTTGTATTTTGATGCTGTTTGTTTGACATGGCTAAAAGAATGGATAACATTAAGAAACCGTAGAATACTTGACTTGGAAGGATTTGATAGAAAGTTTGGATGGCATTCATATTTGTGGTATGAAAAAAGCAAAATACATAAAGATTTTTTGAACCACTATGTGAGAAGGAGTTTAATGAGGGTGTGGTTAAAATATAAAAATTGGTTGGAACCTAAAACTCCGCTATGGGTATCTCCAACTGAAGCTTTATCACGCAAAGAAGTAAATATGCAAATGCATTGGGGTACCTATAGGGATTTGCTACATTTTCAGGAAAAGGATTGTAAGTTAAAAAGTTTAACTGAAATACAAAACTTGGTCAGAGATTGGTTTCAGTACCATCAGTTAAATGAGATATATAAGAAAGATTTTAAAGTTGGATTTGAGGATCAGATTTCGAGTTTTGAGAAGGAATTATGTGAAAATGATGAAAAATTAGTTTCTAAAATGTATAAACTGTTACTTTTGGAGGAGACAAGAGAGGAAGTGGTTGACCATGATAAAGTGGGCTCAAGATGTGGGTAGAAATGGTAGCCTGGGAAAAATTATGGAAAACTGATTTAAAATTCACTGTATGTTATGCTTTAAAAGAAAATTATTACAAAATGATGTATAGATGGTATCTGACACCCAAAAAATTGGCATTAATGTACAAAAATGTTTCAAACAAATGTTGGAAGTGTGGACAGTGTGAAGGCACTTTTTTTCATATGTGGTGGACCTGTGGGAAGGCTAAAGCATATTGGGATATGATATATAATGAGTTAAAGAAAATATTTAAAATGACATTTCCTAAGAGGCCAGAATCCTTCCTGCTGGGAATAACACAAGGTGCAATTTCTACAATTAATTCAACATTTTTAATGTATGCTTCTACGGCGGCTAGAATTATATATGCACAGAAATGGAAGAGTAATGAACTGCCTTCAAAAGAAGACTGGCTGATAAAAATTTTGGAATACACGGAGATGGCAAAACTCACAACACTAATAAGAGACCAACATTTGGAATGCTTTAAAGAAGATTGGAAACCATTCTTCTTGTATCTAAAGAACTATTTTCCTATTATGGACTTTACAGCAGGGTTTGAAATTTAGTAAAAAACTGCAGGTTGGGTAGATTAGCTGTGTTTGTAAGGGTTTAAATGTATGTTTTGAACTATTATTATAGCAAGGGTAAACTTTATAGCTGATGATTCACGAAGAGCTGTGTGCAGGAAGTCCACTTTTGTCTATTTGTAATCAATGAGAATATTATTATTGTTAAAATCAATAAAAATTGAATTTGAAAAAAAAAAAAGAGAGAAGCAGAGTGAAGGAAAGAGAGTCTACCCTGCGCTGGGTTTCTCCCCCGCCTGGCGCCTGCAGAGGCAGCAACGTTCCTCCCCATTTGCTGTCTCCTCTCTTCCTCCTGCAGCTGCTGTTGGAGGGCTGGGGAGGGAAGGTGAAAGGGTTACTGTAATTCCTGGAAATTTCCAACCTTTTAAAAGTGATTTTTTCCTTACCTTTCATGACTACGGTCCCCCTAGCCCCCATTCCCATTCATTTCTATTGCACCCCGACTGCAATTTGCCAACCGTGAGGTTTTGCCAGAGTGCAACCCTAGCAGTTGGCAAGGGATGACTATAATTAAGCTGTGGGTAAAAATCTTTAATCAAATAGATTTTAAAAAATCAACAGATCAAAACAGATTGATTAATCAGATAATACGTTTTTTTAAAAGTGTTCTTATTTTAAATATAAAAACTGTAGACAGCAGACACCATCTTAGAAGAGTCACCACACCTTCACTTTCAGCCCAGTTCACACCATGGTCCCGTGGGTTCCGACAGCAGCAGTGGGTGAATCCAAGCTGTAGAGGCTGCAGGAGAAACACAGTTTCCACAGCTTGTTTTCAACCTTTTCACGCCATTACGCTTTTAGAAGCACTCCCAACAAAGACAATGGATTCTTTTGAAACCCACAGAATTCCCCTCCTCAGCAAGGAGGAGCGGTCAACTTTGTGACCCAGGGCACATTCTGGGCTATAACTAGCCCTGGCACCATGAAACTGTGTTTCTCCTGCAGCCTCTACAGCTTGGATTCACCCACTGCTGCATAGGTGATTTACTTGGCATCCACCAGAACACCAGGCCGTGAATTGTCTTTCATGCCATTCCTGCTCTTACCCTCCAGATCGGCCCTCTTCACTAGCCTGATCTGTGCAGCATGTCCAGCTGCTATGAGAAGCTAGTCCCACGAGATCATGCCTCTTTTGGATTAGCCCCTGCTACCAAACCCCTGAGCGGTACTCAGGTCACTGCACCTGCCTCCCGTTTTCCAGCCTGTTCCTGAGAAGAGAGGTCCCTCGGTAACGAATGGGCCACAAGGGTCCATTCACCCTAATGGACAGAGTGAGGTAGTATATTAACTGCTGTACCCCTGTGCTCCCCTCTATCCCTGTTCCTTCCAAAATCCAAAAACCTGACCTCTAAAACCCCCCTTCTCTAACCAGCCTGGAGTTCATTTAATTTGGACACTAAGCTAAATGGCCTCTTTGAGAGTTCTCTGGTTAATCTTTGCAACTCTATTTTATTTTAGTAGTAATATTGCATTGCCCTCCAATCAATTCTTTTTCCTCTGTATCCCTAAACCCTTCAATAAACCTAATTATATTTGAACTTTCAACTCTCTGTCAGTCCTTTTCCCTGGGACCAAAGCTTTGCACAAATTTATTCTGAAGTGGACTGCTCTGTTTAAGCATGCTAATTCTCCCACACCAGTGATTGCAAATTCAGAAGTGATTCACTTCTCCATGACAGCCTTCAAGGCCATGCTCACCCCAACAGCCAGAGAAACCAAGAAGTACTGGTGCTCCATCCCTGCACATCCCTCCTCCACTACACCCCTGCCCCACACAGGCCTAAACGTAGTCAGGGGTCTCTGCCAATTTTCCCTGGGGGCAGTTCCATTAACAGCATCTGTATACACATACAACATACCATCTGAATAAGATTAGCGTGAACTTCAACACATTTCCCAAAAGCACAGGGTGAGAATGTTCAAGTCACTTTTTAGAGACAAAAGCACTGTGCCTTTACTGGCTGAATAGCAGAATTCTTAGACCTTCTTCCAAGGTGTTCAGGGCATTGTACATTTGTTTTTCCTCCATACCTACAGCCACTTCATCCTTACAACAATTCTGTGAAACAGGCAAGGCTGAGAGATAGTGAATACTCAAAGTCCCTCAGTATGTATCATGTCTGTAGGAATTTGTACCTTGGTCTCCCCAATTCTAGTCCATCACAGGGGTGGAGCCACCAATGTCCTGATGTGTCCCATAAACACAGGCCCAATGGGAAAATTGTGTTGTGGGGGGGCCTGCCCGGCCACCACTGCCTAGAAGGCTCCACAGCCTGTATATCTACTGCAGAGCTGTAGATATACAGCTCTGCTGCAGTAGATATCCCTACTCCCCTGAGTAGGGATGTGCAAACAGGTATGATATTGAACCAAACCCCACCCACCCTGGCCATTTGGGGGGGATTCACACTTTGTTTTTGTTTTTTAAATTAAACTTTTTTTTTAAACTCACCCCATCTGAGGAGCTTCTCTGAGGCCATGGCCACCGCACATGCCCAATGGGCCTCTGTGTGGCCCTGGAGAAGCCCCTCAGGCAAAAAGCTGTTGGAATGTGGCAAGTGGAATAGGTTATCTTGCAATGCCTAGATAGAATACAGAGGAGAAAAGAAGCAGCCTAGCTCTATAAGGCACTGGCTACCCAGACCCTGGGCTAGTCCACCCACGGCAGAGTGAACAATGCAGTATTCATGCTTGAATGTCTCCTAATAACCTGTAGGCAGGCGTCTGAGCACTGTAGAAATAAGGATAAATATGTAGGCAGGTCAGTTCAGGCTGCAAACAACTAGCTTTGACAACATTTGTTCGTGAGGGCAGTATGGATTCTGTTGGAACCATTAAAGGTGCAGGTGAAGTACCAAAATAAAGTAAAGTTGTGCTGTTGAGTCAGTGTCAACTCCTGGTGACCAATGGCGGTTGTCTTTGGTAGAATACAGGAGGGGTTTATCACTGCCATCTCCCACACAGTATGAGATGATGCCTTTCAGCATCTTCCTATATCACTGTTGCCTGATATAGGTGTTTCCCATAGTATGGAAACACACCGGCGGGGATTTGAACCAGCAACCTCTTGCTCCCTAGGCAAGTTACTTCCCTGCTGCGCCATTAGGTGGCTACAGGCGAAGTACTACTGATAGGCAAATAGGCTCTGGACGGACGGACGGACAAAACATGTGCCCAGTGCTATTGACAGAGGTGCTGCATCCGTGCTATCACTTTATGATGGTTTTTGTATGGAGAGTGTCAATTAGGCTTGATTGAGACAGAATGAGCCAACTGGTGTTAATTGCCATGTCACCATCGGTATTAGGGAACCCACCACTGGGGTATATCCTTAGTGCCCAGATGGGGTCTTGATAGTTCTAATATGTACAGGGGGACAAGCTCCCACCGGTAACGATGGCTGTTATATGACCCAGAACAGAATATTTGAGATGGGAATGGGGTGGCCAATTTGGCCCTGGTTACTATTAGACCAACAGCAAATATTTATATACTGCTTTTTAACGAAAGTGTCCAAAGCGGTTTACATAGAGAAATAAATAAATAAGATGCATCCCTGTCCCCAAAGGGCTCACAATCTAAAAAGAAACATAAGGCAAACACCAGCAAGAGTCACTGGAGGTACTGTGCTGGGTATGGATACGGCCAGTTACTCTCCCCCTGCTAAATAAAGAGAATCACCATGTTTAAAAGGTGCCTCTTTGCCTAGTTAGCAAGGACCATGCACTGGGTATGGCTGCACATCCCTGTCTATATGAAAGTAAACCTCAGAGGTCTGGGACTCATATTGCAGAGTGGCTCATGACCTTGTTTGAAAGGTAAGTTAGCTACGCAACATGCTAGGGAATCGGGGGCACCCAAGATGCTGTGGTAGTCAGAAAAAGAGAGCTCATTCATGCTAGTGCAGACTCCCCTTACGAGAAGAGGTAGGAACAGTTGGGGAGAAAAGGTGGGGGGGGGACTTCAGATATTTTGTGAAGGTCCATGTGGACTATGCAGTCCTGGGTAGCAGGTCTTTCGCTAGCAAGCAGGACAGCCCTCTTGTCCTGCTTGCAAGCAGGACAGCCCTCTTGTTTGCTACCTCCTATGGGATTGTTAAGACATTAGAGTGCATGGTAGTCGGAAGAAACATATAATTTGATCCCCTTTTCGCCAAAATTTGCATTAGGAAACAGATTATTCTCAGGAGTGCGCCATCGTACCTGTGACAGGAGATGTTGGAAGTGGCAGCTACCCTTGCGTGAAGGCACTCGGCCCAGGTGGGAAAACCTGAGTCAGGACTGTGGACCATTAGTCGAACCATGGTTGGAGGAGACTGCCAGCTGCTGTGTCATTGTCAATTTTGCAGTGTTTGCATTGTCTATCATTAACAACTATGGGATGTCAAGAAGAGTGTGCAGGGCCAAAAGGTGGTGGATTTCCTCCCCTCCTAGCCAGAGGAAGGTGGAGCTATCCTTAGGTGCTTAGTTTGCAGGCGGCATCTATCCAGGTGACATCCCTGAACTGCCTGAGAGTACTACACCAAAAAATCCAGAGCCAGGAGGGTGTAAGGAGTCAGCCTCCTGAGAAGGGCATGGCCCTAGGCTCCATGCAGCCACCCTTTAACAGGCTATGGCAGGACCCCTGGGGAGGAGAATCAGAAGAGAGAATTTTGCCATCTCTGCGTATTCCAAAATTTTTATCAACCAATCTTCTTTTGAAGGCAGTTCATTACTCTTCCATTTCTGTGCATATATTATTCTAGCCGCCATAGAAGCATACATGAAGAATGTTAAGTTATTTGTAGAAATTATTCCTTGTGTTATTCCCAGCAGGAAGGATTCTGGCTTCTTAGGAAATGTCATTTTGAATATTTTCTTTAATTCGTTATATATCATGACCCAATAGGCCTTAGCCCTCCCACAGGTCCACCACATATGAAAAAAAGGTACCTTCAGATTGCCCACACTTCCAACATTTGTTTGAAACATTTTTATACATTAATGCCAGGTTTTTTGGTGTCAAATACCATCTGTACATCATTTTATAACAGTTTTCCAGGATCTTATGTCTCATGAGGAGAGAGCATGTGACCTCCATGTAGTCGCCTGCTTTCAGTATGATATGTAAAAGCAGAGGGCATACCTATTGATAAGAAAGCCATCCTAGTAGTGTAAATGAAAGGGACATTTAAGCTTGGCCTTAGGTGGTAAAGACAGGACCTGTTCCTTTCTTTACTTTGGAATCTGTTTGAGGCCAGGGCTCTCCTGGGAACGTCAATGTGTGTTCTACCATTCTAGAGACATAGAAATATTAGTGTCCCTGGAAGGTCAGTTGAACAAAAAAATAATTTGCCCTTTAGGGGCAAGGTGGTTGATTTTCAGGCACAAAGGACTGCATCTCTAGCTCCAGTGATTTGGTGGGCCAGTGCATGAGGAGGAGCTGGACTAGAAGAGCCAGGGGCCTGATCCAGCAGGGCTGTTACTATGTTGCTATGGAAGCAATAGTCCTATACTGTATTCTCCCATTCAAATGCAATCAGGGCAGACCCGCAGAGGAAACAACCCACACTTGCCCCAACAAGACCAGCTCTTCTGGTCGTAGAGGCCTGTAATGTAACTGCTAAAGTGTCCCATACAAGGGGTGGCATATAAGCATTTATAGTAGTGGCAGTGGTATGGGCATGGTTGTAAGACTGTGACTCATCCTCTAAAGGAGAAAGCTTCAGCAGTAACGAGAGATGCCATATAGTTGGCCAGCAAGGTATTTATCATTCCTCCAATTGCCGTCTTGTCCCTGGATGCTCCTATGTAAAGTAAGGGGTGTAATTACCGAACATGACCCATTAGGGGGCCATGTATGATTGCACCCTAGCAAAATGGACTCTTTGGGCCATCTTTGAAGGTAACTGCCATTTGGTGATGCTGCACAGAGAGCCCCTGCAGCCGTGTCCTCCAAGGCTGGCCAGGACTCTCTGCCTAGAAGCCAACCAAGTTTGGTACAAACAGCTCTTGTAGCAATGGGTAAAAAACTCCAATGGGGTGAGGGCCAGGGGTGGGGGGTGGATGAGGCTGCCACTCAGGCAGGTCTGTGGCCAGAAGTACAATGCCTGTTGGCTCCAATCTCACAGGTTTTGGCGGGCTCTCTAGCAGGAGGTGTGCTTGTACGAAGAGGTGGCGGATAGCTGAGGCGGCGGCATAACAGCTCCCCAGCTCCCTGCTTGGGTCGGTTGCAGCAATCCTGGGATGGGCACCAGGAGCTTGGCCTTGCTGTTGCAAATGGCGCTCTGTTGGAATCAGGAGTTGCCGCTGCTCCGATCCTCTCCCTGCCATTTTTTTAGGCTGCTGCAGGCTGCACTTCTTCCTGCAGGCCCTCCAGCCATTTGTTTGGTGATGGCCTAGGTCCACGGCTGCCTCATGGAAGCAACGATCAAGCCCCCAGGCGGTTGGTCCAAGGCAAGACTGCAGAAGTGAAATGGTGGGCGGGGAGGGAAATGTCGGCCTGAGAACAGCGTGGCTGCGGAGACATGAGCAAGGGGTGGGGACTGATCAGGAGGGCGATGAACGGCCCCAAACCTGGAGAAGAAGCTTCTGATCTTCAGTGTTGCTGCAGCCCAATATCCGTGTTGGAAGCACCTTTAATGTGTTCTTAACGTGTTTTTATCTATTTTTTAAAAATCCTTTTATTAATTTTAAATGAGTTATATTGTTTGTTTTAATTCTGTAAACCGCCTAGAGATTTTTATACTAGGTGGTATATAAATCAAATAAATAAATAATATATCTCAGAGTGGGGTGGGGGGGAAGAGAAGAGAAGACCACAGCACCCTTTTGCTGCTCGGAGAATTTACATTATACATTTACATTTTGTATTCTGCTCTTCCTCCAAGGAGCCCAGAGCGGTGTACTACATACTTAGGTTTCTCCTCACAACAACCCTGTGAAGTAGGTTAGGCTGAGAGAGAAGTGACTGGCCCAGAGTCACCCAGCTAGTATCATGGCTGAATGGGGATTTGAACTCAGGTCTCCCCGGTCCTAGTCCAGCACTCTAACCACTACACCATGCTGGCTCTATTCCTGCTGCTTCTGTCCTTGTTGGCAATAGCTTGAATCGATGCCATAAGAGTAAGGATAAAGGAAAGGGGGAACAAAGGGGGAGATTTGGAGAAATGGAAAAAAAAAAAGCTTTTTTTAACACACAACAGTAAGAGAGAAAATTAGCAACAAGGAAAGGCTGAAAAATAGGGAGGAAGAAGAGGCCTTTTATAACAAGGTTCAACAGTGGGGTGTGTGTGCATCTTTACGGGCAGGGGAGGGTGCACTTACCCGTCCTGCCGGCGCACCATTTTAAGCACCTCGGGGCGGAAGCCTACCTCCCTGCCACCCTGTTGCTGCGTCTCCTGGAAGGAACTGGAAGTATCAGACGCGTCTGCATGCACCGGGCACAGGCGCGCGCACACATGGCAGGTGCACACACGTGAGGGGCGCAACATGTGCGTGCCCGATACTTCCGGTTACTTCCGGGAGACGCAGCAACAGGGTGGCAGGGAGGTAGGCTGCCGCCCCGAGGGGTTAAGCAAAACAGAATGCCATTGCTGTCAGGAGTGCTTTCTATCAGCTTTGGCTGATTCGAAAGCTGTGCCCATTCCTTGGAGAGGATGACCTCAAAACAGTGGTGCATCAGCTAGTAACCTCCCGGCGGGGCTGCCTTTGTATGTAGTCCAGAAACTTCAGTTAGTTCAGAATGCAGCAGCCAGACTGGTCGCTAGGGCAACCCGGAGAGCTTTGAAACAGTTACACTGGCTGCCAATAAGTTTCTGGCAAAATACAAATTGCTGGTTATTACCTTTAAAGCCCTAAATAGCTTAGTTCTGGGTTATCTTAGAGAGTGCCTTCTTCTACATGACCCCCACCGCACATTAAGGTCACCTGAGGAGGCCTGTCTCCAGTTACCATCGGTTCATCTGCTGGCGACTCAGAGGCGGGCCTTCTCTGTAGCTGCCCCGGAGCTGTGGAATGCACTCCCGGCAGAAATTCATAATCTGAATTCATTGCCGGCCTTCAAGAGAGCCCTTGAAACCCATCTGTTCGGACTGGCTTTCCAGGGTTTTTAATTTGTTGTAAATTGTTTTTAACTGCTGTAAGTGTTTGGCTTGGTTCTCCAGGGTTTTTAACTGTTTAAATGTTTTAACTGTTAATTGGTTTTAAGCTGTTTTTATAGTTTTGATTTTAACTGTTAATTGATTTTAATTGCTTTTATTTTGATGTAAACCGCCCTGAGCCTTTTTTTGGAAAGGCAGTATATAAATCGAATGAATGAATGAATGAATGAATAGTGGTAGCCAGAAGAGGTTACTGCGGTGCTAAAAGCAATGCTTTACAATTCTCACTTCTAACACATCATTGATCGTTATATTGAAAGCAGTAGGGCTGAGCACACTTCCTTATGGAATTTGATTCTGCACCAAGCAAGAGGCCAATAACGATGACCCAACCCTGTCCCGAAAAGGCCAATCTCTCAGGAAGTCACAGATCCACAAGAACAACCTGCCTTGCATCCCTAACTGAGCCAGCTTGTAAAGCAAACCTTCTCTCCAAACGCTGCATACATTTTCTCAGTATCTAAGAAAACAGCAACCATATGGCCCCTCCAACAGAAGGCCCTCCACACACCAGTCTCCAGCTGCAATATATGACCCCAAGTATCTTGCCCTCCCTGAAAGCCACTCTGCAAGCTTGTGAGCAACTGGAGCTTTGCCAAATACACCATCGACTGCTCATTCAACATCTGCTCCATAATCTTCACAAAACAGGAAGTCAATACAATTGGCCTGTAGGAAGAAGGGTCAGACAGCACCATCTGAGGTTTACCAATAACAGGAACTACAAGCACACACTTCCAGGACCTCAGCAACTTACCCACCTGCCAAACTGCGTTATAAGAGTCAAGCAGCACTTGTAAACAGTCCTGAGGCCAATGCCACAACATCTCATAGCGAATTCCATCTTCCCCCGGAGTTGTAGTCTTACAAAGGCCTAAAGTCTTATCCAGTTCCCACATGGAGATATCTTCTTCACAGACCCAGTCACTCAAAAACTCACAACGTTTAGCCAAAACCATTCCGATACAACTAAAAATCTTCAGTCCAATACTCCTCACTACTGACCTTTTCAAAGACATCAGCCAAAGCTTCGGCCTTATCTTTCCATACCACACAGACAAAATAATTAGCGCATACCCAAGTGGGAACGCCCCTCCAATTATATTGCAGACCCTTCATCTTCTTGACCCGTCTGTACACCAGTGACACTGGTGTATCTACAGTAAGATTTCCACAGAATTCTCTCCAGCTATTCCACTTAGCCTTTCAGGTAGGCATGTGCACGGACCGGTTCGGAGGCCATTCTAAAGGCCTCCAGACCGGTCCGGACACGGGGTGGTTTTGGTTCGGGTGGGGGGTTCTAAAAAGAATAGGGGGGGCTTTACTCACCCCTTCAAGAATTCTGAACGTATATATTCGAGTAAGCGGGCGGCATACCTCCCTGCCGCCCGCTTCACTCCCCCTCCTCCGGCGGCGCGCGTTTCTCCTTAAATTTCCGGCTTCAATTGCAATCGGGCGGCAGGGTAGCTCCCAGTCCCTGCCGCCCGGCTCTTCCATACCCCCGTGTCTCGGCTGGCGGCCGCCCCCTGCTTAATCACAGGACCCCTGCCACCCCTTCCCTTCCAATACACAGGCGGCCGGCAGGAGAGCTCTCCTGCCGACCCCGTCCCCTTCCCCGGCTCGGCTGCAAATGGCTTCTAGGAAGCCTTTTGCGCGCCTGCGCAAAAGGCTTCCTAGAAGCCATTTGCAGCTGAGTCGGGGAAGTGAGCGGACGGCAGGGAGTTCTCCCGCCGCCTGCTCGCTGAAGTTAACGTTAACTTCAGCGAGCGGGCGGCGGGAGAACTCCCTGCCGTCCGCTCGCTTCCCCGGCTCGGCTGCAAATGGCTTCTAGGAAGCCATTTGCAGCCGAGCCGGGGAAGGGGACGGGGTCGGCAGGAGAGCTCTCCTGCCGGCCGCCTGTGTATTGGAAGGGAAGGGGTGGCAGGGGTCCTGTGATTAAGCAGGGGGCGGCCGCCAGCCGAGACACGGGGGTATGGAAGAGCCGGGCGGCAGGGACTGGGAGCTACCCTGCCGCCCGATTGCAATTGAAGCCGGAAATTTAAGGAGAAACGCGCGCCGCCGGAGGAGGGGGAGTGAAGCGGGCGGCAGGGAGGTATGCCGCCCGCTTACTCGAATATATACGTTCAGAATTCTTGAAGGGGTGAGTAAAGCCCCCCCACACACTCTTTTGGAACCCCCCACCCAGTGCCGGACCGCAGCTCCGCGGTTCCGTGCACACCCCTACTTTCAGGTTGCCCTTTTCACCAACGCTCTTTGCCACTTGTACTCCAGAAAATGTGAGGTGTGCAATGGGGACAGCGTGTGAACTGCGAACAGTGCAGGGCTGGGCCAGTGAGGGCAAGTGGAGCTGGAGGAAGAGAGAGGGTGACAGGTAAAGGCAGCCAAAAATTAAAAAAAAAAAATGTATGAGATGCAAAAAAAAAAAAAATGTTCTGGGGAGGTGTTTATTTACAGAACAGAGACCCCCTCCTATCTCACTACACCACAGTACACATCCTGGAAGAAACAGAAAAAATGATGCATAGTTTCACACAGCTATGCATCCATTCAAAGCACAGAACTGCTGGCCATTAAAAAGAGTGACCCTGCACGTTTGGCCCCAACAATCAGTAAAAAGGTTTTCTATTACCTCTGAATTTTCTCAGAGTACTTTGCTCGCCTGTACTTTGTTGAGAGAACTGCTCAAGCCTTTTCTTTATATCTGAAGTATCAGGTGGAGGTGGAAACTTGAATTTCTCCTTTTCACATCTGGAAGGAGAAAGCAAAAAAAGGAAAGGTCATCCCTGAATGTATCTTAAACAGATTCCTTTAGCTGTCATAGAATTTTTAGAGTTGGAAGAAGCCATGGAGGTCTTCTCATCCAATATAATCACAACATGATTATGTTGCTATGCATAAAGGCAGTGCTAAATCCATGAAAGAAAAAGTGCCAGAGGGAAGCCCCCATTCCTCAGAAATGATAGTTTTTGCAACAAGTTATTTATTTATTTATTTATTTATTTGCATTTATATACCGCCTTTCGTTAAAAAGATAACCCCAAGGCGGTTTACAAAAGTTAAAAACATACAATAAAAAGACAATAAAAACATCATGTTAAAAATATAAAAACATAAAACAGGCATAAAAACAATACAACAAATAAAAACACAAAGAAGCTGCAGTAGAAAACAATCATGTAAAAGCCTGGGTAAAAAGCCAAGTCTTTAAAAGCTTTCTAAAAGCCGTGATGGAGTCCGAGGAACGAATGGCCACTGGGAGAGCATTCCAGAGTCTGGGGGCAGCAACAGAGAAGGCCCTGTCCCGAGTGCACGACAGCCGGGCCTCCCTCATTGTCGGCACCCGGAGCAGGGCCCTCTCAGATGTCCTTGTCAAGCGGGCAGCAACCCGTGGGAGCAGGCGGTCCCTCAAATACCCCGGGCCCAAACCGTTTAGGGCTTTAAAGGTCAAAACCAGCACCTTGAATTGGACCCGGAAACGAACCGGCAGCCAGTGCAGCTCTTTCAAAATGGGGGTGATATGTTCCCAACGGGCAGCTCCGGATAAAAGCCTCGCTGCCGCGTTTTGCACTAGCTGCAGTTTCCGGATATTCTTCAAGGGCAGCCCCACGTAGAGCGCGTTACAGTAATCCAGCCGCGACGTGACTAAGGCGTGGGTAACCGTGGCCAGATCTGCCTTCTCGAGAAAAGGACGCAGCTGGCGCACCAGCCGAAGCCGTGCAAAGGCACCCCTGGCCACCGCCTCCACCTGAGCTTCCAAAAGCAGAGCCGGGTCCAGTTAAAGGATGAATTGGCCCCAGTTCTCCAAGGAGCTACCTGCACATTAAACATTCATGCAGACATGTAAAAAAGAATACCAGGGCATTGTTAAAAGAACAAGGCCCTTTGGGGAGGTGGAAATTTAAAACTGAAAAGTGGCAGCCGTGGCTATCTAACCTTTCCCCCACTGCCCTCACTTCCCTGTTCAGAATTTCTCTGCCAGCTACTTTTCCCAGCATTACAAAAATAAACACAACAACGTCTTGATCCTCTGTGAGTGACACTTTACCAATCCTCATTTAAGCCTTACCATCAATACAGTGGCTATAAAGCAAACACAAAGTCACATACCTATCCAATATGCTTCCAATATCCTAGAGGGGGAAGAGAGGAAAGAAGATTTAAACAGGTTTCACATATGCCACTTCAAGCCCCCTTTTTGGGCCTCTCTCCCACTGTTGGTACATATATGCAAAAGACAGAAATCATTTTTAAATGCACGTGTAAGGTTTTTAAAATCTTTTGACGACCATGAAGAAAGGTAGAGTTACAACATTTTAGCCTTCCTACTTTTTTTGTTTTCTGACTTGTGAATAGATGAATTTTATTTAAAGCTCATTTTTATTATCCACCTGCCATTCTACCCGTAGAGTCATACACATTTGGGAAGGGATGTTTTAACCCTGTACTTGAATTACCAGGGGGAGGGATCCATCTCCCTTACCCTTTGTGATGCCCTCCTATGGCTTTTAGCAGACTGAGACAGCATGATTTAGCTAAAGATAAATCAATCCATCTTTCTTTCTTTCTTTGTAAATTGCTTTGAGAACTTTCATTAAAAAGTGGTATATATTTGTAATTAATAATAATAATGATGATAATAATAATAATAGGAGGAGGCGGCGGCAGTGGCGTGTGTGGGGCAAGAGGAGGCTTATGAATTGCATAAAGAGCCACACTATTTTTTCTTTTCAATATCTAAACGGGTTTATTATTCCAGAGGCTCCTGTGTCATTGCTCAGCAATGGCAGCTCTTCTCAGCCTCCCCATCCATGAATGGGCTTCCTCCATAAGCCTCAGCAATGCTGGAGAAGTCTCTAAATGAAGCCAGTTCATGGGGAGTGGGGGAAACAACAGACACACCCCTGCCTGAAGGGTGGGCACTGACCAAGGCCCATGACTTGGCCACAGACCTCTTGATGGCCTTGGGTCCTCAGCCTTGGCTGACTCCTGACGTCAGCCCTGAACTGGCAGCATGTGGTGGCAGATGGCATCCAACTTCTAGACTGGGATAAAATTGTGTCTTACCTCCAGAAATTCACTGGGTGGTTGGCCATTCTTCTTTTCTATCTCACCAATCAGATTGGTGATGTAGGATATTTCATCATCAAATTTATTCCCATAATCTTTCCTTGTCCTCTCAGTCTCCGCTTCCAGTTCTCCCAACCTGCTCAACTGGAATTGCTCTTTTTCCTTCAAAAACTGCACTATCTGTTGGAATTCAGATACCATCGACGACTTTTTGTCATCCATTTCCTTCTATAATTGACAAAAAAGGCGACTAAAGTTAAGAGTGACCATAACCAACTCATACCCATCAATCTACAGTCCACTTTCACTGCTTATATGAAATTCAAATATGAAAATGAATATTGCTTTGTCTTGGTTGAAGACAGTTTACATCCAAATAGCATGGAAAAATCCAGAGAAAGTTGAGCATATTCTAGAACTATTGATGTTCAAATTGTGTCATTGAAGCCAGGGTTTATGAAGCAACTTTAGGCTGCAGGACTCAGACCAACACCTGACAGCTAGCAGGAGGAGAGGTTGAACATAGGAAGCTGCCTAACCAAGTGGGACCATTGGTCCCTATAGTACAGTGTTGTCTGTTCTTACTGGCAGCAGCTCTCTGTAGTGTCATGCAGATACCTTTCTGAGCCCATCTTCTGAGATGGCATCCTTTTAAGGCAAGTGAAAGCAATCTTCAGGAGAACAGTGCAGGAGAGCAGCAGAGGCCATCTCTCCTGTTGCATCACTACTCTTAAAAAAATTAAAAAGGTAGGTTCTCTGGGTTGCAACTTTACAGCATGAATTTTCATAGATTTGGTTGCTAGAAGGACCCAGTGGCATGGGCATCCACAGAACCTTTTTCAGGGGACAGCAAAAGCTACAATCCTATATACCCACTTAAATGGGAGTAAGCCCCACTGAATTCAATGGGACTTGCTCAGTCCAGGGGAAGGGATGACACTGCCCCTTCCCCCTTACTCCGGATGCCCAGGCCCTACAGTTTCTGCAGTGAAGTCAGTTATCCCAGGAGATAACAGGGTACAAAAGACTCATGCCAAGAGAGGATTTTCCTAACAACCAGTTAAACAGAAAGATCCAGGGGTTGCTGCTGCCACAGAGCCACTTGGTCTCTGCCTGGGCTTCCTGCTTTACCTTTAGAGTCTCGAGGAACAACTTTAGAGAAGGAAGCAAACAGCATGGTGATGGGTAAAATTCCCCTTTGTATGGATTCGGACCTAGGAACCTTTGCCTAGACTGCCCCCCAGCATGCATACCCTCCCTCCCCCCCCCATTTAAAAAAATATTTTATTGGACAAACTTAACACAAAACAGTCATTTATAAAATAACAACAAGCATCACACATAGCAGGTATATCACTTTCCTCTACACAAAGAACAAGTACAAGTTTAAACTAGTATTCTATTTGTAGAGGGGCAGTTCAAAAAGACTGCCCACCCTGTGATTAAGAAACAGCATCCTAGATGGCAGAGGAAGGACCTGCAGAGCCATCCTTATTGCGTGTGGCTAGACCAGCAGACAAAGTATTGTCTGAGCAAGTCTGTAGAAAGTGTAGTACTTTGAATACAATGTGTGAATAACTGTACATGCATTCAGATCTGTACATACATACACACACTGTATGTGCATTAAACATTAGGTGTGCATAGGGTTCAGATTTCACATGCAACTCCAAACAATTTGCTCCACCTTTCCCGCCCCCTGACAATGTTAAGGCACTAAACTTTGCCTGCTCCAAATCTTCAGTTCTTGTAGTAATATGAAGCAGAGCAAAAGTCAGAATGTGTGGCAGAAACAGCACGTATCCAATGTGTTACCTCCTCCTCTGGTCCCTTGTCCAGTCACACACTCCACTGAAGTACACTGTGACTGACATTCGTCCTAAATGGCACATTGTCATCGGACAAACTTCCACCATCAACATGTCTTTAGGGGAGAAGGTGCCTGTCAGTTCTTACCAGTAGTTCCTGGCTTGGCTTTTCTCCATTTGATTTGACTGACAGAATTTTGTTTTTTTCTTTCTTCAGGTTCTCTAGACGTTTCTGAAGTTTCATCTAAAATAAATTTATGTATTGAATATATATTTTAAAGATATATAATATTTTTAAAGCTTCCATTCATCTAGGGTATTTTATTTCATAACAAACAACAATCTTTAAGTAGTCTCAGTTTATACTAACCTACCTCACAGGGTTGTTGTGAGGAGGAACCTAACTATGTACACTGCTCTGGGCTCCTTGGAGGAAGAGCAGCATATGTATGTATGTATGAATGAATGAATGAATGAAATACTGAAACCTCATTATATGGATATATTATGAATCAAAACCCTCACCATAACCAGCTCTCTAGGACCAATGAATAGCAATATTTTTCAGCACTCTGAGCTATCCCTGCTTCTCCAGTCATCCAAGATTCTGTGGCAACTTAAGAAGTTTGTGGCAAAAGTTTCAACAACTGCAGGTGCTTCAATCATTATTACTAGTGTCATGGATAGTTGTCATTTCTCAGGTATATTTGTCATACCCTTGATTCAAAGAGTCTAGAACAGGGCTGCACAACGTAAGGCTTGAGGGATAGATCTGCAGGGGCTTTTTTGCGGGCCCACAAGTAGGAATATCCTGCAGCAACAACATCCCAGAAAGGCAGAGGGTCACTCTATGGGTCAGTTCCCTCTTCTGCAAGGGGACCATCCTCTGTCCCCTCTGACACTGACTTACAGCACCAACCTATGCATGTTTACTCAGAAATATTCCCAGTGAGGCTTACTCCTCAGTAATCATGCCTAGGATTGCAACCGGAAAGCAACAACAATTTAGGGAGAGGGGAGGACCTGGCTTTGTTTGGAGCCGACATGCACTCCAGCTACCCCAGTGACAGGGCCTATTTTCTGGCCACTATGGTGTGCAGTGTGGTGTAGTGGTTCGAGTGTTGGACTAGGACCGGGAAGATTTGAGTTCAAATCCCCATTCAGCCATGAAACTCACTGGGTGACTCTGGCCCAGTCATGTATCTCTCAGCCTAACCTACCTCACACAGTGGTTGTGGGGATAAACATAACCATGTACTCTGGGCTCCTTGGAGGAAGAGCAGGATTGAAATGAAATGAAATAAATAAATAAATGTGCATCCCTTGATGAGAAAAGATCCACAGGAAATTAATAATTGCTTTGATTTTAGATAATTAATTTTAATGTAATCGTGTACTGACAATTGACCTTGGCCCCCAAACACTGCGTCATGGTTCCGGCCCACCAGGGCATTTGAGTTGTACACTCCTAATTTAGAAGAAGTGAAAGCTGAACTGGGTAGAAGCCATTTTGTGTGTGGCTGCATAAAGTACTACAGGGGTCCCCAATCATTTTAAACAAGTGTACCCCTTCCGTCGCAAACCTTCAGCTCTGTTTTCCCCGTCCCCGCCTGACACATTTATTATTTTTTTGTTTGTTTATTTTATTTATATACCGCCTAGCTCCAAAGGCTCTAGGAGGTTTACAAAAATAAACACAATAAAAACAGAATAAAACTAACTATTAAACAACAATTAAAATTTAAAACATTTACTAAAAGCCTGGCTAAAAAATGTGTGTCTTAAGGGCGCTTTTGAAAGCTGGCAAAGATGTTAAGCCACAAATGTTTATAGAGAGTGCATTACACAGCCCAGGAGCGACTGTAGAGAAGGCCCGCTCCTGAGTCACCACCAGACGAGCTGGAGGTATATGGAGATGGACCTCTCTTGACTATCTTGACTACCTGGGGTTGCTTTTGAAGATGATCCGGAAGCTTCAGTTGGTCCAGAATGCGGCGGCCCGCCTGCTTATGTGCTCTAGGAGATAGGATAGTGTGACACCTCTCTTGCAGTCGCTGCAATGGTTACCTATCTGCTTCCAGGTCCAATTCAAGGTGCTGGTTCTCACCTTTAAAGCCCTTCACCTGCTTACCTGTAGGACCGCATCTCCCGGCCAGTCCTGTTCCATCCTGTGAGATCTTCTCAGGTTGCCCTTCTTTTGGTCCCTGGTCTCAGAGAGGTCCATAATACTAGGGCCCGTGGAAGGGCTTTCTCTGTTGCTGCCGCTTCACTCTGGAACTCTCCTCTCCCCACACCCAGATTCAGTCTGCCTCCTCCCTTTTAGCCTTTAAAATCTTATTCAAGACATTTCTTTTCCGCCAGGAAATTGCGCTATTATTTCTTGTTTACACAGTCAGACAGGTGTTATTGACTGGTTTGTTTTATCCAGACATATTATTATTATTATTATTATTATTATTATTAAATCTTGGATGATGTTCTTGTTTGTACATCGTCCTGAGTCTGTGGATTTGGTGGTATATTAAAACTCTTAATAAATATTGAAATTTAGTATTTGTATTGTTTTAAAGATACTGCAAATCACCTTGGGATTATTATCAATGAAAGGTGCTATACAAATCTGATGATAAAGTCTCTCCTACTCAAATGCACCGATACGGGACACTAGGTGTCTGCTTCGACTTCCAAAGCCAAATAACCTGCACCATCCGGTCAGAACAGCACACCGGTGGCCACTCGCAGCACGGCCATTTCTGCACAGGTCCAGTGCGCTTCCAGCTCTGCTTCCCATAAGGAGGGGCCCCACACTAGAAGTGTGCAGTATTGCATGGAGTTCGCCATGTCACAGGCAGCCACCCCTGCACTGTACTAACACAATGGTGCAGATTTTTCTGCTTCAGCAGCACCAAAGCACAGGCTGAATTACCACCACTATTTCCTTGCTAACAGAGCAAATAGATGCTTTCTAAACCACCCCCTAGCTCTTCTACTGAGCAGGGGGAGAGCCCTCTTCAGCCTAATATAGCATCCCACCCAGTGGCTGTTGCTAGTTGCGCTTTTCTTTAGATTATGGACTCTTTGGGGACAAGGAACCCTTTCCTCATAACTTTTTGCTGTGAAAAATGCTTTGAGAACTTTGCTTAAAAGTGGTATATAACAACAACAACAACAAACAACAATAATAGAGATGATGGGAAACTCCTCCAGGCTTGTGGAAGATTTCTTGAACAGACATGGAAATCTATCTCCCAAAGGAGGAGTGTACTTAGGAACATAGGAAGCTGCCTTATACCGAGTCAGACCATTGGTCCATCTAGTTCAGTATTGTCTACACAAACTAGCAGCGACTTATCCAAGGTTGAAGGCAGGAGTCTCTCTCAGCCCTATCTTGGAGCTGCAAGGGAGGGAACTTGAAACCTTCTGCAAGCAAGCGTGCAGGTGCTCTTCTCAGAGCAGCCCCATCCCAAAGGTAGTATCTTTACAGTGCCTACATCTCCCATTCAAATGCAAACCAGGGTGGATCCTGCTTAGCAAAGAGGACTATTTATGCTTGCAACCACAAGACCAGCTCTCCTCCTCAGAACAGCTCTGCTCCCTTTCCAGAACCCTGAGACCTCTCCTAAGCTTGGAAAAGTTCTCCCCCTCCCTCTGCCAGCCTCCCTGTCAATCCCCATACCCTCTTCCTTTGGAGAAAGGGAAAGCGGGGGGGCGGGGACGACAATTTTGGTGGTGGAAGAAACAGCAGCTGCACTAGAGAATGGAGAGAGAGGAAGTAGGGGAGAAAAGGCCTCTTCTCTTTAAGTCCAGAAGGCTTTACAGGCCCTTTGCAGCATTTCCCCATGGCATACTGCTCTGGAGTGCATTGCAGAGAGGAGGAAAAGAAAACTACCTCCTCCTTTTATAGCATTGCTGCTGCTACATCACCTCCTATTGCCCTGCTGCTTGTAATGAGACTAGCAACTTACGTAAAAGGTGGGATGCTCTCAGGGGGAGGCTGGCAGGGACGGGGCTTAGTCAATGAGCTGGGTCCTTCCTAGGGCAGGGGAGGGAAGAACTTGAATCGGTTAGTTTGAGATGAGCTCTGAAGAGCTCACCCATCACTATGCATTTGACGAAGGAGGTTGCTGGCTACAGCTGCTCATGCCCCAAGCCTCCATTAACATGTCCCTGATTTCTTCACTATTTCCATGCTCCCGCCCCCTCCGCTCCACACACACACACACCCCTCGCATGATGCTTGTATCCAAATGGCTCCGTCTCTTCCGGTCCCGCTTCAAAGGCTTTCAAAGCTAACCATGATACAGTGTCACATTTGCACGGATGTTAATGCCAACCATGGCTGGTTTCAAAACAGTGCAAAATGTCATTTGACACTCACCTCTTTAACATTAACATGCATGTTGCTGACAGAAGACTACGCCACAGTTACCTCCAGAAGGAGGAATCTGCATGCACGAGAGAAGGGAGTAATAAGTAGCAGCCCATGGAGAACTCGTGAGCTTCTAGTTCTAATCATGATTACATTAGGGCTGCGATCGATCCTATGCATCATTTCCTGGGAGGAAGTCTCACTGAACTCAGTGAGGCTTACTTCTGAGTAAACATGCGTAGGGTTGCATTACAGCTCTAACTAAAACAGCATTGTCCGTCTTTACAGACCAAGTCACACATTTCAGGATATATTTTACTGTTCAGCAAATCACTACCTTGTAATCCGCAGCAGCAGCTTCTGCGTAAACAACCGTGTGATTTCGGTGAGCCTTGGATTCCTCACAGAGGCAGCAAAGGAGGGTCTCATCTTCTTTGCAGAAGCGGATCAGAGGCTGCTTATGTTTCAGACACATTCTCTTCTTTGCTGGGCTGTTGATCTGCAAACTGAGTTGTTTAGCTGCCTCTGCCATTCTCCCCAGGGGTCTATTGGGTTTAAGATGTTCCCGGGAAAAAGATCGTCTGCACTCTGGGCAGCAGATATTAATATCAGACTTCTTATACTCGATGATGCAGGTTCGGCAGAAATTATGCCCACAATTGCTGATCATCACAGGATCCTGGAAGTAGTCTAGACAGATTGAACAAGTAGCTTCATCTTGAAGGCATTTTGCTGGGCTTGCAGTCGCCATAATGCTTCTCGGCAGAGAGGAGTTTCTCAACTGAAGATGAGTTTCTCTTTCGTTTCCTAGGAAGGGGCGTTCCCCCCACCCCCACCCCCAAAGCAAGCATTAAGAGCTGGAACAGAGTCTTGCACTTTGGATACTTCTGATTCTGTTTGGTTTACTAATTAACTCAAAGCATTGAATCACTTTGAAATCTAGCCAGCAGTGACCAGCACTGTATTTATTCTGAAACAGCTGAGACAAGCCTGTCTTTTCCAAGAGCTTTATTTCAACCATATAACAGGCCTGGAGCCTTTCTGATGCCCATCCCCTAGAGGGGATTAACCCTTTATACTATACATCCCACCTTCTTTGGTAAAGGTTCATACTCAAAAATGGCAATCAACATTTATAACATTAAAATGTCCCAACAAGAACTGGAAACATTACAGATATAATCACGCTGGTTGAACTGAAGCATGCCCAGATCTGGTGTGGTAGACAAAAGAGGTAACAGGAAGGTGTTCCACTGTTCCTGATTTCGCTGGAGTCCTTTTTGTGTCTATACCACATAAAAGGCAAGCCCCACACACTTTTAGACAAATGGAGATGTTCATAAGAATGTAAGAACAGCCCTGCTGGATCAGGCCCAAGGCCCATCTAGTCCAGCATCCTGTTTCACACAGTGGCCCACCAGATGCCACTGGAAGCCTACAGGCAGGAGCTGAAAGGGGTATGCCCTCTCTCCTGCTGTTACTCCCCTGCAACTGGTATTCAGAGGCACCCTGTCTTTGAGGCTGGCCTATAAGCCTCAGACTAGTAGCTGTTGATAGACCAATCAAAATTCTTGTGTGCTCTATTCTCGGTCCCTAGATGTGTACCAGTGTCATTCTACTACTGGAGATGGGTCTAACAAGAGTGGAGGCTAAAGTTCAAATTGTTGGAGATGAACTTCCAATGCATCGACCTTTTGCACCAACTGTCCTAATGACCACTAGGGGCATTGGGAGTAGAGACAGTGAGTCAGGGTCTCCCTATCTGTCCCTACTCTATGACCCCTGAACTGACTCTGCAGCACTTCCTGTGCTGAGTCACAATCCTTCCTTTCCTCCTAGAGAGCAGATGGAAACATCTCTCTCTCTCCTTACCTATCCACTATGTAGTCCTTTAGATTAGAGATAAGTCTTTCCTATCTAAGTGTATTTAACCAATAAATATTTAGTGTTTAGTCATACAAGGATCTCCATGTGTTTTCTTTAAATAGCTGCAATATCAGAACCATCCTCTGCTACCTACTCTGTAACTGGAGTGTGTGCTCATTCCTTAGTGCTCTGCTGTTTTACCTATTGTGGGTAAAAATCAACAACCTCTAACAGAAAAGGCAGCGGTAGCAGCCGCACTCCACCTGGAATGGGCAGTAATCCCCTCAGGTGCAGGCACTCCCCCAGTCGTGTACGCCAGGTGAATGCACTGGCAAATCCAACGCACCAGGGTAGACGAAGAGACCTTCCGGCTCAATGTACAATCTCTAAACAAAACAAAGAAAGAGTCAGAGACCCTAATGGACTTGGTGCGCCGGAGATAAACACGAACTGCTCTGCGCACGTCCACAGTATGCCATTCTTTCTCTTTAGTAGTGGAAGGACTGGGACAAAAGGAGGGAAGCATTAGTTCCTGGGTTCTATGAAACAAAGAATATACCTTAGGAACGAAAGTGGGGTCAGTACAGAGGAGAACATAATCCGGAAAGACTAAGCACAGCTCCTTCCTAACCGATAAAGCGCCAAGGTCGGAGACCCGGTGGGCAGAGCTAATGGCTACTAAAAACAAAAACCTTCAGGGTAAGGAGCCACAAGGAAACTGTTTTTATGGGCTCAAAGGGGTGTTTCGTGAGCACCCTGAGAACCAGACCTAAATCCCACGTGGGAAAGAGAGGGACTGGCGGAGGCCCCTTTTAGGAAACTCTGCATGTGCAGATGCCCAGCCAAGGACAGGACCCCTGGAAGCTGAAGAGCAGATGAGATAGCAAACATCTGGTGTCGAAGAGTGTTTGGCCGAAGGCCCTTATCCAGACCTGCTTATAAGAATCCCAGGACCTGAGCCACAGTTGCTGACAGGGGCTCCACCTCAACCGAGGCACACCAGGAGGCGAAAGCTTTCCACATTGATTGATAGACCCGGGTAGTGGAAGGATGCCTAGATGCAAAGATGGTGTCACGAACAGAAGAAGAATAACCGCAAGCATCTAGCAAGCAACGCTCAATCTCCAAGCGTAGAGATTGAGCCACTCCGCTCTGGGTGAAACACTGGCCCCTGGTGTAGCAGACGGGGTTGACATCCCAGATCAGGTCGTCAGAGCAACCAGATCCGAAAACCAAGGGCGGCGCGGCCAGTGCGGAGCCTCAAGGATGATGGATCCTTTGTATAGTCTGGGACAGGATGGGTGGCAGGGGGAAGACGTACAGCAGACCTTGGGGCCAAGGGACCAGGAGGGCATCCACTCTCTCTGCCCCTGGGGAGGGAAACTAGATGAAATGAGCCACCAGTTTGCCAGAGATGCAAACAGGTCCACGAGCGGGTGCCAAACCGTTATACAACCCTGCAAAAAACCTGATCGTCCAGCAACCACTCCACCTGATCTAACTGAGACCGGCTCAGCCAATCTACTAGAGTGTTGTCTTTCCCACTGAGGTGCACAGCCTCCAGGGACTACAAATTCTCCTCCGCCCAGGCCAGCAGAAGCGCAGCCTTGTGCATGAGGCATTGGGACCTCGTCCCCCCCCCCGACAATTGATGTGCACTTATGGCTGTCGCACTGTCCGTCTGGACGAGAACTCAATGATTGTACACCGCAGGCAAGAATTGCATGAGGGCGTAACGTATGGCCCTTAGCTCCAGCCAATTTATAGACTGGAGATGCTCCTCCTGTGATCAGAGACCCTAGGCAACCTGTCGATGACAGTGTCCACCCCAGCCTTGAAGACTGGCATCTGTCATTTTAATGAGTAGGTCAGCTGGCAAGAAGCTCACGCCCATGCGGATCACTGGGGAGGTTCATGAGACCATGGACTGACGAACCCAAGAGGTTAGAGGGACCCTGAGTCTGGACCTGCCAGTCATGAGATCCTGGAGGGAAAGGAGTAGCCATTGGAAGGGCCGAGAATGAAAGCGAGCCCAGGTCATAATCCCGATGGTCGAGACCATCATGCCCTGTAGCTGGCTCAGGCTGAGGATGTCGGATCGGGGATGGCACAGCAACTTCCGACATGCCAGGACCAACCTGAGCCTGCGTTCTGCGGTCAGACTGACAATGCCCCTGGTAGCGTTGATGATAGCCCCCCTGGGGAACCAGAGAGCTTTTCTGAAAATTCACCAAAAACCCGTGGGACTCGAGAAGAGAGAGAGGCTCACCCACATCCTCTAGGGCCTAATGTCGAGAAGGTGATCTGACCAAAAGATCATCCAAATAGGGGTACAGGTGAACCCCCTTGGTCCTCAAGTGCTCCATGAGTGCCAACATGATCTTGGTAAACACCCGTGGCGCAGTCGAAAGACCAAAGGGGAGTGCCCGATACTGGAAATGGGCACCCGCATAGACAAACCGAAGGAACCTCCTGTCTAAGGGGTGGATTAGAACATGAAGGTAAGCTTCCTTCAGATCCACTGAAGACAGGAAGTCTCCCTGCTGAAGGGCCATCAGAATGGAACGTTGCCCTGAGGAAACGATTGACAAATTTCAGATCTAGGATGGTCCTCCACTCTCTATTCTTTTTTGGAACTAAAAAGAGAATAGAGTCAACGCCACGCCCCTGTTCTTCGGGCAGGACTGGCTCGATAGCCCGTATCGCCCTCAGGTGACGAATGGCCTTTAGCATTAAGGAATGCTTGTCCTGTTTGCGGGACCGTGGGGAAATTAGGAACTGATCTGGGGGCCAGGAAAGAAAGTCCAGACTTTACCCCTGAGATATTGTCTGGCAAATCCAGTGGTCGGTGCAGGTCGCCCTCCATTGCTGGGTGAACTGCTGTAGCCTGCCGCCTACTTGCGGATTCCGAAGGCAGTCATTGCACGGCAGGTCGCTCAAATCCCGGCTTGGAGTAACAACCTGTCTGTTGAGGTGGGGGCTGTGCATTGTCCTGAAAGAATCCCTGCAGTCTCATCCAGGCCGGTCTGTCTTGTCTCGACTGACAGGAACGAAAACTGGATTTGAAGCCCTTGGAGGAGGAGTTGGAAGAAAGAGACTTACGATCTTGACGTGGCACTGAGGAAGGCATTGCCTTCTTTTTATCCTTGGTGTCGATCAGGACCAGCTCCAAAGCCTCGCCAAACAACTTTCCCCCTTTAAATGAAGAATTAGCAAGGTTACATCTTGACTTTTGGTCCACTTTCCAATTTTTGAGCCATAAGTGGCGCCGTACTGTAATATTAGAGGCCACAGCATGTGCTGACAATTGGGTCGCATCCAAGGAGCTGTCTGCCAGGAATGCAGAGACCTTGCCCAACTTATTAAGCCCTTGCCTAAGCGCTGTCAGCTCAGGCGGGACCAGGGGGAACAGCTCCTTGATCCAGAGCATTGAAACACGAGCAAATATGGAATTAGCCATAGAGGCCCGCATGGCCAGAGCCAAGGCCTCATAGGACCTACGCAATGCAGCATCGCATTTCTTATCATCAAAGTTTCTTAAAGCCTCATCCCCATACTTTGGGGGGATAGCACCAGTGACTAAGGCGGCAACTTCAGCATCCGCAGGCGGGACCGGAAATTTGTCCATGACAGCCTTGGTGGTGGAGTAAAGGCGCTTGATCCCTGGTGGAGGTCCCTTACTTTCAGTGGGGCGATCCCATTCTGCCTGAATGATATGTAAGAAAAGCTGTGGGCAGGGTACTACCACCTCGGGAGCTTTGAGAAAGGGCAGAACTTCTGGATCTCCTTCTGTGCTATCTGGCGCAGTGGGAACTACCCCGCCCCAGCCTGAGGGTCCTTCGAGCCTTATGAAGAAGGACCGGGAAAGCAGACTGGTTAAACAGCCTATAAGGGGCCTGGGGCAGTGGTGCAGCAGAGCCCTCCTCATCTTCTGATAATTCTCCCTCCTCTTTCCCAGAATCGGACTCCTCAGACGGGTCATCCCCTCCCCCACCTCCACGATACACAAGAGTCAACAATGGGGCCGGGGCAGAAGGGCGGCAGGGAGCACATGGGGAGAGAGTGGGGGGTCCTAAGTCACCAGTGGGAGCCCGAGCTGCTTGCACTGCAGTGCCCTTTGCCGCTCTGGCCGCCACTTTCTGCTCCTTCGTGAGCTTTTTGGCTTTTTTGGCCTTGGGGACCCGAGTTTCAGGCGCAGGTGCTGTGGCTGCAGCCCACTCGGCGTGGCAGACTGAGGGAGCCACAGAGCCTCAGAGAGGAAAGGAGAAGCCTCCCTCTCAAAGCGCAAAGTCTCTGCTGCCATGGTTAAGGAGATCTTCCAGCCATTGCACCTGAGGGATGCAAGTGGTCGCATTTCTTTAAAAAGTCTCCCCGATTCTCCCTGGACTAAGCAGACAAAATAAGGGAAGAACCAGATGAAAGGAATTAGATGTAGATCACAGGGTAAAGGATAGATATCAGAGTGAAGTGACGAGACTCCTGCCGGAGCAAGACAGGGCAAAGACTGGAGGATAAGGGGATTGCCCCTCCCTCCTGAAATAGAGGAAAGCTCTCTGATTGGCCCTGTCTCGGAGCAGGAGGTAGTGACAACCCATAATAGTTTCGGATGCAATCCTTTTCTGAGGGAGAATTGGTAGCTACAGTAGGTACTGAGCCATTCGATCCCAGAGGTGGGATATTTTGAGCCATAGGCTTTGTAGGCAAAACTGCCATGGGCTATGAGACTGAAGTAATCTTTGTCTCCTCAGAGGCAGATTGCATTGTTGCAGCAAGGACACAGATTGGTAAGATCTCAGGGCTTGATCCCACAGCCAAGATCTAAGGTGTGAAGCTCTGTTCTTGCAGGCATGTTTAGAAAAAGCTGCACAAAAGGAACAAGTCTGAACGTTGTGTGCCTCACAGAGGCAGTAAAGACAACAATGGTGGAGGGGATTTTTGCCCTACAACGGACACAAAGTTTAAAAGAAACCTTGCTAGCCATAAGCAGAAAAAGAATTCCAAACAAACAATTCCTTGTCCGAAGGCAAGGTGGGAGGGGAGAAGGGCCGCAAAAGAAAAGCAAGATGTTAATGTAAAGAAAGAAGGAACAAAAACAAAACAAGATTAGAAAGAACAAAAAGGAACGAACAAGATTAACAAGGGTACTTTCAGTTTTGCAGAAACTCAGAGCGCTGAGAGAATTTACTCTGTTGAAGGATGAAGCAAGACTGAACGGGGGATCAAAGGGACATGCACATATCACAGAGGGAGAGGAGTTGCCACCTAACTAAATTGGAGAGTTTTTGAGCTGAAAAGCCAACAAATCTTGGATATAAGCAGGCTGACCCTGTGCAGATGGGGAGTTGCTATGACCCATCCAAGGTGTTGGGCTGGGGCTGCTATGCTGGCAGCCTTTGGAAGGCAATTTTGTCACCTGTCAGTTCATTCAAGCATGTGGGCAGAAATCCCTTCATTTTAGACAAGACAGGACACTCTATGCACATCCATTACCAAGAAGCCACAGGTCTGTGGTGCCAATCGCTGGGGTAGATCCCTTCTACTCTGAGTTACAGAGTCCACATGGAGGGCAACTGCATGAGCCTTCTGTGCAATATTGTGTTCCCCTATGTGCAGAGTTAGTTTCCCTGCACTTATTTGAAATATTTATACCCTGCCTCTCCAGTATACTACTGCTCGGGGCAGCTCACAACATTAATAAAATACTATATAAAACAAAAGATTAATAAAGTTAAACAAGAAGACCAAGCTAAACCACATTTAAAACTAAATTTTTTAAAAGGTTTCAAATTTAAAAAGTTAATATAAAGCTAAAAACGGGGAACTATAAAAACTAAAGAACCTACCAGATATAAGCAGCAGATAAAACATTTGAAAGCCTCCTTTAAAAGATGGGTTTTGGGTTTTTTTTAAACATTGAGGGAAGGAGCATGGCGAAGCATTTCCGGGGGGTGGGGGTGTTCCAAGGCCAAGGGACCACAATTGAAGAGGTCCTGTCTCTAGTCCCTGCCAACCGGCTCTCTGTTAGTGGCAGGGCCACGAGCAGGGCCTGAGATGCTGAGTGGAGGACCCTGACAGGTTCATATGGGGGAATCATCTCTTAGTTCCCCACTGACCCCAGTAACATTCCATCCCAAAAGTCTAGAAATCATTGGTAGAATAAAAAGACCTAAGAATAAGTTAGTGAGACTGAGAGATGTATACCATAAAGGTAAACTTAAGACACTCGATCAAATAAAACCACTTTTAATGGAAGACAGTGGGTCGTGATTTCAGTGGATACAACTGAAGTCATTTCTAGCTTCACTCCCGATGTTATCTATGGCTGGTAGAGACCTGACCAATTTTGAGAAGTTGGTGATAAAAAGCGGCAATGAAGTAAAAGGATTAATATCTAAGCTCTATTTGATTCTGTTAAAACCTGGATTAAAACCACTGACCAGCTTCAAACATGTCTGGGAGACAGATTTGTCAAGAACTTTTCAGGATGGAGAATGGGGGGAAATCTGGACTAGTGAATCTTTATATTCAGTCTCTGCTCAAATTAAGGAAAATTATATGAAAATATTCCATAGATGGTACATAACTCTGGTGAGATTAGTGCATATTGGCATAAACACATCTGCTAAATGCTGGAACAATGATTGCAAGGAGAAGGGGACTTACTACCACCTATGATGGACTTGTCCAAGAGTTAGAAATTTCTGGAAATTGTTTTTCATAGAGATGGCAAAAATCATTGACCAACAGATTCAGCCAGATCCCCTCTTAGGTATTTTTCCCCAGGAGAACTAGAAACACTGAAATCTAAAGATTTACTGTCCTTTATGTTAATAGCAGCTAGATTGATCATAGCCAAAAATTGGAAAGAGGGAGTGTTATCCCTAGAAGAATTGTATAACAACCTCTGGTATAGTGCAATAGCCGAAAAACTGACTTATTCCTTAAATATCCAAAAAGGTATAATTCCATTTCAGTCTTTTATGTTGATTTTGCCGGATCTAGTTTTGAATTGACATCACCTTAAGTGGCACAGTGGGGAAATGCTTGACTAACAAGCAGAAGGTTGCCAGTTTGAATCCCCGCTGGTACTATATCAGGCAGCAGCAATATAGGAAGATGCTGAAAGGCATCATCTCATACTGCGCGGGAGGAGGCAATGGTAAACCCCTCCTGTATTCTTCTGAAGAAAACCACAGGGCTCTGTGGGCACCAGAAGTCTAAATCGACTTGACAGCAAACTTTACCTTTTATTTTTGAATTATAAAAATTATGGTAAGGAGGGGACAACCAGGTTCATCCAAGTTTGGAAATATGCATTTGTTTAAGAATGACCTCAATGTTGTAGAGTGTTATGTGTCTAATGTTTTGCAATCATAGGTTTGGGCTTGTTTTTCTTCTTTTTAATGATGGTTTTTATAAACGTATTGTAATGGTGGCTGGTGATTTTAAATTAAAAAATACTGATAGATAGATAGATAGATAGATAGATAGATAGATAGATAGATAGATAGATAGGGGTGAATGCAGTCCAACAAGTACCCCAGTCCCAAGCCATGTAGAGTTTTAAAGGTCAAGACCAGTACCTTGAATCTAGCCTAGAAGGGGACTGCTAACCAATGAAGCTGCTGTAGGATGCATGTGGCACTCATGAAGTGACTTGCACCTGCAAGGATGGACCAGCTGAAGCTTCCGAACTGTCTTCAAGGGCAGCCACACAGAGTGCATTGCAGTAGTCCACTCTGTATGTTACTTCCAGTCTAAAGTGCCACACCAGCAGATGGGAAGCTCCCACACAGACATGCCCTTGGCTATATCAGTAATCACAACCTATGAGGCTTTCTGTTGAGCAACAGAGTAGAAAAACATGGAACATGCACAGAGTTTTACAAGGTTTTGGTCATGAGCAGTATTAAATTTTTGGAAGGGCGGTATATAAATCAAATCAAATCAAATCAATCAATAAACAAATCATGCATAAACTAAGCCAGGCCTTCCTCTCTTCATGCTAACGGCCTGTATGTTACATAGTGCAATGTGTTCCTCCTGACAGGCTGCAATTTTGTATCAGATATATAGGACTGCACCAACATAGCTAGTTCAGAGGTGGTTGAACAGCTTGTAGGTTGACACATCATCATCTAGTCCCTAGTACTCACAGTTGCTTCCAGGACTGCAGCTAGAAAAAAATTAGACAGCTCAGATTACAAGGAAACATTGATGTGATCCCCCAAGCACAACTATATGTCCAGAGTTACCAGAAGAAGAGGCAACTGTATCACTGTCAACCCCAGTATTCCCAGTATAGGATAACAGAACTGGAAGCAACAGCATGAGTATGGAACAAAAGCAATTACCCTGGAGAATTTACTGTCACACATCTAGTTATAATACAGGCAGAACCCCTCAAGAAAAAAGATACAAATGCAAATATTTTGATGGCAGGAAGAACTAAAATAGCCTCTAAATGGAAGGAACTTGAAAATTCACTGACCTACTACTACAGATCTATGACCCTCAATGACCTTCTAGATTGTGGAACATTACAACACTTAAGTTGATTAATACAGTACATGTACAAAGTCAACAGATCAAGGATAAATTGTCAACATTTATTGATTTTTGAAATTCAGATGTAAGGCAGCAAGGTATTCCAGTAAGTCAGACTGTCTATACATTTGCCTGTCAACGATCTCATGCCAAAGTTACATTAAAAAAAAAAAATCTAGAACAAAATTCTTAAAATGAGTTTGCTAGCCATTTAAAATACATGCACCATTCATGTCATGGGGAATTTTGTACTCTGGAATCTGAATTTTCTTCTATAAGACAGCTCAGCCATGAGCAAGATAGTACTTTTTCATTAAAAGCTGGACTAGCTAGCTATTTTGAACATTGTATGCATTTCAGTCTCCTATGCTTTTAAAGCCTAGGTGCTTGGAACAAGATGAATTAAAAAGAGAGAGCTCGTCATATATCTAGTCTGCTGGCTAAGCTGAAAGAGACAATGAGGTTGCGAAGCTACATCCTGGCTACATATCAAACGGAAAATTTATAGCTAAAGCAAGTCATTTCTTTACTTCCTGTTCTATTATGTGCACAGAAAAACCTGATAAAGGGAACTGGTGAGCCAAATCAGAAACAGTCATTTATTAGACCAGGGGTTCTCAGACTTGGTTCCCCAGATGTTGTTCCCTGATGCTCTCCAATAACTTCTGGGGACCCAAGTTTGAGAACTCCTGGATTAGAAAATATGGAAAGTGCACTAGGCAGAGAGTGGCTTTGCTTTTATTGTGTTATTGGGGGTGCTCAAAAGTCAAAAGAGCATTTATTGGTGCTGTGCTCAGAAGTCAAGTTCCACAGATAACAAAATACTTAACACAGCCCGATGCACGTGTTTATATCCCCAACACGGAAGAAAGGAAAGATTTTCTTTCCTGCAAAATGAGCTGGTTTAAATTTAACAAGGCGCCCTCCTCCTTCAGCATCACAAAAAGTCACAGTCTCTTCTTCATAGTCCAAACAGATCTGGATCTTTTTAAGTTGTTTCCTGGGATTCAGAAAGGTAGGTGGTGAAGTTAGAGCTTTGTACTGACCATTGTAAAAACCCACAGCCCAGATTCCTTCCTCTGGAATAAAACTGAGTTGTCCTTTTCTCGTTACAGACTCTCTGGCCACTCCCACAGCCCAGAAAGTTCCATTGGCCACATCTACCGTCCAATGATGTTTTCCCGAGGAGAATCCTTGAGAGCCAAGCACACAGCGGGCAGGGTCAAACCTCTTGGCGTTGTAGGGCAAGTCCATGCGGAAAGATCCCCATGCAACACTTTTCTGATTATCGGACACCACAAATCGAGGGTGCGCCGTCAATGGATCCAACAGAACGTTCTCTGTAAGAAAACGCACGTGACAGACATAAAGCCAAGCTCCAAAGAATATCAATTTATAAAGCAACAAATGCACAGGAACAATTCATTTGAAGCAGGGGTCCTGGCAGAAAGCAACATTCAGCATCCTGAGAAACCACCAGCCTTATTCAGACATCATGTTGTATACGTGTACAGATGTCTGTACATGTTTTTGTGTGAATGACTGTACCAGCATTCATTTTAGAAGTGAAACTGGGTACACGGCCACCAAATGCATGGTACAGGTAGGTAGTGTAGTGCTGTACTTGTGTTCAGTACATGTGACTAACTGTACCTGTGTACCCTGTATGAATGTTCAGCATAATGTCTGAATAGGGCTACAGTTTTGCCCTCATATAATGCAGGCATTGGAAGAGCTAGTACTATGTAACTGTGCAAATGCCATTCAAGGTTTTCTGGATTAGGCCAGTTACCTCAGTGACAACCAACCCTTCCTCTACCCCATGCCTGCACTGCTATCTTCATTTTAGTTCTTTCGTTATTTGAGCACCACACCAATTCAGGAATGCTCATGTGAGCCTTTAAAAAGAAAACAAAAATGTTTCCACCACTACCAAGGCCTCTTAATTAAATACCTATTTAACAGTTAAGAAAAAAAACTATAAACACAACATAAAACCAATCTATATATATAATTCTCTTCTATCTATCCTCTATAATAAAACCCCTGTGTGTGATCCCGTGCCGCCCGTGTCTTTTTGGGCAGTTCTGGGCATGTGCAGAGCGCATGCCCAGAACCGCCGAGAAAGATACGGCCGCCCAGACATGGGCGGCCATGTTGGCCAAAGTATCTGAAGTGCCCCAAACGACGGTTGATGTCCCCATCGTCATAGCAATAAATCGCTCCCACAGCCGCCAACCGCCCTCCCAGCTGCCCGAGTCCTCCTTTTTGAACCAACCCCCCCCCCCATGATTAAGGGCCAAATCGGCCCATGTAATTGCCCCCGCGGCCGGCCGCCCTCCCAGCTGCCGAGACCTCCTTATCAGAGTACACCCACGTTAGTCGGGCGATAAAAGTTCCTATTTAGAGAACTGAAGACTATTTAGAGAACTCTCGCAAGCAGAGCTCCTCTCTGTGCAAAGTCACTGCCCGAACTGGCGCTATGGATGCAAAGGACGCAATAGGCGTCCTTTGCGCCCAAAGCACCAGTTCGGGAAGAGGCTTTTCAGAGAGAGGAGCTCTACTTGTGAGCTCCTCTCTCCTTCTCTAAATAGGAACTTTTATCACCTGGGATATCATACTCGGGAAAGGAGGTCTCGGCAGCTGGGAGGGAGGGTGGGCGGCGGCGGCCGCGGAGACCCTGGGGCCCTTGCCCGGCTGGGGGACCGGCCGCGGCATGCAGGCTGTCGGCGGGAGGGGGAATGGCGGCGGGGGGCCAGAGCGCCCGTTACTTAACGGGCCGAAATTCACTTGTCTATCTATAATTCTCTAAGACATACCCATCGCTAATCCTATGTGTGGCAGCTCTCGGGAGAGTTTGCGAGCGAGCTGCCGGCAGGGGGAAAGGAATGCTGGAAAGCGGCGGCTGGCCGGCCAAGAGAAAGGAGCGGCGGTGACAAAACTGGTTGAAGGGATGGAGATGGGGGGCGAACCAATGAACAAACTAGCTGAAGGGCTGCCAGTGGGGTGTGTGTGTGTGTGTGTGTGTGTGTGTGTGTGTGTGTACAAACAAACTAACTAACTGGCTGAAGGGATGCGGGGGGGGTGAATGGGCTGAAGGGATGAGGAGGGAGAACAAACGAACTGGCTGAAGGGATTGGGGGAACGGTTGAAGGGATGGAGACAGGGCAGCGAGTCGGATCAGTTGGGGGGGCAGGGAGAACTAGGGGCGCAGGTGCTCTGCGCCAGGTCAGCTAGTTAACAATTTTAAAATTTACAACAGTTGAAAAACTGAGGAAGGCCAGGCCAAACAGATGGGTTTCAAGGGCTCCCCTGAAAACCAATAATGCATTCAGATTATGGATTTCTGCTGGGAGTGCATTCCACAGCCCAGGAGCAGCTACAGAAAAGGCCTGCCTCTGAGTAACCACCAGACATGCTGGTGGTAACTGAAGACAGACCTCCTCAGATGACCTTTATTTGCAGTGGGGATCATGAAAAAGAAGGCACTCTCTAAGATACATGGAGAGCTTTTGCTCTGTGTGTGTGTGCGCGTGTGTGTGCGCGTGTGTGAATTCTCTGCAAATGCTTATCTTCCTCCAACCCCACCCCGACTGCATCACCAAAAAGAGGCTCCACCAAAAGCAGCTCAGCAGTAGATTTAAGCAGTGATTTGATCTAGCATGGTGAATATGTACTGTACAGTACTGCACGGCAAGGTGATGTGCATCAAGACTTCTGGATTATGACTGCTCTAGTTCCCCACCTGGGAAAGGAGAACAGTAGCAATCTACCTCATAGACTATCATGCAGCTTAATCACCAACATTAAAAATGGTAAAGCAAATTCAGGAGATTGTATTGTATAAACTGTATTGCTCTGCACCGATTCCTTCCATTTGAGGAGGTCTAGGAACACAGCAGATGCACAGGACAGACACAGGCTGGACTCAGACTTAACTCTAAACCATGGTTTGGCACAATGGGAACAAACCTGGAAGGAGCCTTAAGATGGTACAATCCTGGTTTGATCTTCACTTACAGGGCAAGAACAACTGCCACTTCAGAACAAGTGGCAAACTATAGCTTGCCAAAAACCAGGAAGTAACAAGTTGCTCTGAGTGCATGGAGGGAGGAGCTTGAGGTTCCATCCCACGGCATAAAATCATGGCTTGGCATCACATCTGAACTAAGGCATTGCTTCAAATAAAGCATTGTTCTGCCTTTACTCAGGGGTGGTTTGTTTGTTTGTTTAATTAATTTAATAACTAACTAACTAACATTTAAATACCACCCAAAGCTTACGTCTCTGGGCAGTTTACAACAAAATAAAAACAGAAAAAGTAAAACAGTTACAAACAAAAAGTTTAACACATTATAAAAATTTTAAATTTTGAAAAACAATGTTTTAAAGCAGCATTTAAACAATTAAAATAATATTAATTGAAAGCCTGGGTGAACAGATGCATCTTTAAAGACTTTTAAAAAGCTGTCAAAGAGGATTAACCTCTTTGCCGCCCATAGGCAAAGAGGATTTTTGCCGCAGGGGTGAGGGGTAATTTCTCCCTTTTCATCTACAAAAATCGCTGCTGCGGTGTTGTTGGCTTGTGGCTGACTACAGGGAGGGTGGATTGGGGCGAGGAGGGAAGACTACCCCAGGGTTTGTTTTTTTACCTTTTAAAAATTAAAATGCCGTCCATCCATGATTTCTCCACAGCAGCAGCAGCAGCGGCCCTTTCCCTCCAGTAATATCCATCTCTTGCATCCGTCTCTTCCTCCAGCAAGGGAGAGAACATGAAATCAACACTGATCAGGCAGCCCATGGCTGCCTGAAATGAGGGGGGAGCGCTCGCTCGGGCTCTCTGGAGCCTGGGCCACGTCCCCTTTGCATGTGGGGGTGTGGGCCTCACTGGAGGAAGAGAAAGAGAAACAGATGATCAGGCAGCAAACAACTGCCTGAAATGAGGGGAAGAGCTCACTTGGCAAAGCCGAGTGGTGAGTGAACCAGGTGATGCCCGCCCCCTTTGCAAGCAAGAGACGGATATTACTCGAGGGAAGGGGCTGCTGCCACCGCTGCGGAGAAATCATGGATGGACGGCACTTTAATTTTTAAAGGTTAAAAAAAGGGGGATAGTATTCCCTCCTCAGCCCAATCCACCCTCCCTTCAGTCAGCCACGAGCCACTGATACCATGCCTCATCCCACCGCAGTAGTGGCGATTTTTATAGACAAAAGTGGGGGTTCCCCTCATGCCCCCCCCAGCCACCACAGCCCAGAGGCACGGCAAATTTGAGGAGCGGCAAAAGTTGCGCTCCTCAAATTTTGCTGCTGTAGGCAGACGCCTCCTCTGCCTATGCCTTAATCCACCATTGCCTTTACTGCGAGATGTCAAATTCTGCAGAAACTGACCTTTTATCCACTTTGGTTCAATCAGAGTCTCTAGAAGAAGAAAAGGAGGAGAGACACAAAGGTGAAACTTCTATTGTTAATTAATAAAGCACATTTAATATGTATCCATAATACTACAATCTTAAGAGTCGTAGTGGAAAGTTTTATGTATGTATTTATCTGAAGGATGCGAGTTCTCCCTCTCAGATTTGGAGCAGACATCTAGCTTAATGTGTTTTTTTTCCCAAGGAGGCAAATAGCATCTTACCACAGTACCTTAATCCCATTATGAGAGCACAGGATCCAATACTATTCTATTTTAATGGAGACTCTCTCACCAAGGCTAAATAGGATTGGGCATTGCATTCACTGACCAACTGAATAAAGCCCAATAAACAGAACGTTTTCCATCCCAGTAATCAGCTTCAGAAAAACATTTGTCACCTCTGAATTTCTTCAGGTCACCCTGTAGCGATGCACTTTTTTGGGAAAATTCTTTGAGCTTTCTCTTGAATTCTGAAGAATCCAGAACTGGAGGCTGAAATTTGTCCTTCTTGCACCTAAGGTTTCAACGCACAAACACAAAACAGGAAACCACCAACAGTTGTGTTTTTTAAAGTCACACAATACATCTCAGTAAAATTACAGTTCTCAGGGGAAGATCAAATGTAGAATTTGCTGTTTGCATAGTGTGAATTAGGACCTCTGTCTGCAACAATTGTGAGGGCAGAGGACACATGGCAATGGGAGTCCGAAGCCCTCTAGGTTGAAGAGGATAGAAAGCAAACAAACACAGCCTGAGTAATGCATGGAAGCAGATGGCAGCCCTGTCCATCACTCGAGTAGTAGGTATGGGGGCAAGAACAAGAGGAGGACTTGATCTGCATGTGATGCCAACATTATCCGCTTGCCTATGTTTGCATGTATTTGCCTTTTTAAAAATAGCTAACTTGCTGCAAATAGTTTTCTTATTTTAAAAAGATAATATGCAAGAACGACTTGCAACATCTTACAATATAAAACAAAATAATATACGTTGCTGGAAGCCTGCTCACAAGATCGTTCCAGGAAAAGCTGTGTGGATAAGCCATTTCATAAGAACAGCCCTGCTGGATCAGGCCCAAGGCCCATCTAGTCCAGCATCTTGTATCACACAGTGGCCCACCAGATGCTGCTGGAAGCCTACAGGCAGGAGTTGAGGGCATGTCCTTCCCTCCTGCTGTTACTCCCAATAAATAACTAGCTCATGTGATGGATGGAAGTATTCATCCAAAAAGAGAGTAAGCTCCTGCATCAATCTGAGTAGGTCCCTTTTTTTTTTAAGGGTCTATTATGCATCTCCCAACCATTAGAATATAAATGGCACCCACTTGCTTCTACAAAGTCAGAGCATGAGCGCAAGACATTTAGAACAGAATTGCCCTCTCCAATTCCCAAGTCTTTTGAGACCAGCCATGGAAAAATAGTAGCAGAAAGAAGAATAAGTTGCATACCTTTTCAAAATACCTCCAATATCCTGGTGGAATAGAAATGAGAGAGAGAGATTTGGCAATTTGGTTTAAACAAACATTATATTAGGAACTTCCTTCTATTTAAATGATAACTCATCTTCCTTTCATCTTTTGCTCTCAGAGACTCCTTTAAGCAACTTCAAGAAAGAACTGCTTTGACTCCATTATGAGTGTCATACAAGCCACTCAAAATGCTGATGTTGCACACCTGTGTGGCATAACTTATAAAGGCTGAGGGCTAGCTCAGCCTTTGTTAGTTTACTTTGAGTTAGGCAATTTGGAAGCAGTTCTTGAGAAGACAAGGCCCAGACCAAGGGAGTTAACACATTTTTGTTTTCCTTTCTAAAGAAGCAAGCAAGCAAATAAACAAATCAACAAGAAGGGGGTGGGGAGCAAGGTGAGTTGGTAAGGGCTAGTCATTCCTAGGGTTTGATTCCGTTTCGGTTGTGCCTCAAGAGACAGTGGGTGGGGGTTAGCTGCAGGTGAGTCACACACAGGGGTGTATCTAGGGAAAATAGCGCCTAGGGCAAGCACTGAAATTGCGCCCCTGTCCAAACCATTACTATTTTTTTTAAAGCCAAGTTTTCAACTTCTAAAATTCAAAATTACTGATGGACTCTGAAGATATCTTACTGCCACTGCTCACAGACTTCACCCCACAGGTGAGAGCCAAGAACTGACAGTCCTTTGTCTTGCACCAAAAGCTCAAACAAGATGAGAGGGCAGAAACAAACACTCTCTCAGATGCTGACACAGCTGCAGCAAGTTTCTGGACTGGACTTTCTTTCCCAGGCTGCGAGGCACCCGAGCAAGCACAGAGCAGTCATTAATGCACTTTGCAGCACTCATTATTTAGGGGTACTACTATGAGCACCGCTGCTTCAATTAAAGAGTGAGTCTTTCAGGGCAGATGGCACTGAGCACTGACAACTTGCATAACATAAGATTATCGAAGGGTGATGCAGCAGCCTGCTTCTCACTGCCCCAAAGAAACACAAAAACCCCGCTGGCGGCAGCAGCAGAAGGGAAGGAGGGATGGGAGGCTGGGGGAGGACGGACGGACTACGGCTGAAAATCCTCTTCTCCCACCAATCAAGTTCACTAGCTGACCGAGAGCCAGCCACCACTTTACACCCTGACTTACCCACCAAAAGACAGTTCTGATAACAGTAATGGGGCGGGGGAGAGGAGCATATACACCCCCTGGGCTCCTTGGAGAGAGGTGGGGAAGAGGAAGAAGACTCAAAGCAGCGACATAGCAGCAGGTTAAGCTTTCCTACAGAGGACACAAACATCGATAGCACGTACCGACCACAGCAAGCTGCTAGTCTCTGTCTCTCTTACCCATGTGGTCATCTTGTGTGTGCAGGCATGCGCTGATTCCAGCACAGGGGAGCCGCTCACGCTCTCCACCAGCCAATGGGAGAGTGCCCGCCCGCCGGATTCAGAGATCTCACAACTTGAGAGTTGCACCTGCGTGGGGGGGGGGGGGGCTGTGGCACGGCAGCAGTGGTGAGCAGCAGGCAGACCCGCCAGGATTGAATGGGGGGCGGGGGGGATTAAAATTTTTTTAAAATTGTTTTGCTTGGGGGCAGGGCATGGCAGGCATTTTGCGCCCCCTTCAGCTGGCGCCTAGGGCATGTGCCCTGCCTGCCCCACTCTGGTTACGCGTCTGGTCACACAGCTTGTAGGAGGGGCAACAGAAGGATATTTCCCAGTGTACTGCATGGAGTGCTGCATGTTTGACTGTTTGCTTGGGGGCAGAAATCATGGTTTTGTGCTCCGTGCAAAGAGCTCCTGGCTCTCAGGGAACAAGTTCATTCTCTCGAAGCGAGAGAAGTGGCTGACCTGGAGACGCTCAGAGAGATGTGTGGATGAGACCCTCAGAGATCACTCCCAGGCTGACAGCTCCACTACTGCCATGGAGAATAAAGGAGTCAGAAGGGACAGTCTGAGGAAGGGGGAATGTTCCCTTAGAAGGAATCCCTTCCTTGGGTGATGCACCCATATCCTCTAGCACAGGATATTCCTCCAGGGGTTGGAGGCCTCCTTGTAGTGTGCGATTTGATCATTAGGGGCATAGAGAGATGGATTTGCAACCTGCATGTCAAATGCATGGTGACTTGCCTGCCAGGTGCAAAGGTTGTGGACATCACACGGTGTCTAGATAGCTGCTAGGCAGTGCCAGGGAAGAGTAAAGTGCCTGGAAGCCAAGTTTAGGCTGCTAGGTAACATATTTAAGTCCAGGACCCTCAGGGTAGCATTCTCTGGAGTGCTACCTATTCCACGTGCAGGACCAGCAAACGAGGAGCTGTGGTCTCCATGTGTGGATGAGACGGTGGTACCAGGAGAAAGGGTTTAGATTTGTTAGGTACTGGGATACATTTGGGGGCAAGCAAAGCCTGTACGAAAGGCATGGGCTCCACTTGAATCAAAATGGAACCAGACTGCTGGAGTTTAAAATAAAAAAGGTTACAGAGCAGCTTTTAAAATGATGCCTGGGGGGTGGCTGGCAGGAACTAGGTGATATCTGGTTCGGTCTTGTGGTAGTATGCATGATTTTTCCCCTTAGCTAAGCAAGGTCCACCCTGGTTGCATTTGAATGGGAGACTAGAAGTGTGAGCACTGTAAGGTATTTCCCTCAGGGGATGGAGCCGCTCTGGGAAAGCAGAAGGTTCCAAGTTCCCTCTCTGGCTTCTCCAAGATAGGGCTGAGAGAGATTCCTGCCTGCAACCTTGGAGAAGCCGCTGTCAGTCGACAGCCACTGCCTGTGGACAACACTGATATGGACCTATGGCCTGGCTCAATATATGGCAACTTCCTATGTTCCCTAAAGTGTGAGGGTGAAAACTTTTCAGATAAACCAGAAGGGGGCAGAGTAGAACCAGGAGTAGAAACACATGACAGGTGGTCAAAAAGGTCAAATGACCTTAAGGGAGACAGCACACGCCAACACCAGGCAAGAGACTCAAGGTGTAGAGGTGATTATATACCAATGTCAGAAGCCTCCAAGCCAAGATAAGTAAGGTGGAGTGCTTGGTTGCTAATGAAAACATAGATACAGAAGGCACAAGAAAAACCTGGTGGAACAGTGAGAACCACTGGGATACTGTTATCACACTGTATTCTATACAGTGGGATACAAAATTTAAAGAAAGGACAGCAAGGGCAGACTGGGGGTGGAGTAACACCATATGTTAAAGAAGGGATAGAGTCCAACAAGCTAGAAAATCCATCGCCCTGCACAGAAACGTTACAGGTGACAATATGAGGACTGAAAGGAAATGTGTTACTAGGGGCGTGCTATTGCCACCCGGATCAAAATGCTGAGAGTGACCTGGAGCTGCAGAAGCTACAGATGTGCACAGAACCATTTCAGCGCTCCCTTTCTGGAACACTGAACTGGTTTGGTCCACCAGCGTCCGAACTAGTTCAAAGGCCGGGGGGTAGCTTTAAGGTACAGGGAAGGAGATGCCTCCCTATCAGCCCCCGCCTCACTGCTCCCCCCCCCCACCAGCACCCTCCAAAAAGGCAGGCGCACTGGGCTGCAGCATTCCTATTTGCAGCCCCGATCAGCGTTGCCACACTCATGGCTGAAGCACATGCATGCCATCCATGAGTGTGGCGATGCTGTTTGGAGCTGCAAGCAGGAATGCTGTAGCCCAGCACGCCCGCTTTTTTTGGAGGGCGCTGGCAGGGGGGAAGCAGTGGGGTGGGGCTGGCAGGGAGGCAGCGCCTTCCCTGTCCCTTAAAGTGACCCCCCTGCTCTCCCAGACTGAAGCAAATCAGAGAGGTGTCAAAGAGACTGAGCTGTAACAATGGGTGACTTCAATCACCCTCACATAGACTGAGCAAATTCACATGAGGGTATTGACAGAGAAGCCAAATTTCTAGACATGCTAAATGACTGAGTTAGAACAGTGGGTCACGGAACCAGCCGGAGAGAAGGCGAACACTGAGACCCTGGACTTAATCCTGAGTTGTGCCCTAGACCTGGTGCAAGATGTTCGAGTAGTAGAACCATTGGGGAATAGTGATCCACAGTGTGATCCAATTCAGCTTATATGCAAGTGGAGCATCGCTAAGGAAGTTCAACACAAACTTCAGAAGAGGAAATTTCTAAAAAATGAGGAGACTGGTAAAAAGGAAGCTGAAAGGGAAAACCAGGAGGGTCAAAACACTCCTTAAGCATAGAACTTATTTAGAACCACAATAACAGAAGCTCAGTTGGAAGAAGTATACCAAGGAGGAGGAAAGATACCACCATGTTCAGGAGGATGCCAGCAAGCCTAACAAATAGTCAGGGAAGCTATAAAAGGGAAGAATACTTCTTACAGAAAATGGAAGTTTTGCCCAAATGAAGAGAACAAACAGGAACATAAACTCTGGCAAAGAAAATTCAAGGAAACAATAAGGGATGCAAAGAGAGAGTTTGAGGAGCATATATCTAGAAGTGTCAGGGGGAATAACAAAAGCTAAATATATCAGAAGCAGAAAACTTGCCAGGGAGGTGGTCAGACTCTTAGACAATGAGGGTTTGAAAGGGATTATTAAGGAGGATAAGGAGATTGCAGAGAGGCTGAACGGGTTCTTTGCATCTGTCTTCATGGTAGACAATACTGACCATATACCCACTTCAGCCTACTCAGGAGGCTGAAGAACTGGGCCAATTTGAGTGGATGAGAGGGGATGTTCCAAACTGTCTTAAAAAACTAAAAATTAAAGCACCAAGGCCAGATGGAATCCACCCAAGAGTTCTGAAAGAACTCAAATGTGAAAATGCTATCTCTCCTAGCTTTGTATCAGAGAACTGGAAAGTAGCTAATTGACTCCAATTTTCAAAAAAAGAAAGGGGGGGGGAGAGATCCAGGAAACTACAGGCCTGTTAGCTTAACTTCTATGTCAGGTAAATTGATGGAAAGCAAACTTAAAAACAAAACTTTTAAACAGATAGAAAAACAGGTCTTGCTGAAGAAGAACCAGCATGGCTTCTGCAAGGGAAAGTCCTGACTAACTAACCTTTTGGAGTTCTTTGAGAGTGTCAACAGGCATGTGGATGAAGGTGATGCTGTTGACATAGTATACTTGGACTTCCAAAAAGCTTTTGACAAAGTTCCTTACCAAAGGCTCTTGAGTAAACTTAGTAGTCATGGCCGGGATAAAGGGGCAGCTTCATGTGTGAATTGGTAACTGGTTGAAGGACAGGAAAAAGAGGGTGGGAATAAATGGACAGCTTTCACAATGGAGGGAAGTAAGAAGTAGGGTCCACCGGGGATCTGTATTGGAAGCAATGCTCTTTAACCTATTCATAAATGATCTAGAAGTTGGGGTAAGCAATGAGGTGGCCAAATTTGCAGATGACACTAAACTATTTAGGGTAGTGAAATCCACAACCGATTGTGGATTAAAATAACATTCATAAATAAATAAATAAATGTGAGGAGCTCCAAAAGGATCTCTTCAAACTGGGTGAATGGGCAACAAAATGGCAAATGCAGTTCAATGTAAGCAAGTGTAAAGAGATGCATATTGGGGCAAAAAAACACCCCAGCTTCACATATACACTGAAGGAGTCTGAACGGTCAGTGACTATGTAGGAGAGAGATCTTGGAGACATGGTGAACAGCTTGTTGAAAGTGTCAACTCAGTGTGTGGCAGCTGTGAAAAAGGCCAATTCCATGCTAGAGATCATTAAGAATGGATTGAAAATAAAAGTGCTAATATTATACTGCCCTTATACAAAACTGTGATGCGGCCACACTTGGAGTACTGCGTACAGTTCTGGTCATCGTATCTCAAGGAGGACAAGGTAGAACTAGAAAAGGTACAGAAGAGGGCAACCAAGATGATCAGGGGCCTAGAGCACCTTCCTTATAAGGCAAGGCTACAGCATCTGGGGCTTTTTAGTTTAGAAAAGAGGTTACTATGGGGAGACTTGATATAGATGTATAAAATTATGCATGGAGTGGAGCAAGTGGACAGAGATAAATTTTTCTCCCTCTCACAGCTCTAGTACTAGTGGTCATTCCATGAAGCTGAAGGCTGGGAAATTTAGGTACAACAAAAAGTACTTTTTCACACAGCATATAATTAATCTATGGAATTCTCTGCCATGGGATGTGATGATGGCCACTAGATTGGATAGCTTTAATAAGGGGCTTGGACAAATTCATGGAGGACAATTCTATCAATGGCTACTAGTCTGGTGGCTATAGGCTACCTCTAGCTTCAGAGGCATGATGCCTCTGAATACCAGTTGCAGGGGAGTAACAGCAGAAGAGAGGGTGTGCCATCACTTCTTGCCTGTGGGCTTCTCAGAGGCATCTGGTGGGAAACAGGATGCTGGACTAAATAGGCTTTGGGCCTGATGCAGCAGGGCTGTTCTTATGTTCCTAACTTTGGTGATGGGGGAGAACATATTTGGACATGCAGTACCTGCAGAAACGCAATGATCATTTTGAGGGTTGCTGCATGCCAAATACAACTGAAAATGGACTAATCTGGAGAAATAATCAGAGTTTTCCAGGCACAACATAAATTAATACATTTTCCAGTTACCTGAAATGCAATATCTCCATATCCACACACTAACAGACGGGCCTTCTCCGTTGCTGCCCCGAGGCTTTGGAATGCACTCCCTAGTGAAATAAGAGCCTCCCTATCTCTGACAATTTTTAAAAAGTCTTTATAGACGCACCTGTTCACCCAGGCTTTTAACTGATACTGTTTTGATTGTTTTTAATGTTGTGTTACAAATTTTAAATGGTCATTTTAAAAAATTTCTTGTTTTTGTTTTTAACTAATGTTTTAATGTTGCTTTTATTTTGTTGTAAACCACCCAGAGACGTAAGTTTTGGGTGGTATAAAAATATGTCAAACAAACAAACAAACTTTCCCCAAAAAGCCAAAGAGGCAGATCTTAAAAGTGATGGCTCTTTATAAGGAGCTGGAGGAGAGCAATAGCTCTATTCAACCCAGCGTGGCTTCCCTCCCAGCTGCTGCTACTGGTGTCTCCCAACACCATGAGGACAGCCCTGCAGGATCAGGCCAAGGCCTATCTAGGCTAGCATCCTGTGTGCCCACAGTACCACATCAGATGCCCCGGAAAGGCCACAAGCAATAGATGAAAGCATGCCCCCTGTCATGTTAAGGCGTCCTTAACTCACATACCATAATTTTTCTTCGTTCTGAACTCCATTTCGAGCTTGTCTGGCCTCATGTTTAGGAGTGTGTTTGTCTGTCTCTTAGTCACTTAAAGTAAAGTGTGCCCTCCAGTCAGTGTCGACTCCTGGCGACCACAGAGCCCTGTGGTTGACTTTGATAGAATACAGGAGGCATTTACCATGGCCATCTCCTGCGCAGTGTGAGATGATGCCTTTCAGCATCTTCCTATATCGCTGCTGCCCAATACAGGTGTTTCCCATAGGAAACATACCAGAGGGGATTTGAACAAGCAACCTCTAGCTTGCTAGTTAAGTCATTTCCCCGCTGCGCCATTAGGTGGCCCCCTAGTCACTTAGCCAACCTGTTTTCTACATGATCCCCTGTAGGGATGTGCACAGAACTGCGGAGCTGCGGTCCGGCACTGGGGTGGGGGGGTTCCTGAAAGGGCAGGAGAGGGTTTACTTACCCCTCCTGCCACCTTCACCCCTCCGGCTCACGTATTTTCTGTAGTAATCGGGGTGGCAGGATACCTCCCTGCCTCCCCTTCCCCCTCCCCCCAGCTTGGCTGCAAAAGGCTTTTAGAAGCCTTTTGCGCGCACGTCGCACACGCAAAAGGCTTCTAAAAGCCTTTTGCAGCCAAGGGGGGGAAGGGGCGGCAGGATGGTATCCTGCCGCCCCGATTACTACAGAAAATACGTGAGCTGGAGGGGGGGAAAGTGGCCGGAGGGGTAAGTAAACCCTCCCCCGCCCTTAAAGGGAACCCCACCCCCACCCCAATCTGCCCTAACCTGAACCGCCCATGTCCGGACCAGTCCGGAGGCCTGTAGAATGGCCTCTGGATTGGTCCGGGCACATCACTAATCCCCTGCCTGTGTCAGACAGCCAATAGGGTGCTACATGGCCAAGCCATCATGCAAATGGATTCCCTTACTGTTCTGCCACTATCAAGGGAAGCATTAAGTCCTTGAATTCAGTGCACAGAGCAACTGACTAACATCCTGCAGGGATGTCTGCTCAAGTCTACGAAGAAAGTTTTCAGTTTGCACCTAGCTCCAATCTTTCCAATGTCAAACCAGGAGAAAAAACTTACTTTCTTATAAAACAAAAAGGTCAGCTTTTGGGTGTTCTGAGTTCCTGTTGCTAGAGGAGTGACTTCTGTTTCAGGTTAGCTTGGCTGAGTCCTGGCTGCATAGCTCAAGAGAGCGTGCCGCGATTGCCATGATGCAAACTTTTAATTTCTGAACGGCAACCCAACAACTAAGATCTTTTCGCCTCCTGCCCAATATCAGGCAAGATGAGAAGGTACCTTGTTTGCATTTACATATTTGCCTTTCACATGTAATGCCTGTAACTTGCTTTATTAAGTAAATAGGGAGGCAAGTAAATAAATTGATTGTTTTAAACTTATGCTACATTAAGAGGTTACAGGACATTCTTGATATGATGTTGAGGTAACACCCTTTGGTGGTGGGGGGGGGCTAAAAAGAGGTTCCCCCAGACTGAGGGTGGTGGTAGCACTACAGAGAATTTAAAAGGAGTGGACAGGGGCTAGTGTGTGCAAAATAAGCATAAAACTCCGGCCCGTTTCCTCACCCCCCCTCCTGTCATTGTTCCCCTGCAACTGGTGTCCAGAGGGATACCATCTCCGAAGCTGGGCATAGCAAATAGCCATCAAGTCTCCTCTGCATTTCTTTCTGGATTGTGAGCATCTTTGGGACAGGAGACAATTTTCTCCTCTTCCTCATCCCCTTTGTGAACTTTTTATTCAAAAGCAATAGATAGGTGCTTAAAGGGAGCAATGCAGTGGATGTATACTAAACGGGAAGGGTATTCACCTGAAGGAGTCCACTTGGCGGCTCCTGGCGCTTCTGCTCAAGCTCGCCAATTAAGGAACCGAGAAGGGAAATCTCCTCAGAATATCTAGATGCATTTTCTTCCTTCTTCTTCTCAATTTCCGTCTCTAGGTTTTTCAGCTGGGCCAACAGGAGGTGTTCTTCTTTCTCCAGAAGCTCACGCAGCTCCTGAAATGCTGCCACAAGTTTCTGCCTCTCTGCTTTGGCTTCTTTCTGTTGTGGAGAGATGCAGACACTGGAAACACAAGGAGCCAGGGGCTTCCCAGACACTGATGTTCCCAGAGGAACTGCATAGCTACCGCTCACCCCTCCCTTTTATCCAGACTACTTTGCCCTTTCATAGTCAGCAAATCACTGTTTCCCATGAACTGAAATTCTGGGGATGCCAATTGCTGTGCCATGAGCACCTACTGGATGGTGCCTGTGCCATTACTGCCAGGTGAGTCACTATCCCATTGTTGCCCAGACAGGCGATTTTAAATTCAGCTGAGGAATAGGTATTCTTCATTTTCTCACCCCAGAGACTGTGTTCATATTTACATGTTTCAGCACTCAAGCAAATATCTCTGGATTTCAAGGGAGAAAAACCTTCCGATTTCCCAGCATCAAGGCTAGTCCTGACTCCCATTACATGGGGACGAGCATATCACAGTAGATGGTCCTAAACTAGTGCGACACTACATTATTACTGCCCTGGGAAGCTACTACGAATCTGGAAGAACCTGAACACACCGTTCCATAAGCCCACAGAACAGAATGTTACCATGTCTACTTCTCTAGACAAAGTGCTCAGCTTGCACTGGGGTTATGAAACCAAGACTGAAGTTTCAATTAAGCAGCAGAGACAAAGGATCAAGGCGTTAATAGCCTGGATTGCAGTGAGCAGTGTAAGCAACTCCTCATTTATAACATTTATACATTATAACAGCACTTACCAGTAGATCCTGGCTTGGTTTCTCTACCTCCGATTTAAGCGATAAAATCTTTTCTCTCTCTTCTTTCAGAGTCTGCAGACAATTATGTATTTTATCCTAAGAAAGTCATAAGCACACATTTTTGAGCTGATCATATAAGATCTCTTCAGACATTATGTTCAACACACGTACAATCGGTGTGCAGTGTACACATGTAGAGATCTGTACATATGCACAGCAGTGTTGCCTTTAAGAGGGATTCCCAGATATTGTTGACTACAACTCCCAGAATCCCCACCTGCAATGGCTTTTGCTTGGGGATTATAGGAGTTGTACTCAACAACTGGGAATCCTTGTTAGAGGCAACACCAATGTACAGTTCTTCACACATTATGTCCAACACATGTACAATATTATACTTCCTATACATATCCTGATAAGAAGGGGTCTGTACCCAAGTTCCGTTTTAAAGTTCACATGTACAATCAAACACAGAAATATTTACAGACATCTGCACACATGTACAATATAGTGTCTGAAATGGGCTAGACTCACAGGGATGTCAAACTGTGGCCCTTCTGCACATGTTGGCCTACAACTCCCATCATCCCTGGCTATTGGCCACTGTGGCTGGGGATTATGGGAGTTGTAGTCCAAAAACAGCTGGAGGGCCACAGTTTGACATCCCTGGCTAGAGTATGATCAGGGCTATATTCGGGCGGATAACCAAGACAACTCATAATCAAAGCCCTGTCCACAGATGCAGAGTGTAGACAGATGTAATTGAGCATCCCTTGGCATAACAGCAGCAACTTCTTAGAGCACGGGCATTAAGAATGCCCTTAAAAGAAGCCTTGCTCCATAAGCTTCCCTTAACCAATGCAGCTTCTACTAAGGTTAGGTAGGGTCTTCTGGTTGCAGCACTCCCATTGTGGAATGCTCTCCCCCATTAGGCCCATGTAGCACACCTTCTCTGTTCAAGCTCATGAAGCTAACTAAGGCACTCCTAGGCCCTTGAGACCTCAACCCCATATACCACTATATCTATTTCAGAGAGGTCCACTTTCTTCGTATACGGTATTAATTTTTTTGTATTACTTTTAACATTTTATATTGGATGACTTTAGGATTGTAAGTCATTCAGCATGACCACTGGGTAAAACAACAGGAATAGATAAAGAGCACTTGGGTGATAAATTACTTAAGCTCAGTGCTGAAGTAACCTCCAAACACCATCTCAGTGTTAACTTGCATTCTCAACTGTGTTAAGCCATCCCCAAACAGCTTCTTCAGATTCTTCCAGTTACCAACTCCAAATGAAACCGTTTTTTCCCTTTCTGTCCCTAATGGCGCAGCAGGAAAGTAACTTGCCTAGGGAGCAAGAGGTTGCTGGTTCGAATCCCTGCTGGTATGTTTCCCAGACTATGGAAACACCTATATCAGGCAGCAGCAATATAGGAAGATGCTGAAAGGCATCATCTCATACTGTGCGGGAGATGGCAACAAACCCCTCCTGTATTCTACCAAAGACAACCATAGGGCTCTGTGGTTACCAGGAGTCGGCACCGACTCAACAGCACAACTTTACTTTACCCTACTCTAGAGATAGAGGGAAATGAATGTCATTTTGGTAGTTGGGCACAAGGCAGGAATTAAAGCTTCTTGCTTCACCTAAATCCTCATTAATCAGTAGCTAGCAGATCCCACCACAGCCAAGAAGAAGAAGAAGAAGAAATCCCTCTTAGGAACATAGGAAGCTGCCTTATACTGAGTAAGACTCTTGGTCCATCTAGTTCAACTTTGTATACACCGACTGGCAGAGGCTCTCCAAGGTTTCTTTCAGGCAGGAGTCTTTCCCAGACCTACTGGAGATGCCAGGCGTTGGGACCTTCTGCCAGCAAAGCAGATGCTGTATCCTGAAGCAACAACCCCCATCCCTATTTTATGTGACAGACAACCACAAAAACATTTTCTTTCTTTTGTTACTTTCTACATTTGATAGCCCTTCTTTTGCCACACCAGTGGCCTCCCAAGGCAACTCATAACTTAAATAATACAACTGCAACCTCTTTTGAGAAGACATTGCAAGTGGCAAATTGTGAGAGGGTGTGTGTGTTTGCTTGTGTGTCAAAAACAGCACTTTATTTACAAGTGCAATATTACGTTTGGTATTTGGTGTGAGCCTGTCAACAAACAGGAGATATAGGAATAATGTACTTAAGGAATTGTGGAACTCTGGAAACACTGGTTCACCAAATCAAGTTGTACATTTTGGCCAATGCAAGGTTAGCCTAATCCCAGCACTTTTTTTTGGAAGTAAGCAAAAACGAGGAACTGCATATTTGAATAAGGTAGATTAAAAACCACACACACACACAATATGAGGTAGGAGAATAGGAGGGATCAGTGCAGGGATCATCAGGACTGATGACACTGATTTAGCATATATATGAAGCATAGATCTCATTTCTTTTGTCAGATCTCAAGCCAACAATACTTACAATGTGGCTTAAGTTTTGTTTAATAGCAATGAATATACAACATCATCTAATGACTAATATAGTGGAATAATTTACTATGTCATTTTGTATCTGTAAAACAATACCAATGCTATTATAATTGGTGTGACATTATGTTCTTTCTTTCATGTTTCTGCACTGGTCAAAGACCAGTTTATCTATCTATCTATCATTAGATTTTTGCAGGAGTGTTATTATTTCTTGGCTGCTTAGGTACACGGATAGATCCCTGCTCCCAAGGGGTTTACAATCTAAAACAGACAGTGGGGAAACAACAGAAGGAAGGAGGGAAAGGAAGGAAGGACACATGTATTTACAAATTCATAAAAGTTTAACAACAACTACCTAGAGATTGTTGATTTCAGAAATATAAAAATGCAACAAAACAAAGCAAACAAAAAAACAAACTGGGAATGTAAATTAATAGGATAAGTGAAAGGCCATGCAGAGAAGGTGGGTTTCAAGGAAAGATCTGAAAAGTGACCCCCAAGTACCTCAAAATGAATTCAAACAGATTTCCAGTACTACAAGGGTGCCCCTCTCAAAAGGGAACCACAACAAATTATTGTTTAGCTGAACAGTGAGAACAGGCATTCCCCTTATCGTGTCCCCCATTTCCGTATGCTTTGACTTTGTCAGAGCTTCCTTTGAGAAGCCAAAAATTAAGAAACATGTTCCCATAAACCCTCTCAGCCAGCCCAAATTACCTGGTACGCCTGAGCAGCCTCCTCTATGGGAATAATATTGTGGTTTTTATGCACCTTAGATCGATCACACACCACACAGATAGGAGTTCGATCCTGTTCGCAGAAGAGTTTCAGGGGCTCTTGGTGTTTTTCGCACAACCGCTGATCTCCTGCTTCATTAGCCCTTCGTGCGCTGAACTGTTTGGCCAGTTCTACAATATTCCACAGATGCCTGTTGGGCCGGATGTTTTTCCAGAGAAAAGGTTTTCTGCACTGAGGGCAAGAAAGCACTTTGGTAACAGACCCTTCACAGCACTGGCCAATGCAGTCTCGGCAGAAATTGTGCCCACAATCTATGATCATCACTGGACTCTGAAAATAATCCAAACAGATAGAACAAGTGGCTTCATCTTGGAGAGATTTTTCAGGATTCAGAGCAGCCATTGGCGTCTTCTTGCAGGAAAGCACAGGAACAAAGTTTGTTTCGTTTTGTTTGCTCACAATAATGGGCGTTTCCTTTCTGCAAGCATCAGGAAGCACTTGCCTCACCAGGAACTAGGCGAAGAGAGAAGGAAGCAGAGTTTTTACAGAGTGCATTTGAAGGTGGTTTTTACTCTTAGGCCCTGTTGGACATAGAATGAAAACTAAGGTAGACGAAGCTGTGGTTAATCTGTAAAGCCTACGAACCAAGGCTACCTAAAAATCTGGGGCTTTTTAGTTTAGAAAAAAAAGACGACTAAGGGTAGACATGACAGAGGTCTATAAAATCATGCATGATGTGGATAACACTAGAACCAGGGGTCATCCCATGAAACTGATTGTCAAGAAATTTAGGACCGAAAAAAGGAAGCACTTTTTCAAACAACACATAATTAAACTATGGAATTCTCTGCCACAAGACATAGCAACAGTTAACAGCCTGGATTTAAGAGGGGTTTAGAAACATTCATGGAAGACAGGTCTATCAACGGCTACTAGTCTGAGAGCTATAGGCCACCTCCAGCCCTCAGAGGCAAGACGTCTCTAAATACTAGTTGCAGGGGAGTAACAGCAAGAGAGAGGGCATGCCTTTACCTCTTGTGTGTGGGCTTCTCAGAGGCATCTGGTGGGCCACTGTTAAAAACAAGATGCTGGATTAGATGGGCCTTGGGCCTGATCCAGCAGGGCTGTTCTTTTAGTCTTAAACTGGGAATAATGCTGTACCATTTGGCAATCTGCTAACCCCTGTTAACTTGGCAAAGAGGCAACTTTTTAACGTGGTGATCCTCTTTATTTAGCAGGGGGAGAGTAACTGGCCCTATCCACCCCCAGCATAGTACTTCCAGTGGCTGTTGCTGGTGTCTATCTGATGTTTCTTTTAGATTGTGAGCCCTTTGGGGACAGAGATCCATCTTATTTATTTGTTATTTCTCTGTGTAAACTGCCCTGAGTCGTTTTTGGACGAGTGGTATAGAAATCGAATGAATAAATAAAACAACCTCTGGCTTCTGGGCAGAAGAACCTCTCCCTCTTCGTAGTCCACCCAGCCTGCATCCCAGAAAGCTTCATCACGTCACCAGAATCTGGGCAAGGTATCAGCATGCTAGTGAAGCTGCAACCATTGGCACAATGCTATAGGAGGAATGCTCCGTGCAAGTGTGCCTTTTTAGCAGTGTTCACCTGCCCACAGCGTGCCAAAGGCATTTTAAACCTTTCCTCATCACTGTCTTCAACAGCTGGGGAGGAAGGGTCTTGTGCCCCCCGCTCCCCTCCCCTGGGAAGAAAGGATTGGGCCCCTCTCTTCCTGCAGTCTAAAGATGGACTGCACAATCATTCCCTCTACTTTTTCTCATCTGTTCGCAGAATGAGTTTGTTATCATCAATGGCCATTTGCAACACACCCACACCAGCCCATTCTCCAGCAGATATGTCAGGAGACACATTGCTCCCCTCCCTCCACCATGTCTCTGGGGATTTTTATTATTTTTCTCACCCAAGACCCCCTCCCTATCCCACGCACAAGTTGTGATGTATGGATGTATAGGATTAGGCAGCTAAGAATAGGCTAGAATAGTTTGATTTGCCCTTTTGGTTTTTGACGATTTCAATCTATTTTTGTACCAGTTGGTACAAAGGTACCCCACCAAAGGCTCTTGAGTAAACTTAGTAATGAGTGAGTGGGCGATACCTCTAAACACCAATTGCAGGGGAGCAACAGCAGGAGAGAGGACATGCCCGCACCTCTTGCCTGTGGGCTTTTCAAAGGCATCTGGTGGGCCACTGTGTGAAACAGGATGCTGGACGAGATGGGCCTTGGGCCTGATCCAGCCTGTGGCCGTTCCTATGTTTTTAAGTAAGCTGAGTGCCAGCTAAACCTCATGAGCAGGACTGTCCATCTAGAGCAGGATTTGATCGCACAAGAGATGCTCCCAGTGCAGTGAAGATGGGTCCTGCTTCTGAGTGGTCCACTTTCTCAAGGGGATGCCTGGCTTTTACCACCCAGCCCAGTTGACTGTTCTACCAAAGCCCTGGGAAGGGTCCCTCAGCAACATCGCTCCTGGTCCCGCCAGCTGCCGGGAACCAAGAATATAAGCGGCCCTTAAGAATCTGAGTCCCACAAAACATCTCCAGGCTCAGTTTAGCTTCTCACGGTCACCTGGCTAGCCAGGGACTATTAATTCACGGACATCCCATCCCAGAGTGCCCCGTAGTGGCTGGTTTGCATACGCCACAGCATGAGACCCAGCTGGTACCAATTAGCCTGGGACATAGGATCCATCCCCAGTCTCTCTTTGTCTGCTCACCCAACCCAAAACAGCCCAGAGAACTCTGAAATCTGGAAGGTGTGGAATATGGGTTCTATTGTTAACCAGTGGGGCCCCCATAGTTGGAAGGGCTTACCCCATGAGAGTGCAGTCAAATGGAGAGCGGAAACACACTGGTGCTTCTATTTTTCTCCAGTGGACTGGCTCTCTCATGAGAAACCCACCCCGCCCCAGCCAGCAAGCCAGTATGAAGACAAGAGTGTGTTGGGTCTTTCTCACTGTTTGGCCCAGGTCGTCTAGCCTTGTGGCATCCTTGGTTACAGTGAAACAAACCCCAGGATCCCTTGCCTGCTTTCATAGACATATATCCCCTCCTAGGAAGTCAATATCTGTTCCTGGAGTACCAGACAAGCAGTGCCCGGCCCTTCTGTAGTCCGGCAACCAGTGTCTTCCCCAGTTCTCAGGCCTGTCCCTCAGTCTGGTTCCCCATCCACCCACCTTTGTGTACATTAAGGCCAAAGAAAGTACACTCCACTGATAGCATCTGAGAGCCCCAGGAATGGGGCTAGATCAGGTGTTAGTTCAATGAAAGGGCTCCTTGCATGTGTGCCTATTCTCCTTTTATTTAACATGTGCTTCCACCAATGCCATTCCATCCCTTTAAATGCACGCCCTCAACTCCTGCCTGTGGCTTCCAGCAGCATCTGGTGTGCCACTGTGAGAAACAGGATGCTGGACTAGATGGGCCTTGGGCCTGATTCAGCAGGGCTGTTCTTATGCAGGAATATGGCATCCCTGTTGCCAAGCAGTGGCAGTTGGAGCAAGGGGATGGCAGAGGGCGGGGCATCAGCTCAGAGAGGTGTCCAGCGAGAAACGCAGCCCCCCTAGAACTGAGACTACCTCCCTATGGTGGTGGGAGGAGCTAGTGCACAAATCCAGGTTATAGCGGCAGCAAAATTAGGATGACACAGTGCTGCCGTCTAGCCCGGTTTGGGCCCTGCATATCTGAGGGCCCGCCTGCTCCCAAGGGTTGCTGCCCGCTTGACAAGGTCATCTGAGGGGGCTCTGCTCTGCGTGCCGACAATGAGGGAGGCTCAGTTGTCATGCACATGGGACAGGGTCTTCTCTGCTGCTGCCCCCAGACTCTAGAATGCTCTCCGGGTGGTTATTCGCTCCTCAGTCTCCCTCACAGCTTTTAGAAAGCATGTTAAATTGTGGCTTTTAATCCAGGCTTTTATATTATTGTCTCTGCTGCTTCTCTTTGTATTCTTTTTATGCTTGTGTTTTAAATTTTTTAATCAGATTTGTTTTATATTTTTAGCTTAATATTTTAATTGTGTCACTTTTACAATCTTGTTTTTATATTCTGCTGTAAACCACCTTGGGATTGTTTTAATGAAAAGCGGTATATAAATTTAATAAATAAATAAATAAATAAATAAAATAACCCAAGATTTCAGCAGTGAAACTTTCTAGAAACAGAGGGTTCAGATTCAAGTTTGGGAGCAAAAATTGAGCCATGGTTAGATAATTAAACCACGGCTTCATGCTTTCAGACAATCAGAACGCCATCCTATGGCACATTTAACTCTCATTTGGTGTTATGACCATACAGGCCCTTGGAGACACAATACTGTTGAATCATCTCCATTCAAAGTTTATGGGAGCAAAGAATCTCATGTGTTCAACAGAAAGGTGGACAAACTGATGAGGTGTATCATGAACACCCACCAACATTTCCAGAATAAAAAAGTTAAGTTCATGTGGACTTTTCCATTATTCCCACATAAACTATCTCTGCCTGGCAGCCTAATTCTATGCACGTTAAAGCCCTATTCATACATTATCTTCAAAATTCATACTATCTGTGTACAGTGTACACAGGTACAGCTATTCACACACTGTGCTGAATGCAGGTACAACAGTATACTTCCTTTCTGTACCATGCATCTGAGGAAGCTGTACCGAGGTTCACTTTTAAAATGACGCAAGAAAGTGATTCACACAAATACATGTATGAACATACAGCCACCTGAATGCAGGTACAACATAATGTCTGAATAGGGCGTAAGCGTGAATATGTAGTGTTTTTCTTTTCCTTCCCAATTATTAATAGTGAAATCATCATGTCTAAAAGCCATCAATAGCACAGTGAAATGCAAACTTTTAAGTTTCTTATAAGAATTGTCTCTCAGTGACCAAGCAGGGTCATATGCATTTGTAAAATGGTACCATTGTGGGCTTCTTTTTTAAAACCTCTTTTTCTTTAATTCACACTACTGATGTGCCACAACTGACTGCCCAATGTGACTACCAAATCTGACAAAAGAAGCAAACGTTTTCTTCAGTGGCTGTGAAGGTTTCCCAGAAGAGGGCAATTCACCTGCAGGATGGAGGCCAAGACAAGTGCTTGGAGAGATAGGCAGGAAACATGTATGTCTGTGCAACTTGGTAAAGGCAGAGGTAGCTGAAACTGCCTGAAGGTGAAGCACCCTGGAGCACAGGGTGGCTGCATTTGGAAGATTACATACAGTCCTGGTTGTTCCATCCTCCAAAAGATATCATAGAGCTAGAAAAGGTGCAGAATAAGACAGCCAAACATATCAGAGGGCGAAGAACCTTCCCTACAAAGAAAGGTTACACTACTTGGGGCTTTTGGGGGAAGTAAATTACTAAGCAGGGGGACGAGATAGAAGTGTATATAGTTATGCATGGTATGGAAAAAGTAGAGAGAGGATGTTTTTGCTCTCTCTTATAATATCAGAACTTAAAAAGTCATCCAGTGAAATTGACTGGCAGACAAGAGAAAATACCTCTTCACACAATGCATGATTTAATAATGTGGGCTTCCTAAAGGCATCTGGTTGGCCACTGTAGGAAGCAGGATGCTGGATTAGATGGGCCTTTGGTCTAATTCAGCAGGGACAGGGAAGTCCTACGTGCCTCTCTCAGGGGGGATAGGATGTGGGATGGCAGATCTGCTGCTTTATAGGAAAACTTCTTTAACTTTCACATATGTGTTATTTCATAGGTTCCCCATTCTCCATCACCAACCTCAGGTCTCCAGATGCTGTTGGGACTATAATGCCCCATCATCCCCTTTGACCACTGTGACTGGGGATGATGGGAGTTGTAGTCCAACAAAGGTTAGAGACCCAAGGTTGGAAGCCCTTGCTCTACTTCTATAATTTGCAGTACAAAAAGCTATATGGAACAACACACAAGTCTCCAGTGGTCTCTCATTGCAAAGAAAACAAACCCAGATAGTGCTTCCCTTGGAACTTTGCACTGCTTTGTCTCATAATGCTATGCATGCCAAAGTGGTCAACATTTTGTAGACAGCAGTCTTTGCAGGACTGGCCCATGGACTGTTTGTATTTTCTTTGCACTTGCAGTTCTAGACAAAAATGTACTTGATAGAACTGAAAACTGGGCTGAAACTAACAAGATTAAATTCAGCAGAGATAAATGCAAAGTTCCACACTATACATACACATACACACCAAAAAAATCAAATGCACTGGTATAGTATAGGGAATACCAGGACTGGCGGTAGTGCAGGCAAAGATCTCAGGACTGCAGCTGATCACAAGCTGAACACAAGTCAGGAGGATACTGCAGGTGCAAAAAAGGCTAATGCAATTTTAGACTGCATTAATAGAAACATAGTTCCCAAGTCAGGAGAAGTAATAGCTCCACTTTATTCTGCATTAGTCAGACTTCTTCAGGAGTGCCATGACCACTTCTGGGTCTAACATTTTAAGAAGAATGTATGTAGACAAATCAGATCATATTTAGAAGAAAGCAATAAAGATGGTGAAGGGTCTGGAAAAAGAGCCCTATGAGGAAAGACTGAAAGTATACTAAGCCTGGAGAAGAGAATGAACTGGGTATGTTGAACCTGGAGAAAAGTGTACTGAGAAAGGACATGATATTATACTCTTCAAATACCTGAAGGGCTATCATGCAGAAATGTGTAAGGACTTGTTCTCTGATACCCCAGAGGGCAAGATTAGATCTAACAGACTCAAGTTATTGCGGGAGTGGGTGGGGGCTTTAATATAAAGACAAACTTCTAAATGATAAGAGCAACTTGAAAATGGAACTAATTCCCAGAGAGGGGGTTGGGCTCTTCCTCACTGAAAGTCCAAGAAGAGGCTGGACAGTCATTCATTGAACATGTTCTGGCTCTGGACTTCCTGCATCAAGCATGTGGGGTTGGACTAGATGACCTACAAGGAGCTTCCAACTCTATGGTTCTATGACTGCCCCTCAAGAGAAAGTTTTCCTACAAGGATATACAAATACAATAAATGTTATATCCTGCTTTTCAACAAAAGTTTCCAAAGTGGTTTACATAAATATAAATACATTTGTTTAATAACATACACTCATATAACAGCCGGCCACTCAATTAATTCCTAAGTTTTGCTACCCTCCAGAGAGTGCAGAAAGAGGGAAAGGTGGCATTCAGTCTCCTGCCCCCTTTCCATAGCCTGAGGCTGACGGGCACACAACTTTTCAATCTGTCTGGGTATATTATATTTAAGTGGCCCTGCCTTTGTCAGAAGCCAGCCAGCTAGTCAGAAATTTAACTGGTGACGCTTTTCCACCATGGAAACAGAACTATGAGGAAGACTGGTTTGATTTTAAAGCCAATATATATGCATCATTATTTTCTTTCTTCAACATCTGTCAACCAGAAATAATTTCTACAGTCATTTTTAATTCTTCCCTCCCTCAGTACTGTGGGGGTGCGAATCTGCTGCCTCCCTAGTCCCCCCTCCACAAAATATCCCCATACCAATACCACCATTTTCTGCTTTCTCCCAAACTTAAAACAGAAAACCTTCCTGCAGTCTACTTCTGTGCTTTCCCCATCGTCATACAGCAGCTCCAAAAATTTACTTTGCTCTAAGCCTCTAACGTTTTGCAAACTCACTACCTTTCTCCGTCGATTAGCTGCTCTGCGGCTGTTTCAAACACACACAATCAACCTCCCCCACGAGGAAGCTTTCGCCCCAAGCCAACCACACACAGCTGCCACGAAGGAGAGCGCTGGCTCCACCCATCCAGCAACAAACTGAAATTCCTTATTGGCTACAATTCACCAATCGGACTTTCCCGGCAAACCTATTTACCGAACTATTATAGCCAATGGAGCAAGGAGCCTGTGCACGCAAACGCTTTCGTTTGGTTTTTAAAAGTAAAGGGGGGACTTGATTGTGTAGGAATGCCACTTTCTATTTTAATCTTTTAAGTCTTTGGGAAATTGGACAGGTGCAGCTTTCTCCCCCAAAGGTTTGTGGAATACTTCACCCCATCTCCTGCCTGCTGTAAAATCCTTGAAGGCACAGGAACTTCTCTGGGAGGGGGAAAAGGACAACAGCACTACAGCCCAGTTTTTAGGAATGTGTAATGTATATTTATTTTAGGCTGCAATCCTACACATTCTGTTGAACTTGGGGCCAGTTTGGACCAGCGGTGTAGCAAAGTTGGCAAGGGCCCTGGGCTAAGAAAGATGGGCTCCTACCTGCCTTCTTCTTCTCCCCCCCCCCCCGCGTATGTGCAGAAGAATGGTAACCCTGCTAACTGAGCAAAGAAGCCGCTTTTTAGAGTGGTAATTCTCTTTATGCAGTAGGGAGAGAGCAACGGGCTCTGTCCATCTCCAGCACATCCCTCCCGTGGCAGTGGCTGTGTGTGTGTATGTGTGCTAGTGGGCGGGCGTGGGGGGGGGGCTATCATGTTTCTTTTTTAGATTGTGAACCCTTTGGGGATAGGGAGCCATTTATTTTTATTTATTTTATATAATATGTAAGCCACTTTGGGAACCCTTGTTGAAAAGCAGATTATAAATATTTGATTATAAATATTCATATGAGGTGCACCTAGGTAATTTTGGAGCCTGGACCTAAGGGCTTTTGGAGGGCCCCCACCCACCCACACAAACAGTATTTTAAACACATTTTTAACATGACCAAACCACCCGGGACATCCTAAAAAGGATTTGGGGGCCCCCAGGAAGTGTGGAGGCCCTGGACTTCGGCCCAGATGCCCAGGGGCAAGAGCACCTCTGTATTCATATGTTAAGGACATGCTGAAAAACAAAACATTCCTGGCATGCTGGAGCAGTCCTATGAAAATAATATGCACTCTGCACAAGTGCAAACACTTTTACACATACACTTGTGCACGTGCATTCCCCTGGTTCAGGAACATTTTTTAATACATTTACCATACTGTCACCTCATATATTCATACAACATCAAGAATGCTTCTGTCTTTCCAGGATTTAGAGATAAACTGAACACTGTTGCTAAGAAATAATGGGGTGGGATGGAGGAGTAGAGAAAAAGAGTGCTATGGCTTTCTTTGCCTGTTCTTTTTAACAAGGACATTATTTTAAAAGGGTCCCTTAGCTCCTTTAACTTAAGATCGTTTCAGCTGTAGGAGGACAGGGGGAGGAGTATCGGGTAGCATCCTTCTCTGTTTCCATCCTTATGAATTGCTGATTGATACTTAGTGACTTTTCTCTCAGTGTTGAGCCTGTCAGTCATGCTGACAGTGCGGTGGGCTGAACCTGAGCATTAGCTAGCTGGTTAAGAGGGGGAGAGGAATGCTGCCTGACACGCCTCCCCTCCTAGAGGACTTGCCTCACTTGAAGCCAAGACATGCCCTCCAATCAGGAACCAACAGTATGCCAGTGGGCTGGAGAGGTGAGAACAGGAGGAGTGAAGAGGAATGAACAGGAAGAGAGTCAGGGACATTTGTCCCATGATGTTTGGTTATAGCTATGCCCCTGGCTGATAGTGTGGCTGGAGGGTGTAGCAACTGAATCAACTTCCCAACCTCTACCAGCAAGGAATACTTACTGATTCAGTTAAAGTTCTTGATGGGGAGCATTGCCAACTTTTTTCTTTCTTTCGAAATCTCACAAACCTGATGCTCAAAAACTAATGGGGAAAATCACCAAGAAAGCCCCACTCCACAATCAAGTGGCAATGCCATTATGCTGTGAACTAATTCAAACACACCTTAGAAACACAGAATGCACACCTTAGAGTGCAGTGCCTCTGCCCCCACGGCAGGGGCGTAGCTAGAGGAGAGGGGGCCTGTGTTCACCCCTCTCCCCAGCAGCCCCGCGGAGTGAGGGAGGGGTGGAGCTGGGGGGCTCTCAGGAGCTGGGGGGCCTGGGTCCTTTGAACCCATCCGCTCAATTATAGCTACACCCCTGCCCCACGGTCACGTACTGAATTATTGGCAAAGAGCGGCCACTAGCACAATTGCTGGGGATCACTCTGAGTCATTGCTGCTACCACTGCCCAACATTCGTGGACAGAGGGGCACTTAGCCACAGTCCTTGGGGATTTGGTCCATGTCCTCCTGTCTCTGGGGCCTCCAAATATTCTGGGGGCCTCCCCAGAGCCCCACTGCTGCCCCACTCCCACCATGCAAGTTAAATCTCTTTTAAAAAAATTTCTTCAACCGCTGCTGTGCAGTGGGGATGGTAGCGGAGGCGGCCGACAGGATGTGGGCACTAAAGGGGAGACCAAGGCAAGGGAGGCAGAGGCAGCAGCAAGGGCTCCTTCCCTGAGCCCGCCTGCTGCCCAAATGACAGTTTGGGCCATTTTCAGCCCATTTAGGGGCTCTCTTGCACACACACAGCTCTTGCCTCTGCCTCCCCTACCTCAATCTCTCTCTCAGAGCCTGCACACATACCCCGCCAGCCGCCCCATCCCTGCCAAGTAGCATCCATCCCCACCGCACAGCGGTGGTTGGAAAAAAGGAAGATAGAAATTGCCCCCAGCAGAGGAGAGCTGGTCTTGTGGTAGCAAGCATGACTTGTCCCCTTAGCTAAGCAGGGTCCACCCTGGTTGCATATGAAAGGAGGACTAGAAGTGTGAGCGCTGTAAGATATTCCCCTCAGGGGATGGAGCTGCTCTGGGAAGAGCAAAGGGTTCCAAGTTCCCTCCCTGGCTTCTCCAAGATAGGGCTGAGAGAGATTCCTGCCTGCAACCTTGGAGAAGCCGCTGCCAGTCTGTGAAGACAATACTGAGCTAGATAGACCAATGGTCTGACTCAGTATATGGCAGCTTCCTATGTTCCTAAGCCTTCAAGCGGCGGGGGGGCTCTGAAGCCCTCCAGGTCCGGGCTCCAAAATTACCTAGGTGCACCCCTGCTTGTGGAGGCTTACCTTAGCAGCAATGGAAGCCTGGAGAGCTCTCAGGTGGAGTGCTGTGTGCCGGATTTGTGTATATGAAATTTGTGGGCATGCATAGCAGTAAACGTTGCTGTGACAAAAGTACGTATTTAATATATGTATTTAAAAATACATATGAAACCATATTAATTTGGTAGCCTTCAGTGTGATTGGAAAACATTCCGGAGGCCAAAGTTTCTGTTTTGCAGACTGTTAGTTTTTCCTGTGGGATGCATACCGCTTTCACCTCCCCCCTCTTTGCTGTCAGACATCTGTATAAAGAGGTGTCTGTTTAAATATCCTGGTGATAGGGGCTAATTTTGTTAAGTCCCTCAACTAGCCAATTCCCTTCCTGTCCCATTTTCTCTCCCATATTTAAACCACACAATGTACTAATGTTTAGCCTATAGATTAGTCCCATCTAGGATTAGAAAGCTGCCATTTTGAATACAGGAAAAGGGAGGAGTGAGGGGTTGCTTGTTTTGTTTTCATTATTTATTAATTTTTACATTTATATCCTGCTCTTCCTCCAAGCACCCCACAGTGCTCTACATGGTTATGTTTATCCCCACAATAACCCTGTGAGGTAGGTTAGGCTGAGGGATCAGTGATTGGCCCAGAGGCACCTAGTGAGTTTCATGGCTGAATGGGGATTTGAACTCAGGTCTCCCAGTCCTAGTCCAACTCTCTAACCACTACACCATGCTGATATCCTTTATAGAGGGCTGTGAAATAAAAAGTGTTATACCTGCCTCCCATATGATGTAATATCTAGTTTGACCCTTAGAAGCTAGAACATAACACATAACCCCTGCTAACTGAGCACAGAGACACTTTTTAAAATGGTAATTCTCTTATATTTAGCTGTGGGAGAGCAACTGACTCTATCCAACCCCAGCACAGCATCCCTGCAGTGGCTGTTGCTGGTGTCTTCCTTATGTTTCTGTTTAGATTGTAAGCCCTTTGCGGGACAGGGGATCTTATTTCTGTATTATTTATTTTTCTATGTAAACTGCTTTGACAATTTTGTTGAAGAGCGGTATATAAATATTCCTAGTAGTAGTAGTAGTCTAATTTGTTATTGTGGCTACTAAACATCCTTTATTTATCAATACAAATTAATGTCAAGGCAATATATTGTCAATAAGAAATAAAGGCTGGCCTAAAGCCATCCAAGGAGTTTATGGCAGAGGTGAGATTTGAACAGAAGAATTTCTTAACCCCACCAAGGTTTGTTCATTAGGTACTCAGTGGTGGCCACTGAGGCAATGTGCTAGAGACAAAACTCCTAGTGGCTACTGTGTGATGTGACCTGAAGTGTCATTAGGCCGGGCCTCAAATCTCACAAGGCCCCAAATCTCATCAGCCCCCTCCCTCCTCCATGACCTCCTCCAGAAAGGAAGCCCAGCAGTGGAGGCACCTGCACAAAGCACAGGAGAAAGATCTCTTAGCCTCACCTGCTGCTTCTACTTTCATGGGTGCTGTATTAGAGACTTTAAACAACATACCTAATATTCTTGGGTGTGGGGGAGCATGATTAATTATAAAGAGGGCCCAGGCCCTAGATCCAAGGGCACACCAAGGTCATTTGGGCACCCAGACCACCCAGCCACGAGGCCTCCCCCCCCCACACACACACGTAAAGCCCCCAAAACCTTCTTTGGAGGGCCCGCCCCGCCAAACCTCTGCTCTTTAGTTTTTTTATTCTTACCGCGGCCGAGGTACAAGAGGGGGGAAATTGTTAAAAGCATCACAGCGAAAAATCCAAATCTAAGTTCAGAAAAGATGGAACCTGAGTCAATCTCCTCACAACTCTGAACAACTCCGCTGGACGCGAACTTGCAGGCGCAATACCTGCAGAATAGAATTGCTTATTTGCTGCATGTTGTGGAAGAAACAAAGCTTCTCAAATACAATTGATCACCTTCAATCAAACTTTATTTTAGTACTAAGAAATCACAGTTTAGCTGAACCAGGCCAAGTGCCAACAGCCAGGGGTGTAGCAAGGTTAGAGTGGGCCCAGAGACAAGATTTTAAAATGCCCCCCCACCCCTCACTGAAGCTCAGCTCATGAAGTAAAGAAATCTTAAATAAGGCTGAATAGTGGTAACAAAAAGCAGAGTACAAATTTTATATTTTTGTGCCACAACAGAACATCATTCTAAATTATTTTTTTAAAGGTTTTGTAAATTGTGGACAATGCAAGTAATTTAATGGTACTAGAGAAAGACATGCTGTTCTGGTAGCTCCACGTCTTAACACTCACATCAATTTTGGAGGATGGATACAACTGAAGGAAGCCCTGGCGGTTGTGCAGCTGGGGGAGTCAGTCATGTGACTTGCCTCTGGGGGCCTCCCAAGGCAGTGGGCCCCCAGACAACTGTCTCCCCTTGCCCTATTATAGTTACGCCCCTGCCAACAGCTGCCAAGCAGTTATTATGCTGAAGTCCAAGACTAGAGTTCTCCAAGCATATTTGTTAAAGTCATACTTTTAGCAATACATGCAAGCAGCTGCTGGCACACTGCACATGTCTGAAAAGCAATGAGAACGTTCATTGTTTTGCAGTGGCTACAATTTGACTAGCTTAGCTTCTATTGAGCACAATAATAATGCTGTTTCACCGCTTGCAATGTAGATACATTTCTACTGCAACTTTCTCTGCACATTTGTTTCACCACTTAGTTGAGACTTTCACGCATGCCAGCAAAATATACCTTTCCACTGACATTCTAGTCTTCAGGCTATGTCTTCTGGCTCCATTTTATTTACTTTCTAATACACTTTACAGAGAGGGTGGCGGGGTTGGGGGTCTTTGCTGCATATATTGCCACAGAATAAGCCTTCATGTGGGCTTTGCGTCATGTCTTATCGGATTCAGGTCAAGTCTTCCTCCACTTACACTCTAGCTGCTTGCTGCTCCAGTTCTCATAGCTGTTCAGTGTACCATGAGGCCAGTTTGAAGTGGAATGGAAAAATATACTTAGCAGTGATAGTGTCTACTGTCCTGATAAGCTCCCTATTCCAGGTCTCCACCAGGGCATCTACAGAATCACTGGCAGAACCAACTCTAAAACCCTCCAAGGTCTCTTGAAATCCTATAGGATCCAATAGCCTTCTTGGGTGGACCTAATAGGTCCTACACCCCTGAAGAGGTGGTCCATCCATGATGATGACTACCCTGATTCAAGATGGTGGATGAGTAAATGTTTGAGGCACAAGTGGGCTAACTTGAGAACTGCCTAACCAATTTGAACTGAATTTGCTACAGCTGTAGAGAAACATAGGGACACCTCAATGGCATAGTTTGATGCATCCACCACAATTTAAGACGGCAGTCGCATGAACCTTTGAGGCGCAAGTAGGCTAACCGATTTGAACCAAATTTGGTACAGTTGTAATGAGTGACACATAGGGGCACCTCAATGGTCTAGTTCGTAAATGTATGATCCACCCAGATCCAAGATGGCAGACACATGAAAATTTGAAGAGCAAGAGGGTTAACATGTCGACCGCCTAACCAATTTAAACCAAATTTGGTACATATGTAATGAGTGACACACAGGGATACCTCAATGGCATGGTTTGCGATGATGTCATCCACTCCAATTCAATATGGCAGATGCGTGAACATTGTGAGGCGCAATTGGGCTAACTTGTAAACCGCCTAAGCGATTTGAACCAAATTTGCTTCAGGTGTAGGGATACACAGAATGGCTCAAGGTCATAGTTTGTAATGATGTCATCCACCCTAATTAAAACTGGTGGACACATGAATGTTTGAAGTGCAAGTGGGAATTGATTTGGACCAAATCTGGTACGGTTGTAGGGACACAGAGGGGCACCTCAACAACATAGTTTGTGATGATGTCATACACTCCAATTCAAGATTTGAACCACATTTTCTACAGCTGTAGGAACACATCAGGACACCTCAATGGCGTAGTTTGTGATTATTCATCCACCCCAATTCGAGATAGTGGATGCATGAACATTTGAGGTGCAGTTCACAACTTTGAATGTGACCTGCCTGATTGGACCAGATTTAGTCCCGTTGTAGGGATAGTGAAAGGAAAGTAGGCAGATTAGTTCTTACTAGAACAACCTATCATTTCCATCTTATTGATCCTATGGAACAGTGGGGGTCCTGAACTAGAGTCTGTCATCACAACAGGAATGGATGCTCAGAATTAGGAGACGGTTGATCATTCTTAAGATTCGGGGGTTGTCCATAAGCAAGCAAAAGTCTCTTCCAACTGCCTTCCTGAGGGATAGGACATTCTCAAGAATTGGTTGTAAGTCTCTAAGGATACAATGTAGAACCTTTAGTTGAATGTAGAACTTCTAGATAGAGAACCAGACCATGAAACAGACCCAAATACCAACTATCTCAATTATTCAGCAACACTTCTCTAATTGTATGCCTGTCAGGGATTCCCCGAGAGGCTACTACAAGAGATTGGGCTGGCACTCGGGAACCTACCCTCCCAATGTGACTGTTGTTGGTTCCTCCCAACCCTGCAGCCCTGGAGGTGGCTGCTTGCCCCGGCCAGGGAGCATCTGCCTGGCCCCCACATGATAACAGCACACCGTTGCTTTAAGACAGCAAGTCATTGCAGGATAGGAGCAACTCTCGTGAGAGCTTGGCCTGAGTTCTCACGAGACTTGCCCCACCTGCCAAGGGTTATATAAACCAGAGCTGGCCAGTGAAGAGGGACCAGTCCAGGAGGAGAGCTGCCAGGAGAAGGAGTTCTGTGACTCCCATGGAGAGCTAGAGGCAGCAGTTCCCTGGGGTAGTCTGTGCTTGATGGCCCTGCCATATCAGGTTACAGTTGGTCTACTGATCCACTTGCAAAGAAGGCTTCAGGGGCACAGGGTAAGCCAGCACCCTACCCCCACATGCAGGAAAGGGAAGATCTTCTCCTCATTGAAAGCAGCTGAGAAGAAGCTAAATATGAGTGTCTTGTGATTGACATCATAGAACGCCACCTGTTCCATCTCATAGTCCAAATAAATCCCAAGTTTCCTGGGTCTCTTCTGCAGAGAGAGAGGAGTCTTGGGGATGGTCAGCGCTTGGTATTGGAAATGATACTTCTCCACAGCCCAGATTCCTTCTTTGGGGTCAAGGCAGAGCTTCCCCTTCCTCCTCACAGACTCTCGAGCCACCCCCACAGCCCAATACCCATGATCCCCCACCTCCACTTCCCAGTAGTGCCGCCCTGAGGAAAATCCGTCACTTCCCAACACATAACGTTCAGCACTGAATCTTTTAGGATTGTCAGGCAGTCTGTTCCACATGAACCCTTGAATAACGTTCTTCCGGTCTGCAGACAGGATAAGCTCATGGTTCGCTGTGTCTGGATCCAGAGTTATAGTAGTTGCTACCAAATGAAGCAAGGAAGAGGGAGGGAAGGGAGTGTTAATGAGACAGGGTTGCAGTTCTTCCTCACACATAACATAATTCTTCTCCCTCTCACATAACACTAGAACCAGGGGTCATCCCATGAAATTAGTTGCCAGGAAATTTAAGACCAACAAATGGAGGTACTTTTTCACACAATGCATAATCAATTCATGGAATTCTCTACCACAAGATGTGGTGACAGCCAACAACCTGAATGGCTTTAAGAGGGGTTTGGATAACTTCATGGAGGTGAGGTCTATCAAGAGCTACTAGTTGGAGGGCTATAGGCCACCTCCAGTCTCAAAAGGCAGGATGCCTCTGAATACCAGTTGCAGGGGAGTAACAGCATGAGAGAGGGCATGCCCTCAACTCCTGCCTGTGGCTTCCAGTGGCATCTGGTGGGCCACTGTGTGAAATAGGATACTGGACTCGATGGGCCTGATCCAGCAGGGCTGTTCTTATATTCCTCCTGTATAATCATGACAGGAAGAATAGCTCCTCCCACCCCCACCCTGCGAGAGGACAGGTGAGCCACAGAAGCATCCTGCACCAATAATGGCTGACATCCTAACAGTGCACATATGCTCCTAACAAAAGCATGCACACTGTACTAGTCTCCCCACTTCTGTAATGTGGTGCTTTTGAAAAGGGTTGTGATTTCTCCCCCCACCCCCACCCCGTTTCCTCTCTTCCTTTGAAAATGCTCATTGCTTTCTTTGACCCACAGAAACATGTCCCTCAGGGGTGTGACAATGTAAACAGGAGAGCAAGGGGAGAGATGCAAAAGTTACTCTTGTACAAGAGTGCGTATGCTTTGGAAGTGAGGAGGTTAGCGCTGCAAGTGTGCTTTATTTAACACACATGCACCCTTAGGATGTCAGCCTCTATTTTCAGTGCTTAATTTTGAAAGCTCATCACCTTAATTTGGGTTTGGCCATAAACTGTTTTTCCTATCCTTAACTAAACTATGCAGGAAGGAAGGAGACATTTCTACATATGGAATGCCCTACGAGTCTTCCTCATTTCCCTTGTTCTCAGTGGTGCTGGTTTTGCAACAGCACTGTACTGAAGTCAGTTTCCTCAGAATAAATGTTTCTAACTGGAATCATATGCAAATAATCTCTAGCTATTGTAAAAGTTCTATACTTTAAAAACCACCTTAAGAGTGTCCATGGAACATCTTTAGGAAGCAGGGGCATAGCAAGGTTGGAGTGGGCCCAGAGACAAGATTTTAAAATGGGCCCCTCCCTCACTGAAGCTCAGCTCATGAAGTAAAGAAATCTTAAAGGAGGCTGAATAGTAACAAAAAGCATAGTAAATTGCAAGTCATTTAATGGTACTAGAGAAAAACATGCTCTTCTGGTAGCTCCAGGTCTTAACACTCACATCAGTTTCGGAGGATGAATACAACTGAAGGAAGCCTGGGCGGGTGTGCGGCTGGGGGAGTCAGTCATGTGACTTGCCTCTGGGGGCCCCCCAAGGCAGTGGGCCCCCAGACAACTGTCTCCCCTTGCCCTATTGTAGTTACGCCCCTGTTAGGAAGACAGCACTTTAGCATAGTCAGTCATCAGTCAGTCAGTCATTCGATTTCTATACTGTCCTTCTAAAAATGGCTCAAGGTGGTTTACACAGAGAACTAATAAATAAATATAAGATGAACCCCTGTCCCCAAAGGGCGCACAATCTAAAATGAAAGATGGACACCAGCAACAGTCACTGGAGGTACTGTGCTGGGGGTGGAGAGGACCAGTTACTCTCCCCCTGCTAAATAAAGAGAATCACATTTAAAAGGTGCCTCTTTGCCAAGTTAGCAGTTTGTTAGTAGTCTGTAAGCTGTTTGAATGCAGTTAAATGCCACATATGTTAGTTGCCACCATCATAACAGAGGCATCACCTCACCCCAAACAGAACAATGTTGTGACTGGGTCTGCTTGAATTGGGCTGTGTGGCTTGTATAAGGTAAATATGCACTACCACATCATGGTAATTTTACCACATAAAAATTAATCTGAAAATTCATCATTGGGGAATGGCCAGAGGATGCATATCTAGTGTAAAAAATAAATAGCAATGCAAAAGCTTTTTATATGTAAACACAATAGCTACTTACCTTTTTCTACCGGCATCACCAACTGCCTCCACTCTAAAAGCAATCACATTATTAAAGTTAGTACTTGTATAACGTTATGAACTTTGAGCATCCCCTCCAGAGGTATGGCCACCTTTGGAGAGTGATTCAAATGGAACTGACCCAATTGAACCCAATTTAGCCCAACTGACCCAAATCAAACCGCCATCCCATTCAGGTTGAATTAGGCTCAGCTGGGTCCAGTTTGGGACTGAATAGGCCTTTGTAGCTCCTCAACCCCTTACTTATCTGGTAAGCCTCTTTTAAACTTCATTTTCACTCCCAGAAGCAAGGGAGCAGCGGCTGCACCAGCGGTGGTTCTTTCACAATGCCAGATGAGGCAAGAGCCTCAGGCAGCCAGAGCATCATGTGAATATGAGCATCCTATTCCCCAGCCACAAGCATCACCCACCTGCTTGCTGCCACTATCTTTGACTATCAGCTTCTCTTACCAGTGCTGCCCCCACATCAGCCCACTCACCACCTCGTCAGCTCAGATGCCACCCTCTTCCTTCTTTTCCACTTTCTACATACTTTTCTATGTGAAGCTGCAGCAACTGCTGCTCTCTTGCTGTCAGGAGCAATAATGCCGTTTAAGATAGTCCTGTCCAGTAAGTACAAGAGTCAGGGAGCGGGGCTGGGTGATGCTTTGGACCCTATTATATTATATTATATTTATTATATTATATTAATTTATTAATTTTTTAATTATGTATTTTTTTACCATCTTGTTTTTAAATTTTGCTGTAAACCACCTTGGGATTGTTTTAATGAAAGAG